>NC_137608.1:10669019-10900350 GCF_963280865.1 Gymnoscopelus braueri | reverse complement strand
CAGATGTGACTGACTGACACACACACACACACACACACACACACACACACACACATACGCAGAGATACAAACACAACATGTGTGGATGCACATGCACACACACAAAAAAACAATACATGTATGACACGTGCGCACGTGCGTGCGTGGGTGTGCATACGGTACACAGACGCAAACAAATACAGGGATAGAAATGTATTCAAGCATCAGGCATCACACACACTCACAATACATTTTTGTGCAAAAATCAGAGAGTGTGCGTGCAGAGTTTCACGCCGATCGGTCCAACGGTGCCGGAGATTGGTTGATCACAGACGGACGGACGGACGGATGGACGGATGAACACACACACACAAGGACACAAGGTCTCAGCCGAGCCCAAAAAATAGCGAAAACAGCCGGTCTTGTAGATCTGCAATTTTCACTAATTTTGTTTGACACTTGTATGGTGAAGTAACAAAAAAAACATAAAAAATATGAAATATGGAGATGTGAGTTTTCTACCCAACACAAGATGCATGGTATATACATAAGGCAGCAGTAAAAATAGCTCTTAAGTTAGATGTAATGAAAGACATGTCGTTACGGTCAGTACTGCAGACTCAGTTAGACTCCACCTCACCCTCCATGTATCACTTCTCGTTGCCTAATTAGATAGTATGCTTGTTATGTAATGTTTGTTTGTTTGTTTGTTACTTGCAACGTTGGTGACTGTCAACGCAGAGTTTTTTTTAACCTTTTCCTTTTTTTTTTGTGTTATTTAATAGCCTACCTCATCACACAAGAGTGTCAAGCTAAAATAGTCAAAATAGACGATGTACAAGCTCACTCTCACAAGAAGTAGGGCATTAATTTATGAGAAAACATTGAAATATGGAGATATGAGGTTTCTGCCTCGACAGCGACGATATATAGTATGTGTATGTGTGTTTACACACAATGCATTTTAATATTGATCTTTATAACAGAAAATCAAAAAATAAGAATTAGTAGTCATTTTCATTTACAGAGAATATGTAAATAAATAGTTTTTCATTGTTACAACATTTTTAAAAGGAGTACGGTATTTCAATGTGCTTTCTATGATGTGACTGGAGAGAGAAAGAAATACATTTCACATTGAATTACGTTGTAATTAATTATCTGGTGGCGGAGTGGAGGAGGAATCTGTGTATTTCGTCTCTGTCGGGTGGAAACCTCATATGTCCAAAACTGTTACTTTTCAGGATTCAAATTCAAAAGTATAAAAGGTAGCAGATCTACAAGCTCAAAACGTATTTGTTTCGCGCCGCGTTTCAAGCTTGTAGATCTGCTACTTTTGATGCTTTTGTATGACGCTGTAGTATGATCAAGTAGGGCGTTAATTTACAAAAAAAAACGCAATAATAATTTGAATATGGAGATAAGAGGTTTCTGCCCGACAGCAACAATATCTGGATGAAAAGCAGCACCATGCGGTTTATATGCATTCTGTGATCAATGAGGATGTGATTAGTGGGTTTGAAACTAAAGTCATGCCTCACACCATCGATCCTGACCCGTCAGGCCCGGAGCTCTGAGGAGAAGTTCCCTGGGTTTCTGTAAGCAGTGGTTTGGACGTTAATTAGTCACTGTCGTCTGTAGAGAGATAATTAAAATGGCCAGCTTGATTTATCCCCCTTCTCTCTCTCTTTCTCTGCAGTAGCAGTGCATTCTAGAATGATATTTAGACGTTCTTTTGATCTTCAAGACATATAAAGACATACAATACAGTACTATACAAGAGATCATCAATACTAGGAGCAGTAAAAGTATATGTACAGAAAAACAGTGGGGGGTCATTTATTTTGGTGCTCTTTTATGGCGGTTTTGAAGTCGCACTTTTTGATGGCTGTTGGTAGGGCATTCCACATTTTAATAAGACATAATAGTAGAATGAATTCATCCCTATGTTTGTGCCGAATCTGGAGGGTATTGATTAGATATCTCTTAGATCAGATATCAGATATGAGACTCCCAACCCTGATGAAGGCAACATAGCGAGCCAGACGGTTTGCTTGCCTCCCAAAATCTTCAAATGCTTCCGTCATCCAGATCTGGAGCAACGGAAAATCTGACAATGATCCGGGGGGAAAGCGGATGCCCCGCTTCTGTTTCGCCATGGAAATTCAAAAATATAAATAATGTAAAGATAATTTTAAAAATATATTTCTGTGAACGGAAATGAGACAAAACAGATTTAGGGAGTATAGTTGCAGACTCTATATATAGCATTCTGAGATTGTGGAATAGTAGGTCTTTATCTTAATCAATTTGTGAATCAGGGGAATCATGTACTGTATAAGTACACAGAAACTCTCCTTTTACTGCAGTTTGATCGAGGACAGGTTTGCGCTTTCTTCTTGTTTGCAAAGGTATAAAAATCAGTATTGGAGGTGTGTGTGGTGGAGGGTTCAACAGGACAGCGTCTACACAATTTATATTTATTAATATGTCCACGTCTGCCTGTCTGTCTGTCTGTCTGTCTGTCTGTCTTTCTGTTGTCTTCCTCCCCTACAGTTGGCCCTTGCCTTCCATGCTTCCTTCCGTACTTGCCTGTCTCCTTCCTGTGTGCCTGTTCTCCAGGCAGGACACTGCAGGGTGTGCCAGATAGAGCTTATATTTAGTTATTAAATCCCTCATAACCCCTTTAGGACACCACAGGGTCAGTGACCCTCCGCCACCAGTGTTGCCATGTCTGCTTATTATAAGCGACTTTGGGCTTGTTTTTCTATAAAGTCACTTGTACATATTGGTGGTTGCAGTTTTTTTTAGCTTGTTTTTAAAGTGTAGTTGCTTGCTGGTAAATGGTAAAATGGTAAATTATCACATTGTGACACGTTGTGAGCTTGCAGGTCGTCTATTTTCAAATAGTGCATAGAGATAACAGGTTTCTGCCCGACAGCAACGATATATATATATATCTGTGCACAATGCACCTTTTCATAAGTTCAAGAACACTTCTGGGGAGTTGCATAATAATGAACAGTGAAATACGAACCGTCCTTTTTTTTTCATGGAGAATGAGGGCCGTATATAGAGGAACATGCTGGCCTTTCAGCTCCGTCTCCAGGCGACTGATGTGGGCTGTATGTGATTGTTTCTGGGCTAATATTCAGAATGTAAAGCGTTGACTCGGGCCTATACAGTATGCTCCAGAGAATACAGATGCATATTATGCACTCAGATCAATGCTGCCTGGTTCGTTGTCAGGCCAACTCCATGCTCTCTTTTAATCAGGGAGGAACTTCAAAAGGTGTCGAGGCAGACAAAGAGCCCATAGATGCAGACATAAGACGTAATAGAATGCTAAGCTTTTAGTGTCTTTAATAAGGTCACGGCTACAAACCAAGGACATGAACTAAATGTACAAACTTCACAAGTTGAACGGATTGAATTGAGGTCCAAGCTTCTCAAGCTGAATAGTAAAAGCACAAAAAAGCCATTTTAGTATGAAAATCTTGGAAAGATTGTGTAGATTGTGACGATTGGGTCCAATATTTGGTTCAGTGACCATGGGGCTAAAGAATGGTTCAGACGCTGTGTTCACGTTCACTCTTCCATTGGAATTAACAGACTCCTACTTCACACAGATATGGAATGTAAACCGGAGATGAAGTAGTGGAGAGTAGACTAAACTATTATTATAGATATCGTCGCTGCTGGGGTGTGGAAACCACACACAGGATGTCCAAAACCGCTACTTTTCAGGAAACGGAACTACATTTTTCAAATAGCCGATCTACAAGCTCACAACGCGTCGCATCGCAACGCGTTGTGAGCTTGTAGATCGGCTATTTTCACTACTTTCGTAGGCTCGTAGGTTCGGGATTTGTAGTGCGCCCCCCATCCAGTTATTATAGAGAAAGGAAAGAGAAAAAGAGAGCAAAAACAGTTAACAAGACAAAGAAGACTAGACTAGGCCAACAAGAACTCAGTCACACTGTCTGTCAGTCACAACAGGAGGGAGCAGAGGCCACACACACACACACACACACACACACACACACACACACACACACACACAGTCACAGAAAACACACACACACACACACACACACACACAGTCACAGAAAACACACACACACACACACACACACACACACACACACACACACACACACACACACACACACACACACACACACACACACACACACACACACACACACACACACACACACACACACTCTAATTATAATGTTTCTAATAAATTAAAAAGGAACAGCAACGATATGTAGGTTATGTGTGTGTTTCACTGTGTATGATTTATGGATGTACAACTGTAGAGCTACGTTTAGCGTGAGCCCCCATAGAATCCCATATGATGTGACCATGTGACCCGCAGGTTTAAATATAGCCAGAGTCTGTTTACCTCTTGGCCTATTAACCTCACAACAAAGATGCTGACCTTAACGAACCCTTCATCAGGGTTTGAGCTCTGGGCCATGCCATATAAACAAACACGCACGCACGTACACATACACACACAGTATTAGGGTGTGTATGGGATTTAATATCTACCTACAACTTGTTAGATGGAGCACACATTTTATTATTATCCAAATCATCAGTGGAATATTCTTGAATGGTTATAGGAATATCGCCATTTGACCTTAATTAGCCCATTTAAATCTGAAGCCGAATTTAAAAACACCTTCTAAAGTTTTCTGTAAAAATGTATTAAAAAAGATCTAAAAAAAACATGTTGCTATATACATAGTAACATCTTAAATGACACAGATGCTTTCCCGGATTGAATGGTATAACAACTTATAGGCTTTCCAGGTCTAAATGGGTTATTCCCCAAAGTTGAAGTCCTAGTATAAAGTATAAAATGCTGGACGGAAACAAATGCTTTTTACGATGATGCAAATATAGGTCTTTCCCCTTCATTACTGAAAAAAACCCATTCCAGACAGAAGTGAACGACCACTAAAGGAGTGGAATGACCACTAAAGGACCACCGGAAAAGGAGTGGACCAGATCAGCAGGTTCAGTTATAAGGAGCCTGGCTTTCGGTTTGACACAGACAGTCTGGGAAGCATAAACCACCCACAGGGGTGCAACAGTTAATCAAACTAATCAATTAAAAATGAACCCCATAAAATCATTGATTTAAAAAAATAAGGGGAAAAAAACTGAAAATAGCCAATCTACACTACATTTTACAATGTTGCACAACCAAGTATACAACGGGACTTAAAATCGATTTAGTTGAGATATTGGAAAAATATATATGCCTATAAAATAAAATACGATTCTCTAATTAATATTGAATTAACCAAAAAAAAGGTAGCAACTATTGTGGATAGTTGTCGGCCCTAAATCCACCAGGCCCTTAACATGCAGCTAGCCTCGATTAAAAAAGCGCTGCATAAAACAAGACACACTTGCATGCATGCATGCACGCATGCACACATGCATATCCACATTGCATACAATATCTTAAAGCCTCTGATACGTGCACATCGTCCAGGAAAGGTACTGTGCTTAACGTACAGTAGCAGCACGGACGCTTGCATGAGGCCCGATGAGCCAAGCGGGAGGAAGACTTGGGAATTTTCCATCCAGAACCCTCAGTGGGTCCAGGGGCTCTGTGGGGCCATAAACACCAGGAGCCAGAGGTGTTTTAGCCCCCGACGGCAGTCTTTAGTAGGGGCTGGTGTTTGTCAACCAAAGACACTGGGGACCAGTGGAAAATTACCACTCCCAACACTCACGCACATACAGGAGTCCGGGGCCAGTACGGGCCCCTCCTCCCCCCTCCTCCCCTGGCCACATATCTGTCTCACCCACCGTCAGGCCGACAGCCTGCGTTTTTATGGGACGTGGTGCGGGGGGCATGGCTGCGTTGTCAGGGTGCATCGGCCCGCAAAGGTGTGCAAAATTCTTAGAAGAATATTATTGGTGATGCTTCTCTTTTGTGTCTGCGAAAGAGGCTGACAGTGTGTGTGTGTGTGTGTGTGTGCGTGCGTGTGCACATGTGTGTATGAATTTTCATAGTGTGTGTGTGTGTGTGTGTGTGTGTGTGTGTGTGTGTGTGTGTGTGTGTGTGTGTGTGTGTGTGTGTGTGTGTGTATGTGTGTATGTGTGTGTGTGTGTGTGTGTGTGTGTGTGTGTGTGTACGTCAGTGCATTATGCATAGGCCTGTCACAATTATTACATAATCGCCTAATCGCAATTGTTTGAGATAATCGCAATTGTTTTTGCATAATCGTCATAATCATCTACATTTTCAAATATTTAAAAAAGCAGAAATAGCAGATCTACAAGCTTACAACGTGTCACTACTGCTATTTTTACATGTATACAAGTATTGAATATGTCAATAATTTCTTTGGATATTTCAGTTATTTGTCATATCTGCCCGGTGAAAATTTTGATTAAAAAGCCTAACAGGCAAACAGGAGTTATGTTTTTATTCATATGTCCCAATGTTCAATGTCAAACAAACAATTCACAATTATTTGAGTGACAATTAATCGTCAACTTAAAGTTGTAATCGTGTCAGGCCTATACGTCTGTGCATTATGCACAGGTAAATGTGTGTGCAAAACATGTGTGCGTGTTATGTAATAATATACACACTGTATAGATGCAAGTTGGCGTGTTGACTACTGATCCATGAAACGTTGGTGAAATCTAATCTAAATCCAATGTAATCTGAGGAGAGATGGATGTCTCTCCAAGAGCACCTATCTGTCTGCATTTAAAACCATTATTACAACTAATCACATCACAGGCTCCCGCAGGAGCAGATGAAGATGCCAGAGAAACAAATGGTGTTGTTCACTTCCAAACACCTGGAATCCAGTGTGTGCACGTGTGTGTGTGTATGTGTATGTGTATGTGTATGTGTGTGTGTGTGTGTGTGTGTGTGTGTGTGTGTGTGTGTGTGTGTGATTATCAAAAGTCTCATCCTTAATTGCAACTGAATCACCTGGGATTTGGACCCGGCGGGTCCAAACCGTGTAAAGACCAAACAGCTACCGTCGCTCACTGCTTGGCCATGGGGAAGATATGATACTGCACTTATAAGCGTTCAGGTTACCGTACAGTAATGTCAGTAGAAGATGAGGTGTTACAGTACCTGGGTGCCCAGGCAGCCCACCAGCATGTGTGTGAGCAGTTTGGCAGCAAACATGGGGAAGCGGGAACACAACGTGTGAGATATGACGGCCAAGGCAAAGCCTGGGGACACAAAACAAAACATGTTCATTTTATACTTTTTTTTGACAACAACAAACAAAACAAAAAAGAGTCGTCATTTCAGACTTTCAGACTCATACCTGCCAACAACACTCCAGACTCTACCAGGAGTTTCCCTATTTGTATGACCCTTTCAAACACTGTGCTCCTGATTTATAATTTCTCCCGTCAATCTCCCGATTTCTCACACGACACACATCACTTGCCTGATGTGCGTCGCTCGTCACTGCGCTAGGCTATACTGTACGTAGCTCAAAACCTGCTCTGTTGTACTTTGCTCATGAAAAGTTCAACAGTTCTTCACTACACACATTTATACGCCTCTAAATTTCAGTCCACTAATAGTGGAAATAAAACATGGCTGGAGTGGTTAATCTTTAGGTGTTAGGGTTTTATGGTTGCTGGGTCGTTGAGAGCGTACTAGGCCATTTGCTGTTACCCCCAGAAATTCTACCTCTTTTTCACAGCCTGATGTTGGCAGGTATGTCTGTTACAGTGGATGGGAAAAGGCAGACAGGCAGACAGATATATAGACATACAGACAGACGCACTGGTAAAGAGAACGACTGGGAAGTGGAAAAGGGGGGACCAGAGGGCTCACTCCGTGTTGCCAAGATTGTTTATTATAAGCGACTTTTTCTGCTTGTTTTAAAGTAGCTTGTAAATATTGGTACAGTAGTTGCGGGTTGTGGCTTTTTGGGGCTCGTTTCTAAAGTGTAGTTGCTTATTTGGGCGTGCTTCATATAAAATTAAGATTGTATTTGGCCGTGGACCCCCATCTGAAAATATGTTCTAGCAGGGACCCCCATACAAGATTTGTGTTGTTCACAAGGATTTGTGTTGTTTCAAAAATATAAAAATAGCTACAAGCTCACAACGCGTCGTGATGCGACACGTTGTGGCTATTTTCAAATAGCCAATGTATATACCGGTAGGTTTAAAGTGCTCATGTGGCCTATAATAGTCGCTTTCTTTTGGGCTTGTTTTCATAGACCTGGTTGCTTATTTCTCTCACAGAATCTGGCAAGGCTGGCCATCACTGTGTTTGAGCGTTGATATAAGTACCTGAGATGCAGATGAACCCAGAGGCGTAGAAGGCCTCGTTGTAGGACGCCACAGACGCCATCTCTGCGTAGGCCGTGTAGACGGAGAGGTGGGAGCAGGCACACTCCACATAACTTCCACCGTCCTCCACCACTCTGCAGTACTTACTGTCTGATAACCAGCTGTACGGAGGAGAGAGGAGAGGAGAGGAGAGGAGAGGAGAGGAGAGGAGAGGAGAGGAGAGGAGAGGAGAGGAGAGGAGAGGAGGAAGATGATAGGAGATGGGAGGAAGAGGGAGAGGAGAGTGGAGGGGAGGGAGAGGATAGGAGATGGGAGGAAGAGGGAGAGGAGAGTGGAGGGGAGGAAGAGGATAGGAGATGGGAGGAAGAGGCAGAGGAGAGGTAGAGGAGAAGAGAGGTGAGGATGGGGGGACCGGGGGGGATTCAAATACATCAAAAGGAAAGACAAAGACAGAGGATATAAAGAGAAAGGACAGACAAAAATAAAATAAAGGACAGACAAAAAAAGAAGAGATAAAAACAGGATGAGACACTTTAAGAATTATTTGATGGGCAATACTTTTGTATTTTAAGGGCACGGTCACACAGCACTTTTATTCTACCTATGAGGGCGGATTCTGCCACTGCATTTCAATGGGAATGGAGCGTTTTTTTGCAGAAATCTGCAAATGGCAGCAAACCGTAAAAAGAATAAAGTCAATGTTGATTACCGGAATTTTACTTGTAACAGAGTATTTCTACATTGTGGTATTGATACTTTTACTTAAGTAAAACAATAGCACCGTGTCCGTGTGAAAGCTTTTACAAACAACATCTGAGGGTGAATAAATGACACCGGGTAGGTACCACTCCTCTCCCTCTCTCCCTCTCTCCCTCTCCCTCTCTCTCTCTCCCTGGACACATACACATCATCCCCTCTCTCGCAAGTCGTCAAACGTTTCGCTATCTGGAGAGTAAACCTCCCCAAGCAGCTGTTTCTGTCCGAAAAGAATCAAACTCTGCCAAAGTTTTGTTCCGTAACAGACTGTTCCTGCCAAGAGCAGTCCCATTCCTCCAGACGAGTGGAATGTCCTCCTCCTCCTCCTCCACAGCAGCAGGCCGGATCCAGGGGTGGGATCGTTCAGCATGGAACAGAACAAATGCACGTGCCAATGGCACGTTTAAACAGGAAGTCATTTTGACTTCACCCACAGTCTAATACAGAGAAGCCAGGGGTCAAAGGCTGAACTTTAGACTTACTACTTAGTAGTACTTAGAATGATCTTCAAAAGTCTTTATAAATCAGCTCCTTGCGATCATTTTGGTCAGTTCAAAGCAACGATCCTTAACACATTTTTAACTGTGATTGCAATTATTATTATTTTTTTTAGTTGACTGTGTTTATTCTTTTAAGTTCTTTTATTTTGTTATTGCACTCTGCATTTCCTTGTCAATCTGTAGTGGATTTGGAATGTGCCTATTATTGTAACCTCGGCTACATTGAAAATGAGGGCTTGGCCCGGGCCGCTGGTGTATCGGTCCAGGCACCTAGGCTGCAATGTAGCCTGACGGCGCGTCACGGGTTCGACTCCTGATCCCGACGGCCTTTGCTGCGTGTCACTCCCCTACTCTCTCCCCATTTCCTGTCAGCCTACTGTCCTTTTTTTCCCTCCTTTTTGTATTCTTGGGCTTTTTATGCCATAATAATATGGCATAAAAAGCCCAAGAATACAAAAAGGGAAAAAAAAGAGGGCTTGCCCCTCAAATGTACTCTCGAGTTTAAATAAAGGTGATGATGAGACTTTGTACTAAACTTACAACTGACTGACTGACTGACTGACTGACTGACTGACTGCTGACTGTTTGTCTGTGAATCACTCAAACTTTTTCATGTCAAGGACCCTCAGTTTGCCACCCTCCTATTTTCCCTCTACACCGAATCAACATAAAAGGCATCATCATGGCATCATCACCAACAACCTTGCCACCTGTTTTTCCCAGGCAGGGAGACTGTGGACTCACCTCTCGGCAGGCTGGTTCCACAGCAGGCACAGAGAGCGGCCCGCTTTGACCTGCGGGCCGGGGCTGTGGATACGATACACCACCTCATTACCATCTGTCAGGGGCCTGGACCCCCTGCCCTGCAAACTGGCAGAGAACACCTGGAGAGAGAGAGAGAGAGAGAGAGAGAGAGAGAGAGGTGGAGAGAGAGAGATAGGGAGGGTAGAGAGAGAGAGAGTGTGAGAGAGAGAAAGACCCAACAATTTCTGAAGCAATACTGCCACCTGTTGTCTCTGAACAATATACAGTATTTCCTATATCAGTGGTTCTCAAACTTTTCTGTCAAGGACCCCCACATTGACACTTATTACCCCCATAAGAGATGGGTCCATTTGGTTTCATTTGTACACTCTCAGAGTTACAGACCCATAAGGGTCCATTTGGTTCCTAAGGGACCCCCTGGAACTCCCTCAAGGACCCTGGGGGTCCCCGGACCACACTTTGAGAACCACTGTCCTATATACCTTATTCTAAATGTGGGTGATACCAGATCATGGTCACTCCCTCTAGTGTTGTGGCTGTGGGTGTCACTCACTTTGGAGAGGTAGTTTGACAGATATGAGGGTATTGAGGGCACTGTCCCTTTGACTTAAATACCAATCCCAGTGATATTTGCTTAACCCTGTCTTCTAACCCTGAGCCGCCCCAAACTAGCCACAGTGTGTTGGAATTAGGTTGGGGTCTCCTCCTCACCTTCCCACTGAGGGCGGTGGTCTTGTCGTTGGTGAGGAACCAGTGTTCGGTGGTGAACTCGGTCAGCTGCAGCCGGCGGCAGGCCGAGGCGGCCAGGCCGCCGCTGGGGGGCGGGACCTCCAGCAGGGTGTCGGGGAGCTGGAAGGTGTCGTTGTTGCGGCCCATGAAGGTGTGGCCGTTGATCTGCGTCGGGTACCAGTGCAGGGCGGTGATGGACAGCCAGGGACACGTGTCCAGAATGGTGCGTCCTCTGGAACCATCGATTGATTGAATACTTTTATTAGTCAGAAATGTAAAACAGCACGTGGTACAGTCAGACATTAAGGCTAAAAGGATAACACGAAAAAATATCCTGGGGACTTGAGTCCATTGTGGTCCCTGTGTATTCAATTCATCAACATAGCGTAAATAAATGAAACAATAATACATGCGATCAACAAATACAAACACTACAACACGTACTAAGTAAAATGAAAAAGCTAAATCAAATACAAATCATAAAAAAGAATAGAGCCTGACCAATAAAGGTAAAAAATAAAACGTTTTTCAAATTCATTACAAAATGTTGCACTTTTTGACAAAATATCGGACACAATAGGTAATCGCGGTGGTCGAGGACTCTCCCAAATCGGATCTGGCATTGGTCAGGCTCTGATAAACACTGAAGATTTTACAGTGTATGATAAGATTAGTGACTTGGAGGTTATCAAAATCCAAATAATTTGCCTACACGAAAAGAAATCCGAGATAAATGTATTTTTAGTTGAAGTGGATGGGGTGAACATTTTTAGATGACGTAATTTCCGGGTGGATCCTTCTCTCGAAGTGATGTTATATTATCACTAACATCTTGGTGTTTTAACCAATTATTTGGGGGCCCACTTGCAATTTTGGCCCACATGTCGAGAAGAACCAGTGCTATACTTCACACCTTCAGGGTGGGGTGGGGTGGGGGGTACTGACCTTTGACCAGGCTCTCCACACGTGCTGTGCGTGAGCAGGGAGAAGGCGAAGCGCTCGGCCACCTCGGCCAGCTGGCTGAGCCCCCGCGTGTCTCCTCTGCCCGGGTTGGCCAACGCACACAGCAGGTCGTAGGTCAACCCTCTGGTGCTCTCCGCCAGAGGGGTCCGCTCTGCCTCTGATAGCACCTGACCCCCACCGGAGAGAGACAGAGAGAGAGAGAGAGAGAGAGAGAGAGAGAGAGAGAAAGACAGAGAGGGAGAGAGACACAGAGAGACAGAGAGACAGAGAGACAGAGATCAGAGAGACAGAGAGACAGAGAGAGAGAGACACAGAGAGACAGAGAGACAGAGAGACAGAGATCAGAGAGACAGAGAGACAGAGAGAGAGAGACACAGAGAGACAGAGATCAGAGAGACAGAGAGACAGAGAGAGAGAGACACAGAGAGACAGAGAGACAGAGAGACAGAGATCAGAGAGACAGAGAGACAGAGAGAGAGAGACACAGAGAGACAGAGAGACAGAGAGACAGAGATCAGAGAGACAGAGAGACAGAGAGAGACAGAGACAGAGACAGAGAGACAGAGAGACAGAGAGACAGAGAGACAGAGATCAGAGAGACAGAGAGACAGAGAGAGACAGAGACAGAGAGACAGAGAGACAGAGAGACAGAGAGACAGAGAGACAGAGAGACAGAGATCAGAGAGACAGAGAGACAGAGAGACAGAGAGACAGAGACAGAGATCAGAGAGATCAGAGAGATCAGAGAGACAGAGAGACAGAGATCAGAGAGACAGAGATCAGAGAGACAGAGATCAGAGAGACAGTGACAGAGATCAGAGAGACAGAGAGACAGAGATCAGAGAGACAGAGATCAGAGAGACAGAGAGACAGAGAGACAGAGAGACAGAGAGACAGAGAGACAGAGAGACAGAGAGACAGAGATCAGAGAGACAGAGAGAGAGAGAGACAGAGAGACAGAGAGACAGAGAGACAGAGAGACAGAGAGACAGAGAGACAGAGAGACACAGAGAGACAGAGAGACACAGAGAGACAGAGAGACAGAGAGACAGAGAGACAGAGAGAGACAGAGAGACAGAGAGACAGAGAGACAGAGAGAATGTGACAAAAAAATTGAGCATCATTCTTCCCTAAATTAAAGAAAAATACAAAGAATATGAATCTGCCATTAATCCATTAAGACCGGGAACGCATCTGTGTCATTTTAAGATTCCTTTGGCTATTCAAAAAATAGCAGATAATGCGCTATGAGCTTGTAGATCTGCTATTTTTTAAAGCTAGCTTCCGCTCTGGGAATGGGAAGGTCAACAGTTTGACCCTCGACTCGCCATGTGTCGAAGTGTCAACATGTCCCCGAGCAAAGACACTTAACCCCTCCACATCTAGATGAGTTACATACCATTGCTGTCGCAGGCAGAAACCTCCTATCTCCATATTTTAACTTGTAGATCTGCAACATTTGCTATTTTTTTTTATTTGAACCCTGAATCCTTGGACATATGAGACCAGAGACGATATCACTCATTGATTCCCACCCAGCAGTCAGAAGGGGAAAAGTCTTATGCAAAAGGTTCAAATGTAATTTAGATAGCATGTAATTTTAGACAGATGCCAGGTTCATTTGTTGACGTGGCACCCTATAGTTTGTATAGTTTCAATGTACAGATTTGTTGTTGTTGTTGATATTATACAGTTTAGACTGATCTGATGCTAAGTCCTTGGTTTACCCATGATCCTAGATTACTGAGGCACGCCACTACCAGACTGTCTCTCTGCATTTGATGTATGCGTTTATCTCGTTTACTGTAAGTTGCTCTGAATAAAGAGCGTCTTGCTAAATGTCTACATTGTAAATTGTAACAGAAAACTCAAGAGAAGTTTGTTCATAACGGACAAGCCGGAAAATGATTTGACGACCTAGTACCGTATGCTGGCTGCCTGCTTATGTAACCTCCGGAGAGATAATGGTTTCTTCTGCATCTCCTGCTTCTGTCTGTCTGTCACCACCTATCTATCTATTCCTCAACGGACACAGTAATGTGGCTTTGCTATTTTGTCTCTGTCGGGTGGAAACCTCATATGTCCAAAACTTTTCAGGATTCAAATAAAAATATAGCAAAAGTAGCAGATCTACAAGCTCAAATCGCGATGCGTTTCGAGCTTGCACATCTGCTACCTTTGATGCTTTTGTGTGATGCTGTGGTATGATCAAGAAGGGGCGTTAATTTATGAAAAAAAAACACAAAAAGTAAAAATATGGAGATAAGGTGTCTGAATAATAGCCTTTCTGCCTGATTCTCTCTCTCTCTTCTCTCTCTCTCTCTCTCTCTCTCTCTCTCTCTCTCTCTCTCGTCCACCTACGCCACGTTATTCTCCAATAACTCCTCTCACTTTCCCTCCTCAGCGCTGCTGTCTCCACCCTGCCTTTCTCCATCTATCTTTCAGTCCTCCCCAACACACACACACACAGGTTTGTTTTACTATACTTGTGAGGATCAACATTTTAAGACAAGTGATTTCATGAATGGCATTTTTCAGCTCTACTTCACGGGGCATGGCGCTGGCATGCAACAAAGTATAAATCATGTATCAACTCTAGATCCAACCACTAAACCTGGCCTGTAAATGTCTAATCTTAACCCTAACCCCAAACTGAACCTTTTTCTAATTGTAAACATATATCTCTAAAAAATATGTTTCAGCCACAAAACAATATTTCCTTTCTCGTGAGGACCAGGAAAATGGTCCTCACGCTGTCTTATTTCTCATTTTCAACTAATACTTGTGACAACATTTGGTCCTCAAAAGTATAGTAATATACACACACACACACACGCACACACACTCTCCATCATATTAAATTACAGCGGTGCCTCCTCGGCTCGTCCTCAGGCAGACAGAGTGTGACAGACGTGCAGAAAGAAGCCCGGGGGAATCAGAGAGCTCGCTCAGTAGCTAGGTAGAGACGCGTAACGTGACAGCCGAGACATTTTTAAATTAGTTCCTCATTTTGAAAATGTCTCGGTTGTCATCTGGTGGCGTACAGACAGGAGATGTTGGCCTTTCGCTCTGAGCTGCCAAACACAAGCTACTAATGTAGACTGACACACAGTGGCAACCCAGTGACTCCACTGACTACCCCCCCTGTATTCTGAAGGTAGAGGAAAGAATCACAAAAACAGACATTGATGCTTTATTATATCTAAATCAGGGATCTTATCATAGGGTTTTATGGAAAATGCCTCCAAACATATTGATAGTTTGACCACATCAAATGCTCTAATCTTAAAATTAAAATACAGAAAATAGCCCATCTACAAGCTCTTGTAGAGAGCTTGTAAATCGGCTATTTTCGTCTGCGCAACATGCTTCCATAGAAGCTGCTGGCTAGGGCTCTCACAATTACAAATTTAAGTTAATTGTCACACAAATGATTGCGATTAAGGATTTAATTGTGTTTTTGGCATTAAACACTGGAACATGATACAATTAAAACATTTTTTTTCTTTTTTGCTTCATAATCACCACAAACTGCACTGCCACTGGGCAGATAAGACAAATAACTTAAATATATAAAGAAATTACTGACATTTAATAATTGTTTTGTTTTGTTTTGAAGAAATAGATCTACACGCTTACAACACGTAGCGCATCTACGTTGTAAGCTTGTAGATCCGCTATTTCTCCTATTTTTTTAATCTGAAATATTTGTGATTAGACGATGACAGGCCTACTGCTGGCTTCTATGGGATCCAAATGACTGACATTAGTCGTAACTTTAATCCATGAAGATGTGTGTCTCACCTTCCCCAGAGCGTCCAGCACGGCGGTCATCTGCTCGCGGGACAGCGTTGTCCCCGTGGCAGACACCTTGTTGATGAGGGCCTGCAGCACGCGGTCCAGGACGTCTGCGTCCAGGGGCATCTGGTGCAGCTGGTCCAGCAGCATCCACACCGCCGCGCTCTCCGCGTCCGACACCACGGTGACGTTGGCCACGCCGAACCGGGGGTGCACCCGGGCGCCGCCGCCCGTGGCCCCGAACAGCTGCACCCGGAAGCGCTTAGGCGTGGGGTTGGACGAAGCCGTATCGGGCGTCAGGGTGACGTCCAGTGAGGCGCTGTTTTGACCGGGGTCCAGAGTCAGTTCTCCTTCCTCCTGTCCCACGAAGTCCATGCCCGCCACGGCCGGCCAGATCATAGAGGGACCCACGGCCTCGGCACGGGGAAGCTCCTGTATTGATTGATTGATTGAATATTTTATTAGACAGAAATGTAAAACAGCAGGAGTGCAGTCAAACACTTTGTCTAAAAGGAGAACACCAAAAAAGTCCTTGCGGTCTTGTTTCCTTTGGGGTCCTAGGTATTCAATTCATCAACATATAAACAAATTGCACCAAACATTCAATAACCTCACAAATATATAACACTATACACTGTATATCTGTGTATATCTACACAGTAGGGGGGAAATGTCGCCTGTCTAAGGGAGAAGTGATAACAACCTATAGGTGGGTGTTACCAGATCGTTGTTTACGCTCCCTCTGGTATTGTGGGTGTCACACATTTTTGGGAGGTATTTGGAGAGATCAATAAAAACAAACACAATATCTACATATTTACACATGGTATCTATCCGGAGCAGTAAGAACCTGAGAGTGACTGACTGACTGACTGACTGACTGACTGACTGACTGACTGACTGTCTGTCTGTCTGTCTGTCTGTCTGTCTGTCTGTCTGTCTGTCTGCGTCTAATCTTACAACAGCGCTATGTTTCAAACTTGAAAACAATGCAGAGATAAACTGCTACAAAAATGCTGCAAGCCCTGTTACTGTTCTGTCACAGGGACAGATCACACAATGTTTTTTTATTGAAGTTAGATGAATTACACAGAGACCCTTGTTTGTTTCTTCTCATTTTTCCCAGCTGTGTTAGTAAATGAGAACGTGCAAATGCTTGAGTAATTAGATCTATATGTGGGCTCCTACTGCAGCTCCACTTACATGGAGACACACAGCCATGCAGAAATGCCTGAAAGACAATCTGAAATGAAATATCTATGAGTCTATCTAGTCTAGACATTATATTGCACAGGAAGAATTATTTTACCTCCCGTATTAAAACGTCATGTCAATTTTATTTGTATAGCACATTTAATGCCGGTGCAAAGTCAATGCGCTTCACATTTCAATTTAACCCTTCTAGACCCAGAGAACCTATACGGTGCTATAACTTTCAAGCCAGAGACACCTCTGTGTCACATTAGCTGTTGCTATACCTATATATATATAGCAAAACATTATTGCTGTCGGGCAGAAACCGCTTATCTCCATATTCTAAACTTTTTGTGTTTTTTCGTAAATTAACGCCCCTACTTGATCATACTACAGCGTAAAAAAAAGCAAATACATTTCTTTTATTTTTGTTTAAAACAAAGAAAAATCAAAATTCCAACATCTTTCTAAAGTATTTCATAAATAAAATGAAAAAATCGAATAATAATCCATAAACACAAACAAAACGTTTAAGAAGTTGTGAAAATAGCAGATTTGAGCCGCGATGTGAGCTTTTATATTTGCTATTTTCACTAATTTGGGTCGCGGGCAAACGTCTAATTTCTCTTGTTTGGGAACCACTGATGTAATGTGTCTCAAACGTGCACACGTGCAGCGTGCTTTATATAGTGTTAACAATGACTCATCTGTTCACTTACAGTATCTGTCAATCCATTCATACATATATCCTGTCTGTCTGGTCCTTCACACATCCATTCATCCATCCATTCATCCACCTGTTCGTCATCCTCTCTGTATCATTCATAATTCAACCATCACCTCCGAGGAGCCACAACGTAAAAAAGAGCGAATACAGCAAAATACTAAGGTTTCCGGTCTTGAAAGGTTTTAGCAAGTGACCCGTGTACTGACAGCATTCAGGATGACTCAGATTAGATCACTGAGGAAGTGTGCACTGGTTGGAACCCATGGGGGTGGGGGGGGGGGGGGGGGGGGTGACTCAGTCTATCAGGTCACATAAGATAACCAGGTCAGATAAAGATGATGTGAAACCATAGACAGTATACCAGCCTTACTATGCAGCCGTAAAACAGGTTATATTTGTAACTCTCTAGGTAGGAGTGTAGAGAGAAAACCCTATTGCGGTGATGACTCATCGGTCAGACACAGACACAATTGACCTACATTGAAAATTAGATTTTATACCATTTTCTCCTTTGTTTTGGTGAAAACGAGCGATAGCAACAAAATGGCCGATCGCGGTACAAATGGGTTTTTTTGGGGTCCACTGAAGGCAGTGAAATAATTATTTTAGCCAAAAGATGGTGGTGCACTCTACTATCTGGTAGAGTGCAGAGTCCTATATGGTATAGCATCAGAAGACTGGTGTACCTTGGCAGAAGACCGGTGTAGTTAAGAATTATGCTATGATGACATCACTGAAACTCACCTGAGCGTGTCATCAGGTTAGGTGTTTAGCCCCGCCCCGAAAAAAACTGCTCTCAGCAGGAAATGGCCGAAACAGGAAATTTATACTGTTCAACAGGCGGTCTGTGTGGTGACTCACCAGCGTGCGGTAGCGCACGGTCACGGTGGAGGCGGCCGCCGGGCCGGCCTGCCTGGAGACCTGGAGGCTGAGCCGGGTGGTCTTCAGGGTGGCTACGGCCAGCCTGGAGCCCACGGCGAAGAACAGCAGGCCCCGGGGGTCGTCACTCTCCACCAGCGTGACGTTGGCGAAGCGGGTCGTCTGGTTGATGTCAGCGCCCACCCCCACCTGGTAGATCTCCACCAGGAACCACGTCTGGTCCTCTGGGTCCTAGTGCCCAACGACACAAAGCATGGATGGATGGTTACTGTACCTGGCTGCTCTAACTCCATACCGTCTCCGTCGGGTGGAAACCTCATATGTCCAAAACTGTTACTTTTCAGGATTCAAAAGTAGCAGATCTACAGTACGAGCTCAAGTCAAAACGCGGCACAAATTCGAGCTTGTAGATCTGCTGCTTTTGATGCATTTGTGTGACGCTGTAGTATGATCAAGCAGGGCAGTGGTTCTCAACCTGTGAGTTGGGGGTCCCCACATGATTTTGGGGGGGGGGGTCCCCAGAAGACAGTTAAGTGACAATTTACAAAAGAAAAAATGAAATGAAAAAAGACCATTACTGCATCAACAGTCATCAACAAACTATACTATAAAAACTGGTCAAACATTGGCCGAATAGACAAATCATAATAAGAAAGAGGCAAACTCTCAAAACACCTCCCAACGCAAGGCGTTTTGTTGCTTGTAGATCTGCTATTTTTCACAAAACACAACTTCTACTACTTTTAGAACGCATTCAACCTAATTTTTTAGCCAAATCTGGGCTTTATTTTATTTTATATACGAACCAGCGACCGTATTTTTTTCACTGGAAATGTGTGGCCATTCTCTCTACCTATCTCTCTCTCACTCTTGCGCACTCTGTCTACTATGGGTCTCTCTCTCAACCCACCTCATCCTGTCGGACCCCCACGGTGAGCACACAGATGACCTCTCCTCTCCTGCACAGCACGGACCCCTGTGTCTGCAGCAGCTCCCTGGTCAGGTTGACCCCGTCGGTGCTGACCAGGGCCGGGGTCACGGTGCTGAACGTGGCTCTCCAGAACACCTGCACGTCCTCGAAGGCCCTACAGAGGGAGACACAACAATACAACATCTGAATGGGAAAACAACAACCTCCAATGTGTAAGACAAGGGTTCTCAACCTTTTCAGACTGGGCACTAAATTGGTATAGGAATCCAACTTAAATAATCCAGTTAAAATAATCATATTCTAACTGGGGACCCCCCAAAATAATCATATTCTAACTGGGGACCCCCCAAAATAATCATATTTTAACTGGGGACCACCCAAAATAATCATATTCTAACTGGGGACCCCCCTAAATAATCATATTCTAACTGGGGACCCCCCAAAATAATCATATTTTAACTGGGGACCCCCCAAAATAATCATATTTTAACTGGGGACCAGCCAAAATAATCATATTTTAACTGGGGACCCCCCTAAATAATCATATTTTAACTGGAGACCCCCAAAATAATCGTATTTTAACTGGGGACCACCCAAAATAATCGTATTTTAACTGGGGACCACCCTAAATAATCGTATTTTAACTGGGGACCACCCAAAATAATCATATTTTAACTGGGGACCACCCAAAATAATCATATTTTAACTGGGGACCCCCCTAAATAATCATATTTTAACTGGAGACCCCCTAAAATAATCGTATTTTAACTGGGGACCACCCAAAATAATCATATTTTAACTGGGGACCCCCCAAAATAATCATATTTTAACTGGGGACCACCCAAAATAATCATATTTTAACTGGGGACCCCCCTAAATAATCATATTTTAACTGGAGACCCCCCAAATTAATCATATTTTAACTGGGGACCCCCCAAAATAATCATATTTTAACTGGGGACCCCCACCCTGACAAGCACTTGGAATGTAGGAGCTGAGGCATTACATTTTCGGTTCCACAGATAAATATTGTGAAAATAGCAGATCTACAAGCTCACAGGCGTTGTGAGCTTATAGATCGGCTTATTATTATTTGACAATTTGGCCAATGTTTGACCAGATCTTATAGTATAGTTAGTTGATTACTTTTGATGCAGTAACGGTCTTTTGCATTATATATTTTTTTAGGTATATTTTTTTAGGACCCCACCAAAATCACAGGCTGAGAACCACTGGTGTAAGCAATACACAGGGATTCAAGCTTTGACCTACTCGTGGTGACTGAGAACTTGGACACATTACCTGTTCTCCTGCCTCTGCAGGTACAGCAGGGCGGTTCTGTTCTCCTCAGAGTCCTCGTCCAGAACCTGACCCACTAAAGAGGCCAGACTGAAGCCCAGGATGCCGTTATGGAAGTCACTCCCTGCAGGGCATGGGGTAGAGAGAGAGGGGGAGATAGAGAGAGAGTGAGGAGTAGAAATCATGACAAAGGGAAGGGACACAGATTAATTCTGAGCAAGGCTCAGCAATTTGAAAAAGCAAACGCTTCGGTCCTGGGACCTTTGTCAGTGCTATATGTGCGATATAGCACTGACGAAGGACCGAAACGTTTGCTTTTTTAAATTCACCCCTCACTATGAGCATAGAGCACTCTATGAGCAAGTCTCTGTCTAAGTAGTTTTCCTTAATATTTATGCAGCGAGCGAGTCTTTTTCTGCCAGCTCTCCTTTATGCTTTTCAGACCACCGCACCTGCAGTCAACCGTGAACAAAGGACAAAAAAGGGCACAACAGTTTACCCTGTTCTTTAACCTATGCATTTCATAAATGTTTTTTATCATTATTAGGCCTGTCCCCGACTAAGGATTTGTATAGTCGAATCTGATTGGCGACTAATTGCCAATAGTCGACTGGCAGTCGACTAAGGCAACACCCAAAAAAAATGGGGGAAAATATATATTTATTTTAAATGTTTTTGCATGATTCGACTGAGATTGGCATTCGTCATTTTAGATTTGAACCACTTTAACCATTATCTTATACTTGATCTACAAGCTCATAGCGCGGCACAGAGTGCTGCCCTATGAGCTTGTAGATCTGCTCTTTTTTAATCATGAAAATGTGAGCTCATTTTTGAATATATATATATTTTTTTAAAGCAAACATTTTTAACTCTTCGCTTCTGGGGATTCTACAAATGTCTTCTTAATCCTAACAGTTTTTTGAAAAAACGTATGTTGCTATAATATCAGTGGTTCTCAATTTGTTTCATGTCAAGGACCCCCATCTCAAAATTATGTTGTTCCAGGGACCCCCCCAAAGCAAAGATTTGAGTAAAAAAAATTTGCTTTAAAAAATATATATTCAAAGATTTGTACACATTTTCACGAATAGCTTATATACCCGTGCCGCACTGTGATGACAGGATATACAACCTGGCAGCATATCTTTTCTAACTGCATTTTGTTCATTTTTTTTACCGTGGATTATGATTTTGGCGAAGGCCCCGTAGCCCTGCAGATCGGGACCGCCGACGATCATGGCCCCGCCCTGCGGGTCGCTGAGGTAGATGAAGAACACCTCCTGTCCCTCCGGCTCAGAGTCGTCCAGGATGAGGAGGGTGAACTCGGCCTCGCTCTGCCCGGCCCGCAGCGCCACCACGGTGGACGGCAGGCGGAAGTCCTCGCCCTCCTGGGCCAGGATGGTCCCGTTAGGCTCCAGGCTGAAGGGCAGAGGTGAACTGGCCGTGCTTCCACCTAGAAAACACAACAACACAAAGAGACACAGTTCATGTAGAACACCTGGGCCAGAGTTGCTGGGGTTATATTGCGCTGACAATGCGTCGCTTTGTGACGTGTTGATCAGTGCATTAATTTTCCGGCACCCTCTCTCTTAGGGTGACCACCTCCAAACAGGCCCATTGAGAGACGGGCGGGCATGCGATTTAAATTGTTTAAAAAACGAATTTAAAAGATTTTGTCCTATAATACCTGGCAGGGAATGTGTTAAGAGTGGATAATATCATTAAGTTCAGCTGTAATCAGAAGCGGCAAATACAAACACTGAGCTATAGCAGACTATGACAACAAAGCATGCAGTATGAGTAAAAAGGAACACACACCTCCGTACGCCTGGACACGAACCCTCACAGTCCCTGCTGCGCCGTCGGACCTTCGAACCCTCAAAACCACCCTCCTCTCCTGCTGGGTGGCCTCGTCCCGGTCCTCAGCCGTCTGGACCAGGCCCGGTCCGATGCTCAGCAGCGTGACCCCACCGGTCACGTTTGGGCCAAAGGTCACGTCTGGGCCGACGGTCGTCGTCCCCTCTGGACCAAAGGTCGTCCCGTTCGGACCGGCAGTCGTCCCGTTTGGACCGACGGTAGTCCCCTCCCGACCGACTGTCGTCCCGTTCGGACCGACGGTCGTCCCCTCTGGGCCGACGGTCGGAGGACCGACGGTCACGTTTAGGCCGCCATCGCTTGCCTGCAGTGGTGGAAAAAACATATTTTATATTTTATTTTAAGTAAAAGTATCAATACTGCAATATAGAAATACTCTGTTATAAGTAAAAGTCCCAAATTCAAAATGTACTTGAGTAAAAGTACAAAAGTATTGGTATCAAAAATGTACCTAAAGTACCAACAGTAGAAAGTACTAATTATGCAGAATGTCCCATTTCACAAGTTTTCAAATGTATAAAATGTATACAATTATTTTGAAAATAGCAGATCTACAAGCTCACAATGTGTCGCGATGCAACGCATTGTGAGCTTGTAGATCTGCTATTTTCAAAAGGACCGAAATGTATATAGGGCTGAAGTGGCAAATCAAAATCTACAAAGAAACTAGTAACTTAAGTTTTCTAATAATTGTAGTGGAGTAAAAGTACAAAATTTGCCGCCGAGACGAAGTGGAGTAGAAGTAAAAGTATTGAAAATTGGAAATACTCCAGGTAAAGCAAAAACACCTCAAAACTGCACTTAAATACAGTACTTGAATACATGTACTTCGTTACTTTACACCACTACTTGCCTGAACGGTGACGGTGGCGAGGCTGTGCTGGGGGTTGAGGCGAGGATAGGCGTCGGCCAACGGCGTGAGGTCTTGGACGTCCGTTAGGTTGACATAGAAGTGTTCGTCGGACTCGGCGAGCAAGTCGTCCAGTATGGACACGCGGAGCGGCGCGGCGGTCTGCAGCGGCGAGTCAAAGACCAGCTGGTCCCGCACGCCCACAAAGTCCTCTCCCGCCGTCGCGCTGCCCGCCACGGTCTCGTACCGCAGGGTGGTGCGGTTGCTGCGGGAGCCGTAGAGACGCTGCACGTAGAGCGTTATGGTCTGGATGTCCTCTTCGATGACCAGGTGGCGGGCGTCGGCCGAGAACTGGTACACTCCCAGTGGCTCCACCTCCGTCACGGTGAAACCTCGTCTAGAGACAGAGATAGGACATCAGGGTTTTGGGTCATTGTTTTAAACATGCTATTTTCAACTGGGTAAAACAAGAGAACGGGAGGTCACGATGACATTTTTTTTCCTCCACGTAAGCACAGTGATTTCCTCTGTGATTAGCAACCATCAGGGGATCGATCATACTGGAGATACATATTCTGTGGTTCTTGAAAAATGTGTCAGAATGCTTAAAAATGCTGGCAGAAGCTACCTTCCATTTAGAAAGCCTCTGGCAGTGAATGTGTTAATAGCCAAAGTATAAGATAATGGTTAAAGTGAATTGACCTTGATGAAACCATTATTACCTGAGTCTGACGGAGCCTACCGCAGCAGTGGGGTTGGCAGCGGTCAGATGTATGGCGAAGGCATACATCTGAGACACATCGGGCACGGCCATGAGAGGCACCACTTTACTCCTCTCTCCATGGTCCAGAGTCACTGAGCCTGAGCAGGACGCACACAAAGCAAAGAAAATAAGCATTTATCATTGCTGTCGGACAGAAACCTTTAGGTTTTTCACAAACTAACGCCCCCTACTTGATCATACTACAGCGTCATACCAAAAAGCATCAAAAGTAGCAGATCTACAAGCTTGAAACGCAGCGCGAAGCAACGTGTTTTGAGCTTGTAGATCTGCTACTTTTGCTATTTCTGAATTTGAATCCTGAAAAGTAACAGTTTTGGAGATTTCCACTCGACAGAGACGATGTCATCTCAGTTGGACTTCTGTTTTTCTTTTCTTTTCATCCTTTCTTTCATCTATATATCTAGATCAGTGGTTTTCAAAGTGGGGTCCGGGGATTTTTAAAACATTTTGAAAAAATCTTGAAAGTGTTTAAAATAATTTAAACACTATTTTTTTTTTTTTGTTAAAGTAATACTAGGTAACGTTTTCAACAAAACTAAAGTTAAATTGTATATCTTTTGCGAGTGGCAAAAGTTTCACAACACCCACTCCGTGAATTTCACCCCCGGAAGCCTTTTATTTATATATTTTCTATTGAACGTGTACGGGGGGGACTTTCCCGGGAAAATGACGTTCCTGGCCAACGTCATGACGTCGTGGCCGACGTCCTCAGGAACTACCGCAACGGTTTCCTGTTTGGCCAGGAACTACCGCGCTATTAACAAAAAGGAACCTCACGCTGATTTTAAGATAATGTAGGATTGGGAGATCGAAAAAGAACAGAAAAAGAAAGCACAGCTCATGGTAACTAATGCTCCACTGGCTAAGAGAAACGATCCGTAGATAGTATAAAACAATTAAAAGATCGCTTTTTGAAACGCTTCCGGCTTCCGGTGAAAACGAATGGAATTCTGGGTAATCGAGGACTAGGGAAATTGTATGCAGTGACGGTAGTGACCAGCAGAGGTTGCTAAAAATCGTTATTTGTGATTTTGCATTGTACAACTTTAAAGGTTTTTTTATTTTATATTTTCACATACAGGTCTATAACAAAGGGCATACAAAAACAGTGAATGTATGTTACCCCTCCCACCCCCCCCAAAGTTCCCGCTCCGAAAGAGCCACAACCCTGGTATCTCATAGTACCATTAACACAAAGGACAATACAAACAAATAAATAAAGTATAGACAGTAGAATATATATATTATTAAAGAAAGATTTAAAATTAATTAAAAAAATATATATATACACAAAAAATATAATACAAAAATAAATTCAGTGGGGTCAATTTATGGGTCATTAATGTCAGCAGCATTCAGTCTCTCTATATATGTTAAAAAAGGTTGCCAGATGGTGTAACATTTCAGAGCACACCCCCTTGTGGAGTAGCGAATTTTCTCCAAAGTCAAATGATGCATACCGGTAACATCATTAACCCATGATTTGAAAGTTGGTGGGAGTTTTTCTTTCCATTTAAGCAGTATCAGACGCCTAGCCAAAAGGGATGCAAAGGCTATCATATTTCTTTCTTGGTGACTAAGTTGTACATCATCTCTTTCTTGTGGAACAACTCCAAAAACTGCAATAGAAGCAGAAGGTTCTATGGGCACTTCTAACACTTCTGAGAAGGTTTTAAATATTAATTGCCAGAATGTGAATAACTTTGGACAAAACCAGAATGCATGTGCAAGGGTGGCATATTGGATCCATGTCAGGCACAAATTTAGCTAGTTTTACTTTGGACCAGTGGAGGCGATGCAGTAAACACACATTTTTTGAACACAACTTTTCTATTCTGGGGGTCTCTCTTTGGCAAAAAAACATTTTCAGATGGGGGTCCGAAAAAGTGCTGGTCTATTACGTAGATTTCTACTGTATGTATGTATCAAACTAGACAGACACACAGGAGTGTCTTCTTACCTGAGCTGGGGGGTGACGACTCCAGGACCGACTCCCAGAGGGGCTTGTCCAGGCGGGTACCCCGCACTCCACTCCACACTGACACCCCCAAACAGCCCTGTTCGTGTCACCTCTGCCTGGCATTCACCCGTCTCCACGTCGAACACCCGCAGAGCCAGGGAAGCAAAGCCAACCTATAGACACACAGACAGACAGACAGACATTATATAATATAGAACCTGCATTGATTCCCGGATTAAGACTGGGAACGCATCTGTGTCATTTTAAGATTTCTTTGGCTATTAAAACATATCAGATCTACAAGCTCATAGCGCTGCACAGAGTGGTCCTTGACATGGAAAAGTTGGAGCACCACTGATAGCAACATACTGTTAGGATTTAGAAAACATTTTTAGATATGTATTTGGCCGCGGACCCCCATCTCAAAATGTTTTGTTCCAGGGACCCCCAGAAGCACAGATTTGAGTTACAAATGTTCACTTTAAAAATAGAGATATCCAAAGATTTGCACACATTTTCAAGATTTTTTTTCTCAAAAATAGCAGATCTACTAGCTCATAGCGCAGCACTGCATATCTGCTATTTTTGAATAGCCAAAGAAATCTAAAATGACACAGATGCGTTCCCGGATTAAATGGGTTCCAGACAAAACTGCGAGTCTGCATGTGGACCAGTGATCCATTGCCTTGTTTATAACCTGTGTCTGTGTTTACATCTGTATGACGTCATGGATCACACCAGTCCAACAAGTTGAGGCACACAAGGTCAACATGGTTAAATTAGGATCATATCCTGTTTCAGTAACTGAGTTATAGCTCTGTTTTGTTACATTGGGCCTTTCAGATGCCCTGCTGACATAAAACAAGTTCAATGTTCCCAGAGATGAGGCTTTAACACTAACTCAGTTACTTAGATAGAAGGCTGAATGTATGCTTTAACATGACATTAATGTCGATATAGCAATGAACTGTAGGCAGTATATATGTCACAGGGTGAATGGAGAACCAGGGTGATTGAAGACAAAGCGCTCGTTTTTAGGCACAGGGCTTCGGGGCGAGGCGGGGCTTTTCGAGACAGGGTTTATTAGCGAGGCTCGCGAGGAGGAGGAGAAGGAGGACACGGCGCTGCGAGGCGGGGGTTTATTACGCGAGGCTCGCGAGGAGGAGGAGGAGCCTCCTCCTCCTCCTCGCGAGGCTTGCGTAATAAACCGTCCTCCTTCTCCTCCTCCTCCGAGGAGGAGAAGGAGTACGCGGAGAGGCGGGGCTTTGATGCGCCGACGCGGACCTGTCTTTTGTTGTTCCCCCCCACATAGCAACCAGGAAGCTACGCTAGGGGAACGCTGAACACGCGTTCACACGCACACGCTTGTCCATGACGGAGGCGCGCCGACTCAGCAGAGCTTGAGGCCGAGGAGGCGTGCGAGTGCCCGCGCTGACCGGCCGATGCTCTGCTAGTTGACACAGCGCCGTTCGAGTTGTAAACCGATAGGGACAGAATAGTTCTTTTCATGGATCACTGTGTGTGTGTGTGTGTGTGTGTGTGTGTGTGTGTGTGTGTGTGTGTGTCAGGGAGAAAGTAAAACAAAAGCCAGAACACAATAAAAGTATCTTAACAGTCCTGCTTTCAATAAACCAAAAAAAGCATGAGCGCGTGTGTGTGCGCTTGTGTGTGTGTGTGTGACTGTGTGTGTGTGGTCGCGGCCATATATGTTTGTGCACAAGCCTGGCTTGTGGCTCCCTCTAGTGTTGCTTCTACAGAATTGCTGGGTGGGTGGTAAAAAAGCGCACCTTCTTCAATCACCCTGTAGTCCATGAGCCAGACAAGATTTCATTATCGAAAGAGTGGGCAAAACCAAACCTATATTAAATTGTTCATAGGGTCAATACGAGTAAATAAATATATGATAACCTCTCCACAGGAGCAGCTTTTTCATGGTTATCACACATTTTGTCATTTTCCCCATACGTACATGACAGGTGAAAAAATGTCAAAATTTAAAAAAGAGTTATCATAATGAAACTTCCTGAGTTGATTACTTACATGAAGACAATTATTTATCGTATTAAAAGTTTTCTGAAATTGTATATTTAAATATGCAAATCAGGCATTTAGTCCATGAGCCAGAGCCCCAAAATTGAGCCAGATATTGAATATTCCCTCGTTAAAAACCTTTGACTCCAACATCTTAACAAAATGAAATAAGTATGTTGACTCTGGCTTTGTCCAATGTTCCAATGTTGATTCTGGAAAGTTATGCCAATTTGGGCATATTTTCCTAATGCCTAATTTGCATATTTAAATATACAATTTCAGAAAACTTGTAATACGATAAATCATTGTCTTCATGTAAGTAATCAACTCAGGAAGTTTCATTATGATAACTCTTTTTTAAATTTTGTCATTTTTTCACCTGTCATGTACGTATGGGGAAAATTACAAAATGTGTGATAACCATGAAAAAGCTGCTCCTGTGGAGAGGTTATCATATATTTATTTACTCGTATTGACCCTATGAACAATTTAATATAGGTTTGGTTTTGCCCACTCTTTCGATAATCATTGCTCAATTTTGGGGCTCTGGCTCATGGACTACTGGTTCTCCAAACACCCTGTAACATATATACAGCGAGGTTGGTCTAAGTCTGCCCTCTGGTGGTGGCCAAGAGCTCAGCAAGCAAGCGTAATAAGCAATGTGGATATTCTTTCTGTGGGTAGGCCAATGGTGTAAAGTAACTTAAGTACATTTACTCAAGTACTGTACTTAAGTACACTTTTGAGGTGTTTTTAACTGGAGTATTTAAAATGTTCAGTACTTTTACTTCTACTCCACTACATCTCAGAGGCAAATATTCTACTTTTACTCCACTACATTTATTTGAAAATTTTAGTTACTAGTTACTTTGTAGATTTGGATTATTATTACAAAACATACAACTATTTCAGCCCTATTTATCCCTAGGATATTTGAAAATAGCTGATCTACAATCTCACGGCGAGCTTGTAGATCTGCTATTTTCTAAAGATTTATGTATATAAATCTTTAGAAAATGTATAAATTTGAAAACTTGTGAAATGGGACATTCTGCATAATGAGTACTTTCTACTTTTGGTACTTTAAGTACATTTTTATACCAATACTTTTGCACTTTTACTCAAGTAAATTTTTAATTCCGGAGTTTCTATATAGCATTAATACTTTTACTTAAGTAAAAAAAGTCAAGCTTGTAGAGCAGATGTTTGTTTTTTTACTACATTGATATGAATTACCTTGTGTTGAAAACCCCAGGTGGCATCTCCCTATAAAGTGAGCTCCAGATCGAGTCCAGACACTGAGAGGATGTGTTTTTGTTCGCGACATATTCCATTATTCAAGACAAGACTTTTCTGTCTGAAGAAAGTCAAGTGTTCTCAAGTTGTTTATAAACCCGACGCAATAGGAGGGAAACCAGCATGGACGAAACGTAAACAACACTGCCATGATGATGAGTCACGTGCTAAGCGCAATGCATTGTGGTAGTTGTAGTAATAGTATTAATGTTGTGGCTGCTGCTGCAGAGTTCATGCATAACTTGTTAAATAATCTCAATATTATTTTGAACCATAATTTAAAAACAATATGAATAAGTACATATTTACACATTTATCAGCATTAATGATAATAATAATAATACATTTATTTTCCAAAGTGCTTTACAGAACAAGGTAAAAGAGGAGCATGATAACCATAAGAATTAATACAACATTAGTTTATCATCATGACTGAGATATTAGTTCTATAATAACTAACTTCAATGCTAATGATATTTTTGATGGTTTGATATTGACGGTTGATGGTGTTTTATGAATATGATTATTATACTTTTTTAATGTTGATTCTTTCTGGTTTGACAGTATTTTTTTTACCTGAAGGTCAAAATGTAATTTCTCCCCAGAGCATGCAGGCAGGCTCTGTTAACTCAGTGGTAAAAAATAGAATTATTCAGCACTAGCACAGGAGACACAGGTTCAAATCCGGGGTAAGAACAGCAAAGTTACATAGTGCAGCAGCTTTAAGGTCCAGCACCCAAGAGGTCTACAGCAGTCAGACCAAAGACCAAAAAAAGAAAAAAATGCCATCTCCGGTTTACTTCCTGTATCTGTGTGAAGTAGGTGGCCGCCGATTTAGGAGACAGGAAGCAGGTTGGAGTCTATTATTTCCAATGGAAGAGTGAACGTGAACACAGCTTCTGAACCTGAACTTCTTTAGCTCCATGGTCAGTGAACTAAATATTGACCCAATCGCCACAAGCCACACAATTTCCCCAAGATTTTCATACTAAAAATTGCTTTTTTCCAGACAGACAAATCAAGAGAAAATCTACTTTATTATCAACCTTTCTCTGTCCCGGCAACACACTCTTCTGGGATCAAGCACCATAAACATTGGATGTTCGCGTGATCAGATGACGCCCACTTAGGAGACCATTTGTAGGATTTGTGTACGATTTTGCCTCTAGTAGCTCCAATCGGGATGGTATATCTTTCTAAATCAACCATCTTTGGTCAGACTCACCTCTGAACTAGCAGCCTCCTCGGGCACAGTGACCACAGCGGCACTGGAGTCCATCTGCAGACGAGGTGGGGTGCTGAGCAGAGGACCCACCAAGGTGACGTCAGTCAGCTCCACCGAGAAGTTCTCCCCCACTGACAGAAACACCTAGAGAGACCCACAGCAGCGTTACTATAGTTAACCCATTAAGACCGGGAATGCATCCGTGTCATTTTTAGATTTCTTTGGCTATTCAAAAATAGCAGATCTACAAGCTCATAGCGCGGCACCGAGAACTATTCAATAATTGCACTACTATGGCAGAGAAAAGACACAGAGGCCAACCAGGTGCTCACAGGAGATACAAAAAAAAGTCTTAAAGGTGTATGGTGCTTCTAGGATCAGCAGGACTTGTAAAAAACGAATTTTATTCTATAAACATGTTTGGACCGGTTAAGGTCTTCATCAGTTCTCGCCCTGATGAGTTCTCAACCTTAACCGGTCGAAACATGTTGGCATTTTTATAGATGGATCTCTTCTTTTTTAAACTTAAACATGGCGTTGAAATCACGTTGACCCATCCATCACTCACCTGGCTGCTGATGGTCAGGGTAACGGCAGCGGACGTCTCTCCGTCTCTGACCAGCAGCCGTCCTACAGCCTGGTCCCCCAGAGGATCCTCCTCCAGGTCCACCCATCCCCCGCTGATCCTGTATCCCACGCTGGCCTCCCCAAACGGCCCGGCCAGCCGGCTCACGTTCAGCAGCAGGACTCTGGTCACGTTGGGCCCGGAGCCCACCAGCTCTATGGACTGGAGGGCCGGGTCCAGGGCGAACACGCCGTGGGGCTCGTCGTTGGCACCGACCCTGAGGGTGAGAGGCCTCTATTTTTAGTACAACAGACCTCAGTTACAACTACATCATATATATATATATTTTATTATTTTGTTTTTTAAATATTTTTTTAGATTTAAGGTTGCGTTAAGAGATCTATCAATTATGCTTAAGATTAATTTGTAATATAGAGCTATCGTATTGGACATGTTATGAGTTAGTGTCTTTGTGTTGTACTGTACTGTATGTTGTGATTAGTATGTCGTATGAACAATGTTGTGTACTGTATTGATGTAAATTGTGTTAATGATGCTGGTTGAGACCCCATGAAGAGAAGCTGCTGTAACAGTACAGTAAGCTGATAAGCTGGGATCTAATAAATAAATCAAAAACTGTACTTTTCCCGCGTACACCAAATCTCTTCACTGAAAATAGCAGCATAGCCTCTACAAGGTCACAACAACGCGTCGCAAAACAATGTGTTGTGAGCTTGTAGATCTGCTAGCTAATGCTCCCCTCAGAATATGGATGCTGGGGTGCAAGTGGTTAACAAAAGTGGCGTTTTAATACTTTTAAAGAGTTTGGATTATCGCGATAATATCGTTAATGAAATGTGAAATGTTCATATAGTCGATGTCGGGCAGAAACCTCTTATCTCCATATTCTAACTTTTAGTTTTTTTTCGTAAACTTGATCATACTACAGCGTTCACACAAAAGTATCAAAAGTAGCAGATCTACAAGTTCGTTTTGAGCTTGTAGATCTGCTACTTTTGATACTTTTGAATTTGAATCCTGAAAAGTATCAGTTTTGGACATATGAGGTTTCCACCCGACAGAGACAGAGATATGGTTCCATCCATTCCTAACCTGATGCGGGTGGTGGTGCGGTTGGGGTTGGCATCCAGGGTGGCACCGCCCTCCACGGAGGTGAGCAGGACGGTGTAGAGCTCCTCCAGCTCGGGCACGGTGTCGGGCATCAGGCTGAGGACCACGTCCACCTCCCTCTGGCCCTCCTGGATCAGGGCAGAACCGGACAGGAACAGGAAGTCACCTTCCACCTCCGACTCACTCTGCACCTGCCAATGGACCTGATGGATATGAGAGAGAGAGAGAGTTTGAAAACATGACTAATAATGACAAAATAATCCCATATGTTGGTTGAATTACAACAATGTGCAAACACAGCAGCAAGATGTGTGAGCTGTTGTGACAGGAGAAGAATGTGTAATGGAATACAACCACTACAAACCATTATGTGTAACCCTGCTCTGTTTACACCAAATTATCTCGGTTTTCCCACATTGTACATACAGTGTTTTGTTTGCTTTGTTACGTTTACGTTTTCTCATGCCAATAAAGCCACTTTGAATTGAAATGAGAGAGAGAGAGAGAGAGAGAGAGAGAGAGAGAGAGAGGAAAGAGAGAGAAAGAGAGAGAGAGAGAGAGAGAGAGAGAGAGAGAGAGAGAGAGAGAGAGAGAGAGAGAGAAAGAGAGAGAAAGAGAGAGAGAGAGAGAGAGAGAGAGAGAGAGAGAGAGAGAGAAGAGAGAGAGAAAGAGAGAGAAAGAGAGAGAGAGAGAGAGAGAGAGAAGAGAGAGAGAGAGAGAGAGAGAAAGAGAGAGAAAGAGAGAGAAGAGAGAGAGAGAGAGAGAGAGAGAGAGAGAGAGAGAGAGAGAGAGAGAGAGAGAGAGAGAGAGAGAGAGGAGAGAGAGAGAGAGAGAGAGAGAAGAGAGAGAGAGAGAGAGAGAGAAAGAGAGAGAAAGAGAGAGAGAGAGAGAGAGAGAGAGAGAGAGAGAGAGAGAGAGAGAGAGAGAGAGAAGACAGAGAGAGAGAGAGAACCACTATAAAATTACAATTACTAATTTGCCCCTCCAGTTATGAAATACCCGTTCTATGGACCCTAACGTGTTGTATGGACCCTAACCAAATGGACACGTTAAGGTTCCATTTGTACACTAGTTGCGGCCCCATATAATAAGGGTCCGTTTGTTTCCCAACTATCAATCATTAAGCTGGGGGTCCCCTGGAATCCCCTCAAGGACCCCTGAGTGGGTTTCTAGGACACAGATAATGAATGATCAAACACGTTTGCTGATCTTACCGTGATGTTACCCATAACTCCTTCTCTGCGTGTGATGACCAGGGTGACGTTACGAGGTCCCTCTTCTTCTGTGGGTTCACTGTAGACACGCTCTGTCAGCGCCGCCGCCGTGAACTGGACTATACCGTTAGGGTCACCAAACTTCTCAATCTGGGGACGAGAGAGAGAGAGAGAGAGTGAGAGAGAGAGAGAGAGAGAGAGAACCAGGAAGGAGTGGAGAAACCAAATTTCAGATGAGTGAATTTGGTTGTAAATACAATTTCATTTTGTTCAATTTGTATGGTAGAGTATGTATAACTTATACAATTGGGGTGGTTGTATTTGGTCTCCCTGCTCTGCTATTGAGCATTCATTTAGATCCCAGGTTAGACTCCACCTTTGATGATCCTGGTTTCTGGTTTCACATGGCTCAGTGGTAAGCTCGTCAGCAAGAGACCAGGGTTCAAATCCGGGGTGCAACTTTACATTTGATCTGTGTATGTTTCTTAGGCTGTGAACTACTGGTGTGCAGACTTTATTTTTATTTTTGTTGAAACACATGGATTCCATTGAAGCCAGCTAGCATGTCTTCTATGGAAGCATGTTGTGCAGCAAAAATAGCTGATCTATAAGCGCGACGCATTGAGAGCTTGTAGATCAGCTATTTTCAGTGATATTTTTAAGATTAGAGAATTTGAAGTGGTCAGACTAGCAATATGTTCAGAAGCATCTTTCATAAAATCATAGTTTCGGATATTTCATATAAGAGCAAAGGTTAAAGCCTCAATCTGTGATTTCTTCACCTGGTAGGCAGTATGTAGAACAGCATGAAAAATATTACTAAAACATAATAAAATCATTTTACATATTGTGTTAATTGTTTAGGAATCAGCGCTAATGTGTGGGGGTGGGGGGAGACTCCTTTCATACTGTTTCACAAGTCGCACATTAGGACTTGGTCATATACAAACATTTTCAGTCGTGAGATTTTATTTTGCTCTGAACCATGGAAACAGCACATGTACCTTGAGCGTGACGGAGCCGGCACTGGAGTCGACGTCCATGTCCCCCGACAGGATGCTGAGCTCCACGATGAAGTCCTCCTCCACCTCCACTTCCCCGTGGGGGAGTATCTTCAGCTGGATGGAGCGAGCGGTGCCCTCCTCTCCGTCCTCATAGTAGAAGGAGCCGTTCACGGGCGCCTTGATGTCCGCGTTGAGCTCTGGAAGGACCTCTCTGCTGTTGGGGCCTAAGATCATCCAGGCCACCTGTTTGGATGTAAATAAGAAGTACCAGCCTGGATTAACATCATCCAAGCAACCTGTTTGAATGTAAATAAGAAGTACCAGCCTGGATTTACATCATCCAAGCAACCTGTTGAATATCGTTGCTGTTGGGCAGAAACCACTTATCTCCATGTTTTAACTTTTTGTGAAACGTGGTGCGAAGCGATGCGTTTTGAGCTTGTAGATCTGCTACTTTTGCTGTTTTTCAATTTGAATCCTGAAAAGTAACAGTTTTGAGGTTTCCACCCGACAGAGAATATATGCATTTTGGCCACGGAATTATTTAATTTTTGTCAGGTCCCCCATACAAGGTTTGTGTTGTTAAAATGTTTCAAAAATATTCCATATTTTCCCAAAAAGTTTTTAAGATGTTTTGATGATCTACAAGCTCACAGCGCGTTACTTTGTGTCGCACTGCAAGCTTGTATATCTGCTATTTTTAATAACCAACATATAAATGGATAAAGTGGTTAAAATGATTTCATTTCGTCAAATTTCAATCATTTAGATTATTTTTTTGGGCGGTGAAACCGCCCCTATAAGTGAGATTTGGAAAAATGTACAAATATCTTGGGCAGTGAAACCGCCCCTAAAAGTGAGGTTTGGAAATTTGTACAATTATCCTGCGCTGTGATTGGCCAATCACAATCTATTCAGGACTGTGATTGGCCAGTGTCACATGACACATGTGCATAGCCCTATATAAGCAACCATAACTTAAAAAAAACCATAAATTGGTTTTTTTTAAGTTATGGTTTTGTCCATCATAAAGAGTGTTTCAATAAATGTATTTATCTTTTGTACATGATTGATCGACTCCATTCTTTCATAAAGAGTGTTTCAATAAATATATTTATAGTTATTTAGTTATATAGTTATTTATTTTTTGTACATCATTGGTTGCCTCCATTCAGTATTGTGGTTAGCTAGGAAGACACCGCCCACTTCACACAGGGTGTGATTTTTTACATAAATCTTCTTTTCTGGGGGGTCCCTGGCACAAAACCTTTTCAGATGGGGGACCACGACCAAATACATATCAATTTGGGGGTCCTTGACATGAAAAAGTATGAGAATCACTGGCATAGGGCCTATTCAGCGACAAACCAGAGTTGAGGGTCTCCCTCTCTTACCGTAGCGTTGCCCACCCCTCCTGCCACCCTCTCAAGCAGAAGGGTGAGGGTCAGGGTGTTGTTGGGGTTCTCCAGGGTGATCAGGGTGTCGTTGACAAAGCGCACCCTTCCGCTCAGAGAGTCACTCTTGGCGATGGTCACCGTGGCGACCGCGCGGGACCCCAGGACGGCTCCGCCCGTGGGCCCGAACAACTCCACCTCAAACTCCTCAGCAGGTTCACTGGATCGAGCAGGGAGACAAACACTTGGATTAGAGTTTTTAACTTTTCTGAAACCTCCATGATCTCAGACTTCATGTGGCCTGTATACATCAGTCATGTAGGACAGTGGTGTTCAAACTGTGGGTTGGGACCCCCAGGGGGTTCCCCACATGATTTTGGGGGGTCCCCAGATGATTAGCTTAATGTGCAACATTGTTTTCTCACTCAACAGTAAACAAACCAACATACAGTATAAGTGTATTATTTACAGGGTATCTGCACATTTCTAAAGTTACAATTTAAGGACTTTTTAATACCTCTAAAATGAAAATAAAATAATAATAATAAGTAAAACGTCAAAATTAACCAACAAACTATGCTATAAATAATTGTCAAACATTGGCCAAATTGCCAAATACTACCCAAGAAAGAAGTTTATCTGTGGAATGAGTAAAACTTAATGTAATGCCTCAACTCCTACAATTCCAAGTGCTTGTCAGGGTGGGGGGTCCCCAGTTCAAATATGATTATTTTGGGGGGTGGTTGCGGCCTGAAGTTTGGGAACAGTTAGGGCAGTGTTTCCCAAACAGTAGGTTGGGACCCATTTCTGTGTTTAAAATGTTTTTATTTCTGTGTTTTTTTCCAAGATAACTCATTTTTTCCCCAGAAACCTCTGCCAGTGCACAATAAATTTGGCACTGATGGGTCCCGGGATTTGTGAGATTGACACAGGAAACGCAGGCAAAACTCCTTCAGAGAAAAACATTATATATATATATGCAAAAAAAAAATATGGTGTGAATCTCACTAGTCCAGGTCGTCTATGATGGTGAGGTTGATGTGAGCGCTGTCCTGGCCGTGTGCGAAGGTCAGCGAGCCGTTGGACAGGATGTAGTCCAGGTTCGGTGTGGCGGTCAGCCCTCTGGACAGGAAGCGGGCAGAGACCACTCCGTACGTACCCACCCTACGAACCACCACCAAGGAGACAGAGCCCGCTTCCTCCTCAACTGGGGGTAGGAGGAATTTAACATTATCAATCAATCAATTACATTTTATTTATACACAGCACATTCTATGCATTTTAAAGAAAATAAGTTAAAGAGAAGATAGAGGAACATAAAAATACTTAAAAAATACATATAAAAAGGTCAAGTTTTCCAAGTATTGAGGGTTTTTAAGTGGTTTAAGTGGTAACTGTCTGAAAATACACCTTAACATAAATCGAACACAATGCTACACATTGATAGTGCTGTCAAACAAGTCTATGAAGCTTTCTATGAAATCTATGAAAAAGTAGTGTAGTGATGGTCCCTGCTTCATCTCTCTCTCTTGAAAAATGTTGAAGACCCCTGATCTAATCTAAAAAAAACGCCAGTATGGTTTAGTCTCTTACCAGTAATGTGTTCCTGTGTGAACTCCAGAATGCCCTCCACGTTGTCGTTCTGCAGGATGACCACGGTGACAGAGGACTCTTCACCTACAGCTGGAGGAAGGTCCAACTGCAGCCCAGACTCCATCACCGTGTAGTCCACAGCACTGGCCAGCAGAGGGAGACATACACAACACTAAGTCACTCCGCAGCAGTGGAAAGTAACCATCTATGTACATTTTATTCAAGTACTGTACATTTTAGACCTGAGGTCCAATAAAAAAAAACACCTTCTAAATCCTAAGAATTTTCTGAAAAAAAGGCTCACTAAATTAATTATTTCTCAGCCTCTGTAGCTGATGGAATCTTGAAATATAGAGCGTATTAGAGCTTAACCCTTTGAACAATTAAAGGGAGCCTCCGCACACTCAACACCTTTTTTATATAAAGTAGCAAGCTTTCGGTCATAGGTCTTCCTCAGGCATCAGAGCTTAACCCTTTGCTGTGAAAAAAACAGCACAGACTATTAAAAAAACCCAGACTATAAACAATATATGTTCACGATAAAACAAAAAATAGCAGATCTACAAGCTCATAGCGCGGCTATGAGCTTGTAGATCTGCTATTTTTGAATAGCCGAAGAAATCATAAAAATGACACAGATTCTTTCCCAGTCTTAATCGGTTAAGGACTCAGTACCTGTCGTTGAGCAGCTCCACTGCGGTGATGTTGAGGTAGAACTCCTCGGGTCCCTCGGGGAGGCTGTCGTCATGGATACGCAGGGTGACCTGTCCCGTGGTCTGACCCGGGGCGAACAGGAGTCGCTCCGAGGCCGGGGCGAAGTCCTCTCCGCTGACCGCTGATGTGCTGCTGCTGCCCCCTGCGGTCTGTGTCTGGTAACTCACCCACACACTGCCCAGGGTGCCCAGAGAGCGACTCACCGTCACGTTCACCTGGTGGCCATGAGTAGGAATGACGGGAGGTGTTTAGCAGTGGTGGAAAAAGTACTCACATTTCTTACTTAAGTAAAAGTATCAATACTGCATTGTAGAAATACTCTGTTACAAGTAAAAGTCCGGAATTCAAAATTTACCTGTGTAAAAGTAAAAAAGTATTGGTATCAAAATGTACTTAAAGTACCAAAAGTAAAAGTACTAAAATGTTTGAAAATAGAAGATCTACAAGCTCACAACTGCGAAGCGTTGTGAGATTTAGATCGGCTATTTTCAAATAACCTAGGTATAAAATAGGGCTAAAGTGGTTAATGTACAGTATGTTTTCTAACGTAATAATTTATATCTGCAAAGTAACTAGTAACTAAAGTTTACAAATAATTGTAGTGGAGTAAAAGTACAATATTTGCCTCTGAGATGTAGTGGAGTAGAAGTAAAAGTATAGACAATTGGTAATAAAGTAAAAAATACCTCAAAATTGTACGGTACTTCAGTACAAGTACTTGGTGACTTTACACCACTGCATTCATCATTCAATTCTTAACTACTTAAAGGGATATTTCAATTTCAAACATGGGGTCATTTTAACGTCTACTCTGGCTTTTGTGAGCACCGCAGACAGTTTTTAAGTTGCTTGATTCCGTACTTAGATATTTGAGATACATTTTTATCAGACGCCCCCTTCCTACAGTATACAAACCCATTGTAACTTCAAACTCCATTTTAACCATAATGGATATATCTAGAACACCCGTCCTTGTTTCTGGTGACTGATATTGTCCTTCTTATACAAGTTTTTTCAATTACTTTTTAAAAATGTTTTGGGGAAATGAAAAACTATATAAAAGTAAAAAATACATTCTGTGTGGCACAAGTTTGCCCCCTACTGATGATGAGCTCACCGTTCCCTCCTCCTCTGTAGCCGCGAGCCGGCGCTGGGCGAAGGAGAAGAGGCCGTGGGGGTTGTCGCTGGCTGCCACGGTAACCGTGGCGACCTGGGCAGAGGGGCTGATGCCCAGCCCCGGCGTGGCGGAGGTCAGAGTCAGCTGGTACACACGGCGTTCCTCTGGGACCTCGTCATCCAGGACCTTGAGGACGATGGTAGCAGCTGACTGTCTGTCTCTCATGGTCACCACACCAGAGATCTCCTCAAACTGCCCGGCCTCGGCAGGAGTGATGTTCCACTCGAACTGCACCTCGCCAAAGATCCCTGGGCCTCGCACCAGACTGGTGAGCAAGATATAGCAAAGACAAAATTAGTTTGTTTCTGTTGGCAGTGATATGATTTTTGCAGGGCTACAACTCTGGATTATTTTCTGAAATTATTCCACATTATTATGTTTTTTCTTCTTATTTTTTTCCTAAATTTTTATCCCACGATTTTGTAACCCATTTTTTTTTACATCCAGTGCCAATTATCTATGTAATCCTGGGCACTACACTCCCTCTGCCAACCTAGGGAGGCCAGGGCCGAGCTCATGCCTCCTTCAATGCATGAGAGCCAACTGACCTTCTTATCACCTGACAGGGGAGAGTTTCCCTGGTTGGACGTAGCGCGTGGAAGGAACACGTTATTCCAACCAGTTCCCTTCCCCTCCATCAGGCGCCCCGGCTGGCCAGGGGGAGGCAGTATAGTGACCAGGATTACTGCATGTTTTTGTGAGGGTACCTACCCAGGAGACACGGGGAGAACATGCAAACTCCACACAGAAAGGCCCTTTCACCAACCCCACTTAGGGTATGGGCACTGATGACGCGTAGGAGAGAACACGCCCCCAGCGCCCACAGCGTCCCCTGCGGGAATCGAACTCAGGACCTTCTAGCTGTGAAGCGACAGCGCTACCGACTGCGCCACCGTGCCCTCTTGATTACATTTTTTTTTAATCAAATAAATAAAATAATAAATAATAATAAAATAATAATAATAAAAAATTATAAAAATAATAATAATAAATAATCTTGAAATGCGTTTATTTTATTTTATATATAATTGTTTAAAAAAAAACGTTGTCGAACAGCGGTGTCTTGCAAAAATAGAGAAAATAGTCAACTTGCAGATCGATAGATTAAATAGATTATTTGGATGAACTGTTGCAGCCCTAGATGTATGTCAAACCTGATAACAGCAGTCCCGTTGTAGTCTCCCTGAGGTTCTCCCATGACAACCTCTCTGGAGGCCTCCACGATCCCAACCATCCCCAAAGCAGCCTTGTCTCCTTGGACGGTAATGGTGGCCACGCCTAGAGGAACACATCACAGATAGATGCATATTAAATTAACTAAACAACATATTCTCCACAACATATTCACCACTGCTCTACCTCAGAGGTACCCACATGAATGCGACAACCAGTAACTTGACGGTGTAATTTGCCTTTGGTCTTACGGTATGTTCTGAAAATTATGCAAAGCCTGGTTTAAACAACATTTAGAAAAAAAGCCCAAATAAGCAACTACACTTTAAAAACAAGCCCCAAAAAAAACGCAACTCGCAACTACCAATATTTACAAGCGACTTTACATAAAAACAAGCCCAAAGTCGCTTAGAATAAGCATACATGGCAACGCTGGACAACACTAGATGTGCTGAATACTGTATGTATGTCCCAAAATGACTTTTTTTTCCTATCGATTAGTCACGCCATGGAGAATTCATGGATATTGTTTTGTTTTTGTCGCATTCCTAAGCCAATAATTTGCACTGCCTACCGGTCAGCTGGTCATCACATTATTGGCTTAGGAATGCGACAAAAACTAAAAAATATTCAAGTCTCCATGGGGTAGCTAATCAATAGAAAACAAGTATTTTTTGGGGGTGAACTATCCCTTTAATTGTTTTACATTGGGGTGGTGTCACTGCATCATGTGCAAACTAAGACGAGTTTTCCAGGGCTTTATTTTCCCACACCAGCAAAAAAGAAAAGAAAAGTTATTGTATAGCTTGGCATTATGGCAATAAAAATGATTCTGATTCATTGCTTCACTGATTCATTGCTTGACTTTGTGAAAAGAAACATTTGTGTTGGATGTGATTAGCACGTTTAAATCACACAGATTTATGTTTTCACTGCGCGGTCGTGTGTGTTCCTGTAGGATTGTGTTCAGCGGAGCGTTACTACACACACAAACCCTTCAACCACTCAGACCCTCCATACTTGGCAAAACGGACCCGAGTTGCCGATCTAGACGCTTGTAGATCGGCTATATTTAGCTAATGTTCAGTGGTGCGTTAACTACCAGGGTTATTATAGTTGTATTAAAAGTAACAAAATAAAGAAAAATAAAATTGAGAAAGAATTTTAGTAATAACTGAAATGAAAATGAAAATGAGGCTTTACAAAAAAATAAGATGACAAACTGAAAATGTATTGTGTCAAGAAATAGACAATGCATCTAACAAAACTAAGAAAAACTTCTTTGTCAAAAGTCTTTGTCAATACCCAATATTTTTCTTGTGAAAGTTAATACTAAAAAACGTTTTCACAAACTAAAACCAAACTAGCAAACCCGCTAAAACTAAACTGAAATTGAAAACAAAAAGTCAAAAAGAACTACCGTAATAAATAAAAACGAGAACTTTTTTACCCCCTTCTTCTCCTCATTTTTTAATCGTTTTGCCAATTGATTCCTCCCCACACGCATTACTATAGGCCAGTGGTTTTCAATATCATTTTCATATCAAGGTCCATTATTTATTTGGCATTTGAGCCACGGACCACCGTTTGATGAGAGACTCTCAGAACAAAAACTTTGAATATTTTGTTATCATTGGATAAGACTTTGTCCACAATTCCATGTTGTATTGATGTTGGTACCAGAGGAGAGGGCAAACGTTGATCAAAATAACTATTCCTTAATTAAGTAAAATGGGTCCATTTGGTTTCATTTTACGCCCTCAAGAGTTAAAGATCTAATAAGGGTCCATTTGGTTACCAACTCTCCATCATTTAGCTGGGGACCACCTGGAACGCCCTCAAGAACCACTGGCGGTCCCCGGACCACTGGTTGAGAGCCACTGCTATAGACATTACAAACCGTTTAAGGGGTCGATGACGGCGGCGCCGCTGGCGTCTGGAAGCAGCCGGACGCTGAAGCTCTCGTCTCCTTCCAGCACGGAGTCCACCAGCGCTCTGACCTCAAACGTCTTCCTGGACTCCGTCTGTAGACGTTTGGAGAAAAAAAAAAAACGTCGCTGTCAGGCAGAAACCTCTTATATCCATATTCTAACTGATTGTGTTTTTTTCCGTAAAATAACGCCCCTACTTGATCATACTACAACGTCACACGAAAGTATCAAAAGTAGCAGATCTACAAGCTTGAAACGCGGCTTGAAACGCGGCTTGAAACGTGGGTTGCAACGCGACGCGAAGCCACACGTTTTGAGCTTGTAGATCTGCTACTTTTGATGCTTTTGGACATATGAGGTTTCGACCCAACAGAGACGATGTGCAATTAAAATGCAATAAACACCAAGGGGCGATTCCAAAATGAAAATCTGCCCAAATAGTCATGGCTGAATATCGATATGAAATTTTATCCGTCTTAAAATATACAACATATTCGGATGTTTTCACCCCAGGATAGGGTTTTGCCAGGGTTCTTGTGGTTAAGATGTCAAATACTGTAATCAACCGATCTTACTGGCTCACAACGTGACACAATGGCACGTGTTGTATGCTTTGTAGATCTGCAGATTATTTCTTTTTGCAATCTGGGGGCTGGTCAGTAGGAGACTCAATTGGCCGCTGGTCAGCAAATTATTGGCTTACGAATGCGACAAAAACAAGAACATTTTTGGGTTAACTACTCCTTTAATGTGGTTAATGTGCTATGGCAATTGTATCAATTGTATCATTCTTATGAAGCAGTTGGTTCATAGACTGTACCTCAGTAAAGTGTGTGTGTGTGTGTGTGTGTGTGTGTGTGTGTGTGTGTGTGTGTGTGTGTGTGTGTGTGTGTGTGTGTGTGTGTGTGTGTGTGTGTGTGTGTGTGTGTGTGCGTGTGCGTGTGCGTGTGCGTGTTAATATAGTGTTACCTACCTCAGCAAACTGTAGGGTGCCGGTGAGAGGTGAAAGGTCATCTACAGCTTGGTCGTCCAGTCTCCAGAGCATGCTCACCGCCCCGCTGCCCCCCGGGCTACGGACCACCGCTAGTGTCGCCGTGGCAACGGGGTCATCGGACGATTCTGGCTCACTCACAGTGAACTAGAAAGGGGGAGGAGTTATAACACAGACACACACAATTTGTTTTACTTTGTCATATTTTATTGTTGTACATTTTTTGTGGGTTTAGAGACTTACTTCCAGCTCCTCGAATCCAAATCGTCCGAGAGGCGAGTCGTTGGGCGGTATGGTGACCGTCAGCGAGGTCGCCTCCCCCAGACGAGCCCCACCAATCACACGCGCCAGAGTCACGGTGAAGGTCTCGTCTGACTCCACCTCCTCGTCGTCCAGGATGGTGATGTCGATCGTTGCTTCATCCTGGAAGGAAAAACAGAGTGAGTATGTCACTGTTTTCTGTTCTGCAGAACTATGAACCTTTCTTAGTGTGCATGATTTTTTATCAAAGGAGTAGTTCACCCAAAGAATGACTTATTTTCTATCAATTACACTTTTGTTTTGTTAGATTTTTTTAGTTTTTGTCGCATTCCTAAGCCAATAATTTGCAGCAAAAAAAACCAAATCTCCATGAATTCAAGCTTCATGGGGTGTGTAATTGATAGAAAATAAGATTTTTTGGGGGTGAACTACTCCTTTAACCACTAGCAGACTACTGTATACAAACAAGTATACAATAGTATAGGTACTGTATACTTTGTCATGCGACAAACAGCGAAAATAGTGGCTCTACAAGCTCTCAATGCAAAATGCAATGCATTGTAAGGCAGTAGATCAGCAATTGTTTTTTACATTTAAAAGGCAACACCAAGATCAAATATAATATTCACACTTGTATTTACATTTGATAAATCAAATATTCTCAATCTATTCGTGAGTTATCTGACTTCAAATCAGGACAAATAATAAAAAGACGTTTCCTCACCTGTCCCTCGAGTAAAGTGACATTTCCAGATGTGGGGCTAAAGTCATCGAGGCTTGCTGTGATTGGCTGAGCCTCCCAGTAGAGTATCACTCTGCCGGTGCTCCCGGCCAATCGAGCCACTGTAAGACGGAGGATGTTGGCCGGCGGGGGCAGCTCATAGGCCAGGACCCTTCCTGACACATCCTGGGAGAAATGTTTAACAGTATTTACTTTATAGTGTTTATTTCGTTGACTAAAACTATGATGAAAAATGTCTGTCGACTAACTTTTTTCACTGATGTTATTTTTTTTTCTAAAGTTACAATTTAATGACTTTTAAGACCTTTTTAATACCAAATTGGCCAAATTGTCAAATATTACGTAAGAAAGAGGCAAACATTGTGAAAATAGCCAATCTATGTAGTTCGGTTATTTTCACAATATTTATCTGTTTGTAAACTAAATGTAATGCCTACAATTCCAAGTGCTTGTCAGGGTGGGGGGTCCCCAGTTCAAATTAGATTATTTTCGGGGGTCGCGGCCTAAAAGGTTTGGGAACCCTTGGTGTAGGCGGAGACCTGTGATCGTCTGGTTAAATAAGACTAACAGAGAAACAGCCATCCCTGGGCGGGGTGACCATCAATATGAACTCACCTCAGACACATTGAACTGCAGCACTCCTCTGGGGTCGTCGTTCTCCTGGATGCTGACCTCTGCGACCTCCATCCCAGGCCTCTTCAGACTGGGCTGGCCTGGTCCCAGAGATCCTCCAATCAACTCCAGGCTGGTGATGTTCACCAGGAACACCTCTGCCAGCTCCGGGATGTCGTCCTGACAACGGAACACATAATAACAAACAAACAAACAGCGCCCATGCGTGAATAATATGGACGCAGATCAACAATAATTAGAGTCTGCACGCTGTTGTTAAGACTAATGGCTCCAACTGTTTATTGTGAGATCAGCTGAGGATCTTAGGAGAAATCAGGAAGGTGGAGTACAGTCATATCGTTGCTGTCGGGCAGAAAACTCTTATCTCCATATTTTAACTTTTTGTGTTTTTTTGTAAATTAACGGCCCTACTTGATCATACTACAGCGTCACACAAAAGCCTCAAAAGCAGCAGATCTACAAGCTCAAAACGTGACGCGAAGCGACGCGTTTTGAGCTTGTAGATCTTCTACTTTTGCTATTTTTTTATTTGAATCCTGGAAAGTAACAGTTTTGGACATAATATGAGGTTTCCACCCGACAGAGACGATAATTATACTAGTGTATGGGTTGGTTGTAAGCAGAGTGAATGACAGGTAACACACACACTTTGTTGTTATGTTACTAGTCGAGTTCACTTATTTCAAATATCAACACAATATCCAACACAAAAATACAATCACAACAATCTTACAATTGTTTATGTAACCTCTTGAAAGCTAGCATTCCTTTTCTGGGGTGGGAACATTCGCTGAAAATAGCCGATCTACAAGCTATAACAAAACGTCACAATTTGACGCTTTGTGAGCTTGTAGATCTATGGAGTTACATTTGTGTCTTTATTAACCAAACAAAAGAAAAACATTTGAGAGAGAAAAAATATAAACAGAGCAAAGAATAGTTTTGAAAGAAAACGAATTAAAACAGCAAGCAAAAAATAATAATTTGTAAGCAAAGGAAATTATATAAACAGAACAAAAAATATTTTTAATTAAAACAAATTAAAAACGCAATCAAAAAAATATATTTGCAAGCAAAAAAATATAAGATTTGAAAGAAAATAAAAAATAATTGAGAACAAAACCTTTAAAATTCAAGAGTAAAAAAATAAGGAAAAACGGTTTAAACTACATAAAACAAAATACTTAGTAAAATGTTTGGGTAATAAAATGAGTTGTGCTAAATAAAATGTTTTTAATGTTTTTTTTCCTCATTTGCGAATGAAAGTTGTTTTTCTGATTGCAAAATGCCTTCTCTCTCAAAACCTATGTCTTTGGTCTCGATTTTTTTTTTCTCTCTCTTGGATTTGTTTGTGTGAGGGGTTAAAGTTCAGAAGGCGGGTCCTACGCTGATAGATGTAAGACACCTCTCCATTGGTCACTTGGAGTCTGAGTGACAGCTCCCCCTTCCTTATGTAGCTTGTTGAATGCAGGGATGGAGGTGTGTTACGGCCAGCATGGTTTTTTGATTATTATTATTATTAGCAGTTTGCAAAAAAAACTAAAAAACATGAAAGTATAATGCAAGGTCAGCTAAGAGTATTTAAAACCTAAGAAAGATGACTTGTTTCCATTGGGGTCCTTTGTACTCAATTCATAGAGACATTTAATGACAGACAGATATACACTACTATGCAAAACATCATAAAAACAAAAAAACAAAAAATATGTACAGTAAACAGTTTGAGTAAACAGATTGATGGAATACTTTATTAACAGTAGGATACAGAGGTACAATTGTACAATGATTGTTATAAGGATAACACAAAAAGGCTTGTTTCCATTGTGGTCCTCTGGGACTGAGGTCAGAGCTCCATTCCAGCTCTGGACGCTACACTATTCGTTACAATATTGAGCATTTTAGGCTATTAGCAATTCAGATGATTCCCTAATGTTAGGTTTCTGTTCTACTTACAGTTTGTGATCTGTATTTAAAATTGTTGTATTGTTGTTACTGTTATAGTAGGCCAGTGGTTCCCAAACTTGGGATCGGGACCCTCAGAGGGGGTCCCCAGATTAGCTTAATGGGCAACATTGTTTTCTCTCTCAACAGTAAACAAACCAACCTATACAGTATAAGTGTATACAGGGTAACACATTTCTAAAGTGACAATTTAATGACTTTTAAGACCTTTTTAAGGCATTGTGCGCTTGTAGTTCGGCTATTTTTATCTGTGGAACCGAGTCAAACTAAATCTAATGCCTGGGTCAGGGTGGGTGGTCCCCACTTCAAGTATGATTATTTTGGGGGGTCCCCAGTTCAAATATGATTATTTTAGGGATTCACAGCCTCGGAACCCTTTGAAATTATAAAATAAAGCTACATTATTTTATGTTATATTTGTTATTCTAATTAAGGCAAGGCTGAAGTGACTGGCCTATTGGCCAGGCCCATTCCAGATAGACTGCTTTGGAACCGTTTCGTCTGATAGTGTGCTTCAGGCTGTGAATCCCTAAAATAATCATATTTGAACTGGGGACCCCCCAAAATAATCATACTTGAACTGGGGACCACCCACCCTGACAAGCACTTGAAATTGTAGGCATTAGATTTAGTTTGACTCGGTTCCACAGATAAATATTGTGAAAATAGCCGAACTACAAGCGCACAATGCCTTATAAAGGTCTTAAAAGTCATTAAATTGTCACTTTAGAAATGTGTTACCCTGTATACACTTATACTGTATAGGTTGGTTTGTTTACTGTTGAGAGAGAAAACAATGTTGCCCATTAAGCTAATCTGGGGACCCCCTCTGAGGGTCCCGATCCCAAGTTTGGGAACCACTGGCCTACTATAACAGTAACAACAATACAACAATTTTAAATACAGATCACAAACTGTAAGTAGAACAGAAACCTAACATTAGGGAATCATCTGAATTGCTAATAGCCTAAAATGCTCAATATTGTAACGAATAGTGTAGCGTCCAGAGCTGGAATGGAGCTCTGACCTCAGTCCCAGAGGACCACAATGGAAACAAGCCTTTTTGTGTTATCCTTATAACAATCATTGTACAATTGTACCTCTGTATCCTACTGTTAATAAAGTATTCCATCAATCTGTTTACTCAAACTGTTTACTGTACATATTTTTTTTGTTTTTGTTTTTATGATGTTTTGCATAGTAGTGTATATACTGTCTGTCATTAAATGTCTCTATGAATTGAGTACAAAGGACCCCAATGGAAACAAGTCATCTTTCTTAGGTTTTAAATACTCTTAGCTGACCTTGCATTATACTTTCATGTTTTTTTGTTTTTTTTGCAAACTGCTAATAATAATAATAATCAAAAAAACATGCTGGCCGTAACACACCTCCATCCCTGCATTCAACAAGCTACATAAGGAAGGGGGAGCTGTCACTCAGACTCCAAGTGACCAATGGAGAGGTGTCTTACATCTATCAGCGTAGGACCCGCCTTCTGAACTTTAACCCCTCACACAAACAAATCCAAGAGAGAGAAAAAAAAAATCGAGACCAAAGACATAGGTTTTGAGAGAGAAGGCATTTTGCAATCAGAAAAAACAACTTTCATTCGCAAATGAGGAAAAAAAACATTAAAAACATTTTATTTAGCACAACACATTTTATTACCCAAACATTTTACTAAGTATTTTGTTTTATGTAGTTTAAACCGTTTTTCCTTATTTTTTTACTCTTGAATTTTAAAAGTTTTGTTCTCAATTATTTTTTATTTTCTTTCAAATCTTATATTTTTTTGCTTGCAAATATATTTTTTTGATTGCGTTTTTAATTTGTTTTAATTACAAATATTTTTTGTTCTGTTTATATAATTTCCTTTGCTTACAAATTATTATTTTTTTGCTTGCTGTTTTAATTCGTTTTCTTTCAAAACTATTCTTTGCTCTGTTTATATTTTTTCTCTCTCAAATGTTTTTCTTTTGTTTGGTTAATAAAGACACAAATGTAACTCCATATAGATCAGCTGTTTTCTACAAAGAGATTTGGAGTAGACTAGGGAAAACATCCACATGGTACTCTTGTTGGTTTCATGTCGTCTGCTTTGCAGGATCGTTTATAGCGGGGTCTAATCAGTGTTGCCAAGTCTGCTTATTATAAGCCAATTTGGGCTTGTTTTTCTGTAAAGTAGCTTATATCGGTAGTTGCGGGTTGCTTCTTTGGGCGTGCCTCCTAATGTTGTTTAAACTAGTGGTTCTCAAACATTTCATGTCAAGGAACCCCAAATGAATATGTATTTGTCTGCGGACCCCCATCTAAAAAGATTTTGTGCCAGGCATCCCCATACAAGATTGGTGTTGTTAAAAATGTTTAAAAACATTCAACATTTTAAGATTTCTTTCAAGATTATTTTTGAAAATAGCAGATCTACAAAGCTTGTACATCGGCTATTTTCAAATAGCTGATGTAAAAGGGCTCAAGTGGTAAAACCGGTCGCTTCTTTTGTGCTCGTTTTCATAGACCTGGACGCTTGTTTCACTCACAAAATCTAGAAACACTGGGTCTAATGACAACTGAATGGAGAAACAGCTAGTGCATGCCATGCAACACAGCTCATGGACATGGAGGAATCACACGCACGCGCGCACACACACACACACACACACACACACACACACACACACACACACACACACACACACACACACACACACACACACACACACACACACACACACACACACACACACACACACACACACACACACACACACACACACAAACCCCTTCTTTTCATAAGCCTCGAGTTTAGTTTCTAAATTGGGTTTAGTGGTTAGCGTTGTGCTGACAGCACGGTCGCCTGTACTCTCGCAAAAACCAAATAATAGGAAGAGCTGCAAAGCTTCAACACAGAAACTTAAAATTAAACCCTCTCCCAGGGCCACTTCTTCTTGTATGCAACGTCTCTCCATAACAACCTTAATGAAAGCTGGCAGCTTCAACAGAAACACCAGGAAAAACACAGCTTCATGTTCGCGGGACTTCTTCCGCCTCTCTTTACAGCCTAAACACACAACATAATCACCAGTCCCATTAGTGGGAGAGAGAGAGGTAAAAATAGACACCGGCTTGCCTTGGCCCTTACTATACTTAACGATGAAGCCTGGAAGAAGGAAACAAAGGGAAATACAGCGAAGACAATGAGACAGACAGATGTAGAAAAGACCCCGAGGCACAGGAAAGAAAGGGAAGGTTAATGGAAATTCCTTGAGAGAGGAAGGATGAAGGTTCTGGATTGTTCTCCCTCGTGCTGAAGACCCTAAACGGGGGTTCAGATCCGATGGTGCAGGGATTGTAGTGTACTGCTTATTAGTACTGTAAGTAGGCAGCAGACAAGGCTCGGTGCCAGCCAGCCTGTGTCTGCTCAACCACTCTGGGGTGGCTTTTGGACCGTGGGATGCAGACAAACTGCAAAGACTGCTGGAGAGCTGGAAATGTCCAGGATCCAATTGAGTCTGTTGTTCTCCATCCCAAAATAAGAAGGGAGATGAAAAAAACAAATTTGATTCGTTCCAGTACTATTCTGTTCTGTTTACTATGATGTTACAATTCTGTTATGATCTGTTAAGTTCATACAGTGGGGTGACTGCATGGTGTCTCAGCCGGTTAGTGCACTGCACTGCACAGACCAAATCAAGTCAAAACTTTATTTTATGTTATGTTGTACATTTCATACAGCAAGTTGCAACTCAATGTGTTTCACAGAAAATAATAAAAGAAACAAACCATAATAATAAAAAAAGTATATTAAAAGTAAATTAGAAGCAACCTAAGAAAAAGCAATGCCAAAAAGGTGTGTCTTTATAAATGTCCACGGTTCCAATGGTTAGGACCATAATAGACCAAGTGTCAGAGGATCTAAGGGCTCGGTAGGGCATAAAACAAAAAAAGCACCTAAGATAAGTAGAGTGCAATAGGTGCATGCATTGCCATTTAGTGAATTTAAAAACCAATAAAAGGATATTCTAAAACTAACAGTCAACCAATGCAGGGACTTCAACAACGGAGGGACATCAGGGGACAGCGTGGACTTCAACGCGGACCCGAGTTCGAATCCGACTCCCGTCTTGTCTCACATCATGTCTCTCTTCTCTCAGGTTTCCTGTCTCTCTACTACACTGACACTCTACTGTCTAATGAAGCAACACAAAAATCTTTTAAAAGTGAATGTCTGTTCTTTTAATTGGAAGATTAACACATGAAAGCTTGTAAATCAACTTTTTAGCTATTTTTGAATGAAAAACATAAATAAAGAAAATGTTTTAAAGATTTATAATTTTCCTTTTTAGTTGTCCAAAATAGGGACACCACACTTAACCCATTAAAACCAGGAAAGTATGTTATTTTAGATTGGGAGGAGGGAGTCGCGATTTCACCATAAAATGGGGTTGTGGCATAAAAAAGTTTGAAAACCCCTGATTTAGGGGGTCCTTGGCACGAAAAAGTCTGAGAACTACTGATTTAGAAGGTATTTGTAGAATCGGCCTCAGGTCTTAATGTATTTCACTTATGTAGTGATTTGAGTGTTCTTATGTTTATGTGTGTGTGGTGCTCACCGGTAGGATGGTGAAGGTGACCAGCACCACGGTGGCTCCGTCCACCATGATCACGGTGTCGTCCTTGGAGACGTAGTCCTGTCCGGCGGTGGCCTGGTTGTTGGGCGGCTGGGACAGGGCGGGCTTGGTGCCGTAGCGGATCAACACCTCCCCGGTTGACCCCTGCTCTCTCACTATGGACAGGGTCACGTTGGCCGGAGTCCCTGGAGGGTCAGAGAGGTCAAGAGAAAACAACACCACAGGGTCAAAACATGAACACCAATGTGTCAAAATGTGGCCTTTATTATTTAATTAATTACATCCAAAGATATTCAATTATTAAAGATACGCCATCCACAATTGGAACCACTAAAGGCGAAATGGTACACAGATCCTAATAGAGCACCGAAGTCTGACGTAGTTTACACATCCTACCTGGGTCGCGTTTTTTTTCCCCATTCTGAATTCCCATAGACGTGTTTAATATCGCGTCAAATAAGAACTGTGTTCCAAAAATAAACAAATAATCCCGGCGGTTTGACACATATGGATATGAAGCATCAACTGACGGTGAGAAAACGCTAATGTTACTTCCGCCGAATTAGTACAATTTTCGCCAGAAACAAACTATCAAATATGACTGACTATCATAAACGATACAGAGCCTCCTCCCTGACAATGCCGATACTTTAGTACTTTTACTCAAGTACATTTTGAATACAGGACTTCTACTTGTAACAGAGTATATCTACATTGCAGTATTGATACTTTTACTGAAGTACAAAATGTTAGTACTTTTTCTACCACTGGACAATAGCTTGTAAAGTCCGGCCAAAAATTAATGTGACGTCATAGACTGGCTTCAAAGTACTATATTAACGGGCACCGCACCGAGTCTGCACATAATTGTAGTTAAGCGTGACAGAAATAGTTTGTTAATAATTAGTAGTCGTTATAACTAAAAGTAATTCATTCAATTTTAATTCTTCAACCGTAAGAGGATGGCAGACGTCGCCCAGGTTTCAGCTACCCCTTCCCCAGCCCCAGCGAAGGCGGAAGCAAGGAGGAGGAGGAGGAGAAGCGTGAAGGCGGCGGGTCCCAAGAGAACGGTTAGACGCAGGAGGAGGAGGACCACCGGCGCCAAGAGACGCGCTGCGTCTGCTAGGCCCAGGAGGAGGAGGAGACGCGCGGCCGCAACGACCACCAGGAGGAGACGCAGAAGGTCCACCGTGCGTCGCAGGAGGCCCGCGAGAAGGACCGCACCAAAGAAGCAAGTGAGAAGGAGAAGAAGGCGGGCCAGGAAGGTGGAAGAGTAAGCGTCCATATAGACCCCTTAACAGACGACGTCACACTGATAAGAACCAGTATGCGCGCAATGAAACCCATTCTGTCAGGTCTCGCCTGGGGACGCGCCTCACTAGCCAACACACAAGAGGGGGTTGGGCTGTGCTGAAACCAGCGCACCCCGAAACAACAGGTTGAGAATTGATTGCATGAAACAATCACCTGTGCGTCCAGTCTCAATGTTGGTAAACAAAATAATTGGTCTATTGGGGCTGCAACTATGGATTATTTTCTTTCTTCGATTATTCCATCGGTCACTTTGATTCATTTACTCATTCACTGCCAAAAACTTAAAAAACATATTTTTTTCCGATTACCAATACTGCCAAAAACATTAAAAACATTTTTTTTTTAAATTATTATTATTATTTTAAATTATTATTATTATTATTTATTTATTTTTTCGCACACAGAACCAGGAGATAACGTGATCCAAAGGTTTGCTGCTCCATTCATTTCCTGGTTAAAGCATTTGGGAAATATTCTGTATCTCGGCTCCTGTGTATGACTGGCGAGACATGCTATTTTCAACGGCGTATAACAAGCGAAAGCTTCACGGAAGCACAGTGAAACCCTCCTGGATTAGCAACCATCAGGGGATCGATCATAATGGAGATAAGTGTTCTGTGACTACTTGAAAAAGGTAAAAAAAAAAATAAAATCACTGGCAGTGGATGATTGATTTTTTTTTCTGGCAGTGAATGAGTTAATTTATTTTTGTTTCATATATCAACAAAGCGTTATTTTATACTTTGTTGCACAGCGGCGGCGTGCAAGAGATAAGGTTTTATTTTTATTTTTATATATGCATTCCAATAATAGATAATAGATCCCGTGAGAGTGTGTTGCTGGGACAGAGAAAGGTCGCCATTTAGTATGAAAATCTTGGGAGTATTCTGTGGCTTGTGACGATCGGGTCCAATATTTAGTTCAGTGACCATGGAGCTAAAGAATGGTTCAGAAGCTGTGTTCACGTTCACTTCACACAGATACGGGAAGTAAACCGGAGATGGCATGTCTTTCTTTTTCCCTTTTCATGGAGACTTTAATTCATGTATATTTTTTTGTTTCCATTCCTAAGCCAATAATTTGATGACCGGCAGCGGTTTCGGTAGGAGACACAAGAGTCTCCTTTTCCTACCGGAACCTCTGCCTACCGGAGCTGGTCATAAAATCTCCATGGGACTAATCGATAGAAAAAAATCTTTTTTTGGGTGAACTATTCCATTTTATTTTTCTGTAGATTTCTCACTGCACTGTATATTTTGTTATCTAGTATGTTCTGTTTTTAGTTGCACTTTACTGCAGTTTTTTTTTTACATTACATTTCTTCGGTTTTATGTAAATCACCTTGAAACCAGCTTGTTTTGGAGTTATTATTATGATTACTCGTATAAGGAATCCAACAAACATTACGTAAGCTGGCAATCGTGGTGCCTGTTTTCAAAACAGAGCACACAGCATGTTATGTTCCTCTGACATCCTGGGCTACGAGCCCAGACACAGATTAGGATAAATCCTACGTTTGCCCCATAATGCTGGAAAACCGCTGTGGATTGCCTTTACAGTAAATCCATAACGTGTGTTTACTGTAACCAACGCTCCAAGAACCCCACTTCAAAAACACATTAGTGAAATGTAAGCAGATAAATTCACAGACTGAAAGCTTACTGTACTTAAGGCATACTGTAAGTATTTCTTTCACTGGGTGTGTAATCTTGTAAGACACCCTAATTCTTTATGACTGCCTGTACTCATAATGGGGGGGGAAAATGAAGTTTTTGGAGAGCCATTAAAACCGGGAAAGCATTCTGTGTCATTTTAGATTTTAGACATATTTTATACTTTGGCTATTCAAAAATAGCAGATATACAAGCTCATATCGTGTCACTTCGTGCTTTTAGAATCAGCCTCAGGTCTTAATTGGTTAAAGACCTTGACACTAGGGATGGGGATCGTTAATTTGTATAGATTTCGATCACCATATTGATCCTGATTATCAACCCGATTGCTTATTGATCCTTTTCTATTATTGGTAGTTGTTGGCAAATCATCAAACTTTACTTTATAAGCTCTGTAATTAAAATCAGGTGTGTTTGGAGGAACTTGAGCTATGGGAATCAAACGGGTGAATGAAATCAAGATTCATTTATATTCATAAGAGTATCTATGTCAACATGCAGCACGTCTCCGTTTGACAGGAAGTAATTAAGATTGGCTTTTTAAGGACTTCTGATATAAGAATACACTTCTTTTTTTGTGTGTGTGTGAAAAACATATTTTTCATTTCACCACGTCTTTAAGGACCCCCGGGGGTCCCGAGACGCCATGTTGAAGAACCAGTGTCATCTTACTCTGTGGTTCTTGTGCCAGGGTAAACTGGGAGTCCAGATGCCATCCTATCACCCCGTAGGGGGAGCCGTTGGGCAGGATGGCCAGGAGGGCGCGGTCCCGGTGCCGGTCGATGACCGCGCCCACCACCCGCGGGTCGTCCAGCCCCAGGGTGGTCACGTCCACCAGGGACACGGTGACGCTCTCCCTCAGCTCGGCCACGCCGTCCGCTATCACGGTCAGGGAGATGGTGGCGTGTGATTGGCCCTCTGAGAATATCACCTGGGATAAAGACAGGAAGAGACGGGGTTGAAGACAATTCCACACATTGAAGTTAGAAAATATTGATTGTATAATGTTTTGTGGGTAGTGGGCTTATGTGTGTGAAATCTTATTTAATTTCATGTCATCTTAGTTCATCTCCTCGTTTCATCTCATCTAATTTAATGGGGGATAACGCTGAATCTATTGATGGGGATGATGACGCTGAATCTAGCCTTGATGGGGACGATGACGCTGAATGTAGCCTTGATGGAGCGGAGAATGAGACTGAATGTGGTTCAAGCGATGATGAAGAGGCCTCGGACCAGGACCCAGCTGAACCGTCAGGACAGTAAAAACCATACTGCCGCCGGGCCATTTGTTTTGTGAGACTTAATGCTGTTTTGAGATCCCGGCTGCAAGTTCTCTGTTGCCTAAAATCTTTTTTTTTTAATTATTATTGTTTAAAGTGCTGTACGTGATATTCTTTTTGTTGCTGTACGTCAGGGGACCCAAGTGGGAAAACATACGTCATTCATTATCATTATTATTATAAAATTGGTAGATCAATAAGCTCATTTATAGATAGACACCCTTCCCAAAGCGAATGACATTAATCCATTTAGCCAGATTGACAGTTAAGCGACAAATGAGAACTAAACAAGAGGAGGTAAAAGGGGTGTTGCAGGTTGCAGATTCTCGGTCTGTGTGCCTGAAAGTGTTAATGTGTGCAAATTACCAAGCCAGTAGGCGGGCCCTAGACGGGAACTGAGCACTGAGCAAATCCACCATATGGTCGGCATTTGAGGGAGATTTATGACCGCTCGCGGGTGCCCGGGAGCGGACGCTAATTCCAGGGAGACTCCCGGAAATTTCCGGGAGAGGTGGGATGTCTGCATGTGTGATGCTGGACGTTGCAGACAGACTCACCACTCCAGAGGGGGGGAAGATGTCGTCCAGACTGCCGTTAGCGGCCCAGTGGACAGTCAGTCTGCCAAACGTTCCTCTTCTCCTCTCCACGATCAGAGAGACGATGTTGTCCTGTAGCAGTTCCTCCACCTCCACGGACAAAGACTTCTACACACAAACGATGAAAATAAATGACATGGTTAAGTATTTTAACTCTGTAAACCTTTACATATCTTTAAAATACAGATTTAACCCAGAGATCTGCAAAGCCTATACATTGCTATACCCTTCAATCCGGGAAAGCGTCTGTGTCATTTTAGATGTGAATACAAAAAAATCGGGTTATTCAGAAAAGGTTAGGATTTGGAAGGCGTTTAAAAGGTCTAAATGGCCTCAGGTCTAAATGGGTAGCTTATTTGCTATAGCTTTTTTGGCACAATGATTTGTTATAGAGGGAAAGGAAAGTGTAATTTTGGCGTACTCGTGTCGCGACTAGAGAGTGTTTAGAGAAGTTGTCAAAAAACACATTTATGTCAAATGGTTAATGTGGAAAATACAGCAGTGAAAGGTTATATCAAAATAACTTTTGTTTAATTGGAAAAAGTTACACATTATGACCCCTTTATTCAAAGTGTACTCCTGTTAGCATGATTTGTCTGAAGTTACTTAAGGAAAAACCCTGACTATAACATGATGATAAAACAAATGCATACTCTTAATGGGCAGTCACTGTATCTGTATGTTATCGTCTCTGTCGAGTGAAAACCTTTTCAGGATTCAAATTCAAAAACACCAAAAGTAGCAGATCGACAAGCTCAAAACACGTCGCTTCGCGCCGCGTTTTCAAGCATACAGATCTGCTACTTTTGATGCTTTTTTGTGTGGCGTTAATTTACGGAAAAAACACAAAAAAGTTAAAATATTGAGCGAATTACCTGAGCGAAGCCTATGACTCCGTGGGCGTTGTCGTTGGTGGGGATGAAGACGGTCACCTGACCGCCGAAGCCGATCTCCGCCCCGCCCTTGGGGTTCTTGAGGCTGACCCGGAAGTGCTCCTCCACCTCGGGGATGTCGTCGTCTACGAGGTTCACCGCTATCTCCAGCTCACTGTCGCCTGGAGCAAACTGCAGCTCACCAGTACTGTACGGACACAAGAAACAAGACACGCTCTAATTATCCATCCTGTGTAACGTCACTACTTGGAGGCCGGTCAAGAGCTTGAAGAATTTGGGCAAAATATTTGATGATGACTGGAACTCCAAATTTGGGGGGAAACTTTGGCAAGATTTGCGGGGATATACGAGACATAACTCGTTCTGTACAGCTCACCCCTTCAGGAACACGCCATATACTGTATACATGATAATTTTCACAATAGACTCAAAACAGTCTCTGCGTCATGACCGAAAGAATAAGATTGCGAATACAAGTGACCAAAATTAGTTTTCTCAGACGGGTAGCCGGCCTCTCCCTTAGAGATAGGGTGAGAAGTTCAGTCATCCGCGAGAGACTCGGAGTAGAACCGCTGCTCATTCACTTGGAAAGCATACATCTGCTGCTCACGCACCTTTATATCTTATCTCAGGTACTATGTTTAATAATGTTCAGTAATAATTTGTTTGTTTTCTTTGATTGATCGCTCTTGCCCCTTGCCTTCTTCTTATTCCCTTTCTTTTTTTTCCTATATTTTTTTTCTATCAAAAGTAGCAGATCCACAAGCTCAAAACTCGTCGCTTCGTGCTGCTTCGAACGTGTTTCGAACTTGCGAATCTGATGCTTTTGATGTGACGCTGTAGTATGATCAAGTAGACAGTAGGGCATTAACTTATACGAAAAAAACACAAACAAGTGAAAATATTGAGGTTTCTGCCCCACAGCAACGATATGCTATGCATACTGTACCTGTATATGAAATCTGACTGGTTGGACACGGAGGTGAACTCATAGACAGTGGAGCTGTTCTCCTCGGCGGACGCCAAGAGGGTCTTGGTGGCGTGGAGAGGAGAGGGTCCGGGCAGAGAGGAGAAGCCTGAGGCCGGAGGAGCGTCCTCCAGATCCACGGAGAACAGAGAGACGTCAGACCTCCAGGAGTAGATGGAGGAGCCGTTACTGCCGGCCAGCACCAAGTGAGCTGAAAGAAAGGGTTGAAAGATAAAGATAATTATCAGACAGAATGTGTTTGATGCAGGCACTTCTTCTTTTAACCCATTCAATCCGGGAACGCATCTGTGTCATTTTAGATTTGAGCTATAAACATTATGTTATACTTTGGCTATTCAAATATAGCAGATCTACAGTACAAGCTTGTAGATCAGCATTTTTTTTTTTTATCTTTAACATTTTATGTAAATCTTTGAATACATATATTTAACAACATTTTTAACTCAAATGTTTAGATAGGCCTATCTGCTTCTGGGGGGGTCCGTGGAACAACATATTTTGATGGGGGCCAAAAACATATAATTTTGGGGGTCCTTGACATGAAAAGGTTTGAGCACCACTGATATAGTTACATGCTATAGCTAGACCCTCCAGAAAAATGCGTTTATGCGATCGCAGAATTTACTGCATAATCAGCAAAATGGCGCATAATTATGCGGGGGTAACGTTTTTTCAAAAAGGCTGCATCGCATCGCATAATATGCGCATCGCATCGCATAATACGCACATCGCATCGCATAATATGCGATTTGCATCGCATATTTCCGAATATTTCGCAACTTTTAACAATATTTCGCATTTTTCGCAACTTTTCGCATATCGCATATGCTGCATATTGCCGCACATTTCACAACTTTCCACATATTTCGCAACTTCCCACAATTTCACCGCATAAAATTGCAAAAAAAAAACGCATATTTCGTCGCAAAATCAAGGATTTTAGCCCGCATAATCAAGAGTTTTAGCCCGCATAATCAAGAGTTTTAGCCCGCATAATCAAGAGTTTTAGCCCGCATAATCAAGAGTTTTTGCCCGCATAATCAAGAGTTTTAGCCCACATAATCAAGAGTTTTAGCCAGCATAATCAAGAGTTTTAGCCCGCATAATCAAGAGTTTTAGCCCGCATAATCAAGAGTTTTAGCCCGCATAATCAAGAGTTTTAGCCCGCATAATGAAGAGTTTTTGCCCGCATAATCAAGGATTTTTGCCCGCATTTTTCTGGAGGGTCTATATAGCACTGATATACAGTAGCAACAAACGTTTTTTCAAAAAACTATTAGGATTTAGAAGACATTTATAGAATCAAAATATTTTGTTCCAAGGACCCCCAGAAGCAAATAATTGAGTTAAAAATGTTTGTTTAAAAAAATATATATATTCAAAGATTTGCACAAATGTTCATGATTTTTCTAAAATAGCATACTGTATATAAAAGCTCATAGCGTGGCTAGCCAATAGCCAAAGTAGCCAATAGCCAAAGTATAAAATAATGGTTAAAGTGGTTACACAGATGCGTGTAACTTCCCGGTCTTAATGGGATAAAGGACAACTGATGATAGCAAACTGTCACTAGTACTCACTGATGCCTGAACCTGTGGTGAACGGATGGATGGAGGTAAGACCTGGGAGTGGAATGGACTGGATCTGTTTGGGTGACGGTTGATCCACACTGAGAGCGAAAACCTCACAAGATGGAGAGTCACCTGAGGAGACACACACACACACACGCGCACACGCACACACACACACACACACACACACACACACACACACACACAGGTATTACTAGTGAGAACACCAACAGTTTAGGAGTACAATGTTATACAATGTTTTACCCCTCACCCTAAAGCCTTAGTTATACACAGAACACATAGATAATCGCCAATTTACAAGCTGCACAATGCATCATACTTGAGCTTGTAGATCTGCTATTTTCGGCGCACAACAAAGTATAACATCTAACCCTAATCCCTAAAACAAAAATACCTAATCCTAACCCCAACCTGAATCTTTTCCTAATTGTAAGCCTAAACACAACAATTTCTCATGAGGACCAGGAAAACAGTCCTCAAAATGCCTTATTTCACAATTTCTACTATAATTTTGGGGACATTTTTGGCCAAGTATAGTAATATACACACACACACACACACACACACACACACACACACACACACACACACACACAAATACACACAGACACACCGATAAACAAACATAGATTTATGCTGGCACTCTGTCCTTTCATGATAGAATGTCATGGTTCCGTTAAGTTAAGGCCTGGTGTGCCTGACACACCCAACACTGACAAATTACAGCCTATCCCCATCCATCTGCGGTTCTGCTGGTTCCCCCCGGCAGGGCCCTTTCCAGTAAATGTGCAACAGGTCCCAGCCGAGAGCTCTCACCACCTCTCTCTGCACACAGTGGTGGAAAGAAGTACTCCGGTTCTTTTTTACTTAACCGCTTAAAACCCCATATGGTTGACCGGAGTCCCCCAGGGCTCTATGCTAGCGTCTTTTATGTTTTCTGTTATTGTGGGGAAAGCTTTCGCTGAAAATAACAGAGCGTTGCGACGCATTGTAAGCTTGTCGAACAAAATACTAAATAGGCTACAAGCTGTCCTTAGCACACAGTGCACAAACAAGTACCAGGGAGGCCATTTCTAAATATGGCCTTCGTCTCCACAAATACGGACCATCGGAAAACAGGCTGATGTGAATTTCCTTTTTAACAAATTTAACTTGCCAATTTTCATGTGCGGTACTAGTGTATGCCACACTGAACCACAGATAAAATTAGCCAAAGAAATGTTTTTTAAATTGCAGAACAGCAGCTGAGAAAATTAACCACAATGGAAACAAGTACCAGTACTTTTTAGTGTTATCCTTTTAGCCTTAATGTCTTACTGTACCACATGCTGTTTACATTTTTGACTAATGAAGTATTAAAAAAAAAAAAAATAACTCTTAGGAAATCCTCCAGACTTAGTAAAGTGGATCGGAGATGGCACTGTACTTGGACCTTTTTTCCCCATCTCAAATCTCATCGCCAAAAATAGCCAATCTACAATTAGTCTCTGTCGGGTGGAAACCTCATGTCCAAAACCGTTACTTTTCAGGAGACAAATTCAAAAGTATCAAACGTAGCAGATCTACAAGCTCGAAGCGCCCGCTTCGTGCCGTGTTTCGAGCTTGTAGATCTCCTACTTTTGATGCTTCTGTGTGACGCTGTAGTATGATCAAGTAGGGTGTTAGTTTAAGAAAAATCCCAAAAAGTTAGAATATGGAGATAAGAGGTTTCTGCCCGACAGCAACGAATAGCTTGTAGATCTGCTATTTTTGGCTAATGCCCCCCCACCCCCATGTGCAAATTCAAAGCTAGCGAGAGGTCACCTTCAAGGACAACCAACAGGAGGGTAAGCTCCGCCCCTGTGTGGATTGTCGCCACCTGACTGGCTCTGCCCCCGACCCTGCCCCCATCGAGGAGGAAGGGGGAGGGGTCCTGGAACCGTCCGCCGGTCCACTGAAGCAGGAAGCAGTTGTCCGTCTGTCTGTCTGTGCAGGCCGCCAGGTACACGGGACCCGCTCCGCCAGAGAACACAGACACACTGACCACGCTGTCCTGTAGGTCAAGGGTCTGGTGGAGGGTAAAAACACCATCTCCGGTCCGGACGAAAACCTGCAGCAAAAAATTATCCCAGATTGGATTACGATTAAGCGATTGCTTAATTGAGCTTCTTTGAGAAACGTCCAAAGCTCAACAATATGTCAAAGAATATGAATTCACATACTTGGGAGAGTCCTAGCCCTCCAATTACTGATGTTTTGACTACTGTAGGCATGTAACGATTTATCGTAAATCGATTAAAATTGATTCAAACTGGTGACAATTTAAATAGAAAAAAAGAAGAAAATACAGAGAATTGTATTTAATTGTATGTAATTTAATTGCTACTGTATTGAAAAGAGGATAAGAGAAAACACAGTATTGTAAAAAGAAAATGTCTGGAAACTAATTTTTTTATTTAAAAAATCGTGAAACTAGTATTGTGATTCAAATTGTATCATGAGTTGAGTGAATGCCTAGTTTTGGCTGATATTTTGTCAAGAAAAATAATCCAATCAATTTGAAAAACTGAAATAAAAATAAACAGGCTAGCAAATAATCAGTGGGAACATTGTCAACAGTGTCACAAGTTGATCTCACCTGACTTGAGGCCAGCAGGTAATGTGTCTTCTCTATGGAGAAGTGTTGGACGTCCACTGCTTCAACGCCTAACGTTTGTTCCTGCACAATCCAAACATTAAAACATATTTAAAAAATCTAATGGCGAAAATTCAAGGCTGCAGTGTCAGTATAAAGTGTTGTTATAGAGGAATATAAGGAGTACATTATATTGTGTACCAATGTGAGGTTGAGGTCTTTCTGCAGTCTGAAGATGCTGAGGTTGGCAGCAGGAGAGAGAGGAGGACCGCTGTGGGTTACAGCTATGTAGGAGGATCCATTCACTGCGAAGCCCACACATGAGCTAGGATCCTGGACCCTGATTGACTGGAAGGACCAGCATATGAGAGAGAGAGAGTGAAAAAACAGTACATACACATACATGCATCTCAAATGATTTCACACTTTCAACTTTTCATGTTTTTTCCTTAAAAAGTGTAGTTTTGGACATACAAGGTTTCCATCCGACAGCGAACGAAATGTAAGTAAATGAAAGGTTCTTAGAGAGAGAGGGAGGAGATGGTCTGTACCTGTATGGGTACAAAGACCCCTTGCCACCTGTACAGAGTGGCCAGGGTGTGAGCTGAGCCAACAGGGGGGGTTCTGTCCAGTCTCATAGCCAGAGAGGAGGCTCCGTAGTCGGGGACGGAGCACCAGGCCGAGGTGGGGTTCTCCGGGAAGGTCTGGTAGACGCCCAGCACTGGGACACTGCCCTCTGCAAGAACCAGACAACACCATCATGAACCCATTACGACACAAACCCCAGTGGATGAGAGGAGAAATGGAGGGGAAGATTGAAGGAAGGTGAAATGCACTTTAAGTGACAATGTACTTTATTGGTGGGCTCACCACCGTGACACACACTCACATACTGTATATGAAGCTAAAATCTAAAATGACACGGATGCTTTCCCGGTTTTAATGACATAATGCAGTATCTCGTTGCCTCACCCTCGGCCGTGGCAGTCTCAGACTGCGTCTCCCATTCCACACTGACGGCCGACTCCAGACCATTGCTACGGGAAACGGTCAGGAAGACCACGCCCCCTTCCACAGCCACCACCTCTGTGTTAGTTCTGAAAAGGAAACACACCACGGTAGAGAGAATAAACCTATGAGCGTGTGTGTGTGTGTGTGTGTGTGTGTGTGTGTGTGTGTGTGTGTGTGTGTGTGTGTGTGTGTGTGTGTGTGTGTGTGTGTGTGTGTGTGTGTGTGTGTGTGTGTGAGTCTGTGTGTGTGAGTATGTGTGTCTGTGCGTGTGACATGCTTATGTGAATAAAAAGTGAAAATAGCAGATATACAAGATCACAACGCCTCGCATTTGCGAGGCGTTGTGAGCTTGTAGATCGGCTATTTTCTGTATTTTTGTACACACCCATTGTACAACAAGTATGAAATACCGGTTAAGTCGTTAATCAGACTTCAATCAGATTTGAAAATATTCATGTCGATTTGTGTAAAAAAAAAATATATATATACTGCAATATATGCAATACATCTTCGGTGAATTGCCCACCCCTAGCATAATATCGTCTCTGTCGGGTGGAAATGTCCAAAACTCTTATACTTTTCAGGATTCAAATAAAGAAATTGCAAAAATAGCAGATCTGCTACTTTTCATGCTTTTGTGTGACGCTGTAGTGTGATCAAGTAGGGCGTTAATTTACGACCACAAAAAGTTTAAATATGGAGATCAGAACGCAGATGTTTCTGGTTGTGATGTTGTGGTGTGATGTGTGACTGGGACCTGTTCAGAGTGGGTCCGATGCGGAACAGGCCGGACGGAGCCAGGTTCTCCAGGACGGTGATGTAGGTGTGCAGCTGCTCCCCCAGACGGGCTCCTCCGGTGGGGCTGGACAGCAGCACCGTGAAGGTCTCGTTGGCCTCGGGCTCCGCGTCCAACACCGCCCAGATCTCCAAGGTCTGCAAGGAAAACAAACTCTATTATGTCATTTCTGTGTGTGAATAAATGTGTATTTTGTCCAATTGGAGTATGTTAATATTATATAACTTATCGCTGTTGTCGGGCAGAAACCTCTTGTATCTCCAAATTCAAATGTTTTGTATTTTTCATAATTTTTTTATTTGAATCCTGAAAAGTCACAGTATTGGACAAATGAGGTTTCCACCCGACAGAGACAATATAACAATTGGGGTGAAATGGGCCTCATTTGGTATCATTTGTATCAATAGAAGTAGAAACAGTGTCTCCTGTGTCTAGGTTGGACACAACCTTTGAAACGATCCTGTTTCTGCTTTGACACACAATTTTTAACTGAAGGTTAAAATATCTGTTCCTCCCCAGAGCAAGCAGGCAGGCTCTATTAGCTCAGTGCAAAACATGTTCAGCACACTTGCACAGGAGGAGACCTGGGTTCAAATCCATGGTGGAACTGGAAAGTTACATAGTGCGGGTTGAATCTATTGACATTCTATATCTGACAGACAGCAAAGATTCACTCCGTGCATAAGAATGTGGTTTTGTCACTGAAGGGTGGAAACTTGTATCTACAGAAAATCATAAGCACCTGTGATCCTATGGATCCAGTGTAGTTATGTAATGAATTAACCCACATCAGACACATGTGACACATTAATTTATGCTGCACATTTATGCTGCATTCAAATATGGAGATACAGTGCAAGGTTTCTGCCGACAGCAATGACTAGCTTATTGTTATATCGTCTCTGTCGGCTGGAATGTCCAAAACTCGTACTTTTCAGGATTCAAATTCCAAAATAGCAAAAGTAGCTGATCTACAAGCTTGTGGATCTGCTACTTTTGATGCTTTTGTGTGACAATGTAGAGTAGACTGATCAAGTAGGGCGTTAATTCACGAAAAAACAAAGTTAGTTTCTGCCCGACAGCAACACTATTAGAGCTAGTCTAAACTGCACTGTTTGCAATGTCCTGATGTGAGTTCCTGCGTATCCAAGCATGTTGTTGATAATCCTATGTTAATAGTTGTACTTTTATGTTGCGTGACTTTGCACCGATACCAAAACAAATACTGGGGTCTAATAATTCCCTTGTATGAACCTCATACTTGGCAATAAAAAGTGTTCCAAGTTCTGACTTAGAGAACATAAGCACATAAAATCCATACTTTCTTTTGAGGTCCTGCTCATTAGGGCCAAGGTTTTCATTTTTTATTATGGTTTGTATTTAGTTTAGTTATTTTTATGTTCGTTTTGACTTTGTTTTCGATTTCCAGACAGTGCGGTGCTGACAGCTGGCGTAAAACTGGCACAGCTAAACAAATGAAAGACAGATTTTAATATCCACGTAAAAAATACTGGGCTTATTGTATGAAATAATTATATATAATTTCAGTTTCTGTTAGTTTTCATGAACGATAATAACCGTGATTAGGACCAGACACCGTAACTGAACACTCATTCAGTTACGATATTTTATTTCAATATTTCAGTAATTCTTTTTCATTTTCGCCCCAAAATATAAAAAAGAAATGAAAGGAAGTTATTGAAAAAAGGACAATATCAGTCATCAGAACCAAGGACGTGTGTTTTCAATGACTCTAACATGGTAGAGTTTGAAGTTACAATGGGTTTGTATAGGAAGGGGCGTGTCTGATAAAATGAATATCAAATATCGAAATAATGAATCAAGCAACTTGAAAACTGGGGTATGCGGTGCTCACAGAAGCCAGAGTAGACATTAAAATGAACCCAAACATGTTTGAAAGTGAAATATCCCTTGCTAAGCATATTTTGATTATCAATAATCATCACAATTATTTCGGCCACACTAAATTGTGACAATTTTCATATCGTCTCCTTCCTATAATAGTCCTCCTCACCAGTGTTGCCATGTCTGCTTTATTATAAGCGAGTTTGGGCTTGTTGTTCTGTAAAGTCGCTTCTCAAAATTGGTAGATGCGGAATGCGTATTTTTTTGGGCTTGTTTCTAAAGTGTAGTTGCTTATTTGGGCTTGCTCCCTAATGTTGTTTAAACCAGTGGTTCTCAAACAATTTAATGTCGAGGACCCCCCAAATTATATATATTGTCCACGGGACACCTTTTGTGCCAGGGACCCCCATACAAGATGTTTACAATGTTTTTAAAAAAATCCAAATTTTGTACTTGTTTTTCGAGATTTGTTTCGAAAATAGCAGATCTACTAGCTCACAACGCGTCGCGATGCAACACGTTGTGAGCTTGTAGATCGGCTATTTTCAAATAGCCACCGTACAGTACAGTATATAGGTTTCAAGTGCTCATGTGTTAGTTCGTCGCTTCTTTTGGGTTTGTTTTCATAGACCTGGTTTGCTTATTTGTCTCGCAAAATATCTGGCAACGCTGCCTCCACTCGCTGCCTCCACTCGCTGCCTCCACTCACCTTGAAGCGGACCCCGTCCTCCAGGACCACGAAGCCCTGCGCCGGTATGAGGTCGCCCTCCGCCAGGCTGCCGTTGGAGTCGGTGATGGTGAACTGCACCGTCACCGTGCCGAACGTGCCTTGCTCGGGGGTCCGCAGCACGTACAGCGTGGCCACGCTCTGGCCCAGGCCCGACGTGGACGTGGGCTCCTTCAACAGGAAGCGCTCGCTGCTGTTGAAGGAGATGACTCCGTGTCCGTCGTCGCTGGCCAGGATGGTCACCGTCGCTGTGGGGGGGGGGGGGGGGGGGTTTATTGATGGAGTAGTTCAATGCTTCATGGGGTGTGTAGTCGATAGAAAAGAAGTAATTTTGTGGGTGAACTACTCCTTTAATGTTGTTTTAATTAACCACGTAAAACCCTGGTGTGCCTATTTTGGGGCATGTCATTATAAGTGAAAAATGACATTTAAAAATATAGATATATCTAAAAAGTTCTACTCTAAAAGTTTCTAAAATATTCAAACATTTTCAAAAAAATAAAATAATTTACCATCATTTTTTTTTCCTACAAGCTCACAAGAGCTTGAACATGAGAAATAGAACTTGAGCAGTTTGAGATGGATTCAATTAGGGGGATGAGATTCTGAGAATCGTTTTCATTGACCACCAAAACACTAAATAGTTTGGAACGGTGCAATACGTTCTTCTCATAACAGTGGTATTAATTCTCAGCTCCAGGGCAGTACAAGGCCTGGACGGACAGAATCATACCTGTGGTGTTAATGCCCAGCTCCACGCCAGCAGAAGGCCTGGACAGAATGAGCTGGAACCTCTCTGCTCCCTCTGGAACGATGTCATCAATGATCTGGACCTCCACAAACTTATGTCTTTCACCGTCCACGAAATGCAACATCTGCAGGGAAACGCCAGACGTTATAAACATAGATATTATGTTTTCTATATAATATTGTGCGTGCGTGCGTGCGTGCGCGACTGCGCGCGTGTGTGTGTCAGGGGCGGCCTTGAGGATCTCGGGGCCCGTTTCAAGAGCTAATGTGTGGCCCCCATATCAAATATGTAATACCATAATAGAATATAAGCTACTCCTGCACTTCTGTTATTAAATAAATGGGCAAAGAATGCGAAGAAGTAGGGCATTCATTTACGGAAAAAAACTCAAAAAGTTAAAATATGGAGATAAGAGGTTTCTGCAACGAAATATTGTTAGTGAAAATTCTGCTAAAATAAGGCAGTGTGTGTGTGTGTGTCTGTGTGTGTGTGTGTGTGTGTGTGTGTGTGTGTGTGTGTGTGTGTGTGTGTGTGTGTGTGTGTGCGTGCGTGCGTGCGTGCGTGCGTGCGTGCGTGCGTGTGCGTGCGTGTGCGTGTGCGTGTGTGTGTGTGTGCGCGTGCGCGTCTGACCGTTTCACTGGTGTTGTAGTCCAGTCCTTGCTGAGCCTCCAGGTTCTGAGCGTAGAAGTAGAGAGAGACGTTTCCATACGTTCCCTTGTTCCTGTACGCCACTAGAGTCAGAGCTCCCATCGTCTCATTCACCTCGAACCTGCCCATCATCACAACACATTCTCATCAACTCAAAACAACACATTTACCCTATAGTTTGTTCAAATACAGATAAAGTCAGGTCAGGTGCATGTTCAAAACTGTTACTTTTCAGGATTCAAATTCAAAAATAGCAAAAGTAGCAGATCTACAAGCTTGTGGATCTGCTACTTTTGATCCTTTTGTGTGACACTGTAGTTACTACAGTGTAGTATGATCAAGTAGGGCAATAATTTACGAAAAAACACAAAAAGTTCAAATGTGGAGATAAGAGGTTTATGCTCAGACAACAACGATATACATTATGAATTGTGTTTTCTCTTACATGGTGTTTGTCCATTCAATGACTCCTCTGATGCCATCGTTGGCAGCGATGCTGACCTGTGCCACCAAGCCATGCGTGTCTGAAGGAGACACAGAAAATGTCCATTTGTCTTTAAATACTTGTAAAACATTTGATGAACATGATTCTGCCCATTTTGAATAGCTTGCATACATGATTATAGTGCAATTGACAGATTGTTGATAGTATTTATTGACATTGGTTCTCAGTTAATAAGGTATTGGTTCTCAGTTAATAAGGTATGTTTATAAATGGCAGTACGGCCGCCCTACTCACTGTACCTTGTACATGTATGTTTAAAATAAAAGCATGAATATATTAATCTGTCTATTATCATTTTAATAGTTTAGTATTGAATGCACAATAACATGGTATGTTTATACATATGAAACACAGTTGTATACATAATTATACAATATATGTTGTAGCCCCCCCAACCTACGAGGTACTGTAGGGGGTCCCTGCTCCATCTCCCCATCAGTTTGGGGGACCCTGGCCTGAAAACGTTGAAGACCCCCGGTCTACAATATATTGCCAGAGCTCTAGCCTTTAGTGATAGCAATGACTTGTGCGTTATGACCATGGAGCAAAAGCATCGGCGACCAACCAAAGCCGGAGGGGGAAACGTCGAGGATCTAACTTGTGTCACGGCACATTTGAGCTGAGGATTATAACTTAAGAAGCGAATCCCCCCCCCCCATCCATCCGCTAAGTAGCTGGTGGTAGGGAGGCGAAACAGCCAAGTCTTTATGTTATGTTGGGGGGGGGGACTGATTTACAAGCCCCTGGCTGGCCACGCTTCAAAACCCTTTCACTCTACGACGGCCAAGACATTGGGGAGGCCTGGCTTCGGGGGTTTAGTTTGGCTATCTCCCCTTCGCCTCGCCACACCGCACACTGCTCATTCAGCGGCCCACCAAATCCCCGGGCTTCCTCAATCATGGACAGCATCAATCTTACGATCCAAGCCACATAATGACTGCTGCCAGCGTTGGGGGGGAGAGAGAGAGAGAGAGGGAGAGAGAGAGAGAGAGAGAGAGAGAGAGAGAGATAGAGAGAGAGAGAGGCTGGCTGTTTACCGAGTGTCTCCGGGCGGAGGGCCCTGTAGTAGCAGTGTTGCCATGTCTGCTTATTATAGGCGACTTTGGGCTTGTTTTTTATGTAAAGTCGCTTGTAAATAATATTGGTGGTTGCGGGTTGTGGTTTTTTCTGGGCTTGTTTCTAAAGTGTATAGTTGGATAGTTGGCTTGATTCTTAATGTTGTTTAAAAGACTCCCCCAGATTAATATGTAATTGTCCACGTATCCCCAAATGAAAACATGTTTGTGCCAGGGACCCAGATTTGTGTATTTCTAATTTTTCACTTTTTTCCCCAATAAAAAGAAAAAACAGCAGATCTACAAGCTCTGTCAGCTTGTAGATCGGCTTCATTTCAAACAGCCGATGTATAAAGTGCTCATGTGTGAGTCGCTGGGCTTGTTTTCATCAGACCTGGTTGGCTTATTTCTCTCGCAAACTCTGGCAACGGTGCCCCGTAGTATTCTGAGAGTCTGCAGGCCCTGCTTGCTCTGCCCTGCTTTCGTTCTGTCGACTCATCGCTTTCTAAACTTACCCTCCATTCACAAATTGGGCTGCGGTTTCTGGATTACGCAAAAACAGAAAGAAAGGGGACGTAGTAACGGAGCCGTTTCATAATGCGTTCTGACATCCAGAGATGTTATTTTAAGCTGAATGCACAGTGTGTGAGCGTAGAACCTACGACGCAGCGTTTCCAGACAAAGAACATCACGAGCAAGGAGATGTTGTTGTGTTACCTGGCAGCGTGCAATACAGTGGTGTAAAGTAACTAAGTACATTTACTCAAGTACTGTAAATGTAAAAAAAAAAACATATTTTTACTTTACTTGAGTATTTCTAATTTTCAGTACTTTTACTTCTACTCCACTACATCCCAGAGGCAAATATTGTACTTTTACTCCACTAAAATTATTTGAAAACTTTAGTTACTAGTTACTTAGTAGATGTTGATTATTATTACAAAACATACATTAAGCACTTCAGCCCTATATACATTTCAGCCTCTTGAAAATAGCAGATCTACAAGCTCACAATGCGCGTTGTGAGCTTGTAGATCTGCTATTTTCAAAATATTTTTTACACATTTTATAGATTTGAAAACTTGAGAAATGGGACATTCTGCGTAATAACTGCTTTTACTATATGTACTTTAAGTACATTTTGATACCAATACTTTTGCACTTTTACTCAAGTACAGTTTTTTATTCCAGACGTTTACTTGTAACAGAGTATTTCTAGATTGCAGTATTGATACTTTTATTTGAGTAAGAAAATGTGATTACTTTTTCCACCACTGTCTGGCAGCCACGACCTCTAATCAAACAAAGACACGCAGGGTGAGAATTGGAAGGACAAGAGACGAGAGACAGGGATTTCACAGATCATTAAAATATGTCGGTGGAAAGCAATTACCTTAAGATGAAGTTTTTTAGAAATAAAACATGTTTTAATCGCTGCTGCCTGGATGTAGCCACATTTTGTCCCAGTGATTGATTATGGAGATGTTGTATAATATACATCTCCATAATCAATCACTGACTGCATATATTAAAACACAATTATATGCATGGCTCTGCCACTACTCTCCAGGCTACGGACGCAGTCTATCTTACGTTTTATTCCACATGCAAACTTTCGTAAAACATCGCTGTCATTTGCATAACAGGGCAGGTGTGGCCTAATTATCGTACCGCAGATGGCCATCGTTGATTGGACTACCTCCTGGCTATTTAAATGACCTTTTCATTGGAAAAATAAATGTTACTACTACCTCTGTTCCCTGAAGTCCAATTGTAATTTGCGTACTGCTTCCGTCCGTTTGAATGTGGATAGGGAATGGAGAAGTTTGGTGGCTGATGGTAGCCACCAAACTTCTCTGTTTTTCTTTTTTTCTTTGTTTTGAAAAAGGGTAGGCGAAATAAGCTTGGCTTCAGCCTACACCTTTTCCGTCAGAAATGTGGTTATTTTCTAAAAACAAATTGTATTACCTATTATGAAATCTAAACTGTTAAAAAATAATAAATAAACTAAACAAAACATTCAGGATACAGTACCTAGCACAGGAGCGGTTGCCATGGTGGTGATGAGCACTGCTGATGTGATGTTGACTAGGAAGAACTCCTGTAACTCTGGGATGTCATCCTGGAAAACAGAAGAGAAGGGAAATCAGTGTGTTGTTGCCGTGCCTAGCGCTGCGACGTCTGCTTCAGCCGACTCAGCGCCGTTTGAGATAATGTCCAGATAGGGACAAAATCGTAACTCATGTCCCCCCCCCCTAGTCAACATATGACCCCGCGGGTACCCCCGTCAAGTCAAGCGTCAAGTCAAACGTCAAGCCCCCACCCGTTTGCCATCATGGGAGTGAGAATGCGTTGGGATTCCAACATCAACAAATCTGCTCTTATGTATGCCTATAGATCAGTGGTTCTCAACCTTGAGGGAGTTCCAGGTGGTCCCCAGCTAAAATATGGAGAGTTGGTAACCAAATGGAACCTTATAGATCTTTAACTCTTGAGAGCGTAAAATGAAACCAAATGGACCCGTAAGGGTCCATTTGGTTTCATTTTACGCTCTCAAGAGTTAAATTATTGTTAAAAAGCTGCATTACTTACTTTACAAGAAGTCTACACAATCAGAGAATGTAGAAGAATTGTTATTTTGATCAACATTTGCCTGTTATCTCTCCTATGGTACCAACATCATGAAATTGTGGACAAAATCTTATCCAACGATAAGTTTCAGGTCTGACAGTCTGAATCTCATCAAATGGTGTTCTGTGGCTCAAATGACGAATACATTATGGACCTTGATATGAAAAAGGTTGAAAACCACTGTCGTGGAGCCTTACATCCAGTATGGAGACAGGAATGGCCACGGAGGTCTGTCCAGCCTGCAGGATCACAGAGCCAGTCCCAGAGATGAAGTCCTGTCCGGGCTCAGCCAGGGCCCCGTCGTCCACCTGGGACAGGTCCTGGAGAGACCCCTGTAGGATCTCGTAGGTGATGTTCACCACTCCTGGACAGAAGAGAGGTGAAATGATGGGTAAAACAAAATATATTTATTGTTCGTCTGTTGGTCTGTTGGTTTTATAAAAAATGTAACCAATGAAAAGTATTGTAGCGACCCCGCAAAAGACCCGGCCGTAACTTGCTCCTCAAAGGGAGCTAGCTCTCTTGGCGTTGCTCGTTACCTGCCCGTCTGCCGAGCTGGAGACCGGAGTTCGATTCCAGCTTGGTGCACGAAACGTTACAGTATTAACCCATTTAGGGCGGGAACCCCTATTTGTAACTATACCTTTCAAGACGGGAACCCCTTTTGGGGTTATTGTTGCTATGCAACATACATTTTTGGTAATTTTTGAATAAATATTTGAAGTTTTTCAGAAAACTTGGGTCAGGATTTAGAAGGCGTTTTTAGAATCGGCCTCGGGTCTAAATGGGTTAAGAAGAACTTGCGACATTTGGGGCGGCCATAGCTGAGTGGTTAGTGAGCCCGCCTAGGGAGCCAGAGGCCCTGGTTGCCCCACGTACGATTCCAGGACAGGTCAGCAAATGTGTCGATGAAATGAAATGTGTCCCTGAGCAAGACTCTTAACCCCTAATTGCTCACAGGCCCTCATTGGAAACAAGACCGCAAGGACTTTCATGAACGTCCTGTTAAAAGGAATTATTGGATACATTTTGTTTATCACTTTCCAGAAAAGTTTTTAACATTAACAAGGTTTCCACCTGTAAACTCAACTCAAAGTTTGTAAGCTGACAAAAAGAATGACAGAATACTGTACTGTAATAATGTACTGTACTACTGACCTGATGCACCAAACTCCCTGTTGATGTAGATGTGGACGGTGCGTTCCCGTTCCTCTGTGGTCACCTGCAGGGAGGAGGGGGCGATGCTCAGCATCCCGTAGGGCTCGTCGCTGGTTTCCACGGTGACCACCGCCTCGCTACCCTGCATGTCCAGCGCCGCGTGGCCGGTCACCAGAACACCTGTTGGTGTGGTGACGGGCAGAGAGAATATGTGTGAGAAATATAGAGACCACAACTGTTTTTAGTTTTTGCTTTGTTTTTTGTTTTTGCTTTTTGCAGTTGTATGTGTATGTATTTGATGCTTTTTGTGTGGTTTTTAACCTTGATGTACAGCACTTGGGTCGGCCTCTGGTTGTTTTTAAATGTGCTTTATAAATAAAAGTGACTTGACTACTGGGACCCGTGTCCCCTCCCTCAACAACTTCTGTACTAAAAAGATGCCCTTGAGCAAGGCAGTTAGCCGTTAGCCGCTTGCTCCAGTGGAGTTGCTCATTTGAAGTTTGACGTCTGAACGTGTGTGACTGCATGTGTGATTCAGGGTGTCGGTGCATCTGAATGATTTTCCTGCTGGTTATCAAGTGTATTTTCTTTTAACCACTTAAACCCCTCTATTCTCAGTCAAACGGACCTGAGCTACAATTCCGTCGACACCAAATCTCTTTGTCAAAAAGCTCACAAGCTTGTGAGCTTGTAGATCTGGCTGGGGTTTAAGTGATTAAGTATATTTTCTTTACCGCACTGAACAGTTGATAATGGCAGTCTGTTGTGCAAATTGATTATTAATTTATTACCGAAAGTACGTATGTTGGACATGGTGATTCTGTATTCGTCCTTGTCCTCTGGTGTGGCATCGTCACGCAGCTGCAGAATGATGGTTTCATTCAGCTGTCCCTTTAATGCAAAATATAAACACACAAATTAAATCAAGACAACATTTCACGATTGTCAGACAGTCATATCAATAAAAAAAATCACACCCAGTGTGAAGTGGGCGGTGTGGTCACAGTGGTCATCACAGTGATGGAAGTTCACTTAAAGAAAAGTAATATTGTGGACCAACACCCCTAACTTAAAAAAAAACATAAATGTGTTTTTTTTAAGTGCATAGTCCTATTTATAGGGCTATGCACAATTGTCATGTTTCCCTAGCCAATCACAGTCCTGAATAGACTGTGATTGGCCAATCACGGTGCAGGGTTAGGGGGGTACACTGGTGGCCAATCACAGCGCAGGATTTGGTGTGAAAATATCCAAACCTCACATATAGGGGCGGTTTCACCGCCCAAAAATGCTCTTTGTGTGTTAGTGACTTTAGAAACCTGTAAGAAGATAGATATGTGTACCTGAGTAAAGAAAAGTGTCCCAGACGTGTGAAGGAAGGTCCTGTCCACCAGGGGGCCTCGGACTTTCCAGTCTACAGTGACATTGCCCAGACCTGGAGCCGTCCTCATCACCAGCAGGGACAGCCTTTCACCTGCAGCACAGCATCACACAACAACATGTTCAGAGGGAGATCCACTGATCCCGTTCAACCCAGATTCGGTACAAACATGGGGCTAAATTTGTTCTACTGCTATGCCTCCAAAATCACCAACAGCCATCAGAAAGCTTAAAATCAGAAATAGTTATTTTCTTCATGTCTGTTGTTGCAATGTCAAGGAGCCGAAACCCAATAATTATACTCCTGTATACTTGTTTAATGGATGTAACATTACAAATCTTGAATGAAATGCAATAATGAAGACTGTGTAGTGTATGGTATGGTATATTGGGAGAGAAAGGATAGCTGGGGTTAAAGAGATAGCCCTGCAAACAAAAGGTTTACAGCCATTTGTCTTAAGTGCTATTAACCTGCATATTAAGCATAAACCTGGATTATGCAGGTTTGCATGAACTACAGTATACACTTCCCCTTATTCACATTAAAAGTGGTCTGTCATTCCATTACTACACGCCACGGTGCAAGAATTCATCTCAGGTAGACGTTAACTGCACTGTCATGCATAGATAATGAGCATGACTATGTACCACCTGTCACCCACATGCTAATAGCCCCGCATCCCTCTACACTATTCACTCATTATACATGATAAGAACAGGGTTTACAGTGACAACTAGACCATTGTTTCTCAAAGTGGGGTCTGGGGACCCCCAGGGGTCCTTGGGGGGTTCCCAGCTAAAGTAACTAACATCACATCACATACTTTATAAGGCTGGCTATTCAAAAATAGCAGATATGCAAGCTCACAGTGCGTCACTTCGTGCCGTGCTTTGAGCTTGTAAATCTACTATTTTTGAAAAATCATGAAAATTTGTGTAAATATTTGATATATTTTCTTTTTTTTAAGCGAACATTTTTAACTATAATATTTGCTTCTGGGGGGTCCCTGGAACAAAAACACATTTTGAGATGGGGTGTCCACGGCCAAATATTTAATTGTGGGGGTCCTTGACATGAAAAGGTTTGAGAGCCACTGATTATAGCAACATACGTTTTTCAGAAAACTGTTAGGATTTAGAAGACTTTGTAGAATTGGCCTCAGGTCTTAAAGGGATAGTTCACCCAAAAACAATCTTTTTTTCTATTGATTAGTCATCCCATGGAGACTTGAATTCATGGATATTTTCTTTGTTTTTGTCGCATTCCTAAGCCAATAATTTGATGACCAGCGGACCGGTAGGCAGCGGTTCACAAAGGAGACTCTGTGCGTCTCATCAAATTATCGGCTTAGGAATGCGACAAAAACTAAAAAATATCCATGAATTCAAGTCTCCATGGGGTGACTAATCGATAGAAAAAAAGTCATTTTGGGGGTAAACTATCTCTTTAAAGGGTTAAAAGTGGTCTGTCATTCCATTACTACACGCCACGGTGCAAGAATTCATCTCAGGTAGACGTTAACTGCACTGTCATGCATAGATAATGAGCATGACTATGTACCACCTGTCACCCACATGCTCTCCTCTCTGCTAATAGCCCCACATCCCTCTAGACTAGTCTATTCACTCATCATTATACATAATTAGGACAGGGTTTACAGTGACAGCTAGACTGCAGCTGGACTGGGGGGGGGTGGTATAAAATGTGTGTGAGTATGTCACACACACACACACACACACACACACACACACACACACACACACACACACACACACACACACACACACACACACACACACACACACACACACACACACACACACACACACACACACACACACACACACACACATTTCCATGCCAAGAACCCTCGATTAGCCATAGCCTCTGACTGAGGTCCCCCTATTGCAACATGGCTTATTTTTTTATAAACTCAAAATCACTAAAATACACAATCTACAAGCCCCCACTTGAAAACGTGAACATTAGCACACAGAAAGACTACACTTGTGAGGACGTAGGCCGATTAAATAGCAGATCTCCAAGCTCATGAAACGATCGAAGAGCTTGTAGATCTGCTATTTTGGATACTTTCGTGTGACGCTGTAGTATGATGAAGTAGGGCGTTAATTTACGAAAAAACACAAAAAGATAAACAAACGAAAAACAAGCGCGCACACACACACACACACACACACACACACACACACACACACACACACACACACACACACACACACACACACACACACACACACACACACACACACAGTAACTAGAGTAGAGGGACAGATAGACAGACACTCACCCTCTCTGGCGATGAGGGAGCGTGAGGCGGGGTGGAACCCCACCACCCCGGCTACGTTATCGTTGGCCAGCACGACCACGGTGACAGTGTCTGAGCTGGGCAGGATCCTGCTGCCTCCCTCCGTCCTCACCAGGCCGATGGACAGCTCCTCACTGTCCTCAGGCTCCACATCGTCTATGATCATGATCTCTACCGTCTTCTTCACATCGCCTGGAGGAGAGAGGAGAGAGGAGGAGAGAGAAGACACGCTAAAGAGATGGAGATGGAAGACAAAGCGGCTGCAACTGGAGGATTGGATGGGGGAGTGTCTGATTGGACACTGTTTATGATTCATAATACTAATAAGGATTAATTATAGTAAAAAAATAACATTATACTCACAAATGTTATTTATATACAAAAGCACATTCAAATACCGTGATAAAGACCCATGTGGCTGAAACACTGGTCTAATTTATATATTAAAAAAACTGTATGCGGTTTTTATTCAACATTTTTTACATAATTATATTTGACTTTTTTCAAGGACCACACTGGAAAGTTTTTTGTGTTTTATCCTTTTGACAGATATGTATACATCTGTTCATGCATGTATTTTTGTCAATAAAAATGTCAATCAATCATTAATTGACTGGCACCTGTAGGATGCATGTAGTATTGTAGGATGTTTTTTCTTGTCTTGTTATCTGTACTTTTTTATCTTTTTAAATTCTGGCTCTGGGAGCTCAGCTGCAAGAATTCCTATGCATTCGAGCAAATGGAAAATAAAGCCTCTTGATCATAACACATGCCATTGCTCACAGCATTAAGACCATTACCGTCTGCAAACACCAGAGTCTCTCCGGTCCCTCCGGTGAAGTCTTCGTCGGGCGTGGCCGTCCCTCCCACGAACCTCCACTCGATGGTGACCCGGCCCAGGCTGCCCCCGCGCCTCTCTATCACCAGAGGGACCACCACGGCAGGCTCTTCCCTCACCTCCAGGAACAGGCCGTCCTGGGTGGCGTTGGGACTCAGGCTGTAGATGAGGAACACGCCAAAGGCGTCGCCGTTCATGGCGATGGTGACCACGGCCCTGTCCGGCTCACCGATGGACGGCAGGTTCCTCTCCTCCACCGTCAGGTTCACCAGCTCAATCTTCAAAGAAAGCGTCATCGTAACGACTATGATTACCAGGTGATAGGCAGCACAGTTATTACGACTTAAGTCATTACTAACAGTTTTACGACTTAAAGGGATATTTCACTTTCAAAAAAACTTTGGGTCATTTTATTGTCTACTCAGGCTTTTGAGAGCCCCCCAGACCGTTTTTAAGTTGCTTGATTCAGTATTTAGATATTTGATATTCATTTTATCAGACACGCCCCCTTCCTATACAAACTTATTATAACCTCAAACTCCATTTTTAACATGTTAAATTCATCAAAAACACCCGTCCTTGGTCCCGGTGGGCACCGTGCTGAACCCCCCCCCCCCCCCCCCCCACTATAAGGCAACACCGGTGCTTGTTTCTCGCACATGATTTGGCAACACCAGAGCCCATGATGGTTGGCTTGTTTTTCATTTATGTGGCAACACCCGGAGGCAAAAACGAAACCGAAACTTAACTTGTGCTAACGGGTTTCCCCTTCCGGTGTGGTCGCTACTGTGGCAAAATATTGTTGGACGATAATAATTATGCTACAAAGAGGCAAATGTATAGAGAGCAATGGAAAGTGGGCGAAACAATGCGTAAATGTAGTGTGCACGTTGTGGCTAGTGTTGTAGTGACATGTGATATGTTGTTGTTGTGTTGATACTGAAACAATGAAATGGCTTTAGGGGGGTGGCTTCAGCGGGGGACAGGAAGTGGTGACTTTTCTCAATCGTAATATAGGATAACGTATTTTCTGTGTGATCTGCTATAACAGAACGCAAGTTAAAACAAACATGGAGGACATTTAAATCGGGACAGGTTGGAATGAAAAGTATATACCTTTAGGATCTGGATGGCGAAGCTCTCGTCCATCTCAGGGAAGTCGTCGGTCAGGATGGGGACGGTGAGGTTGGCGAAGCCGGAGCCGTCCTGCATGAAGGCGCTCTGCGCCGTCACGGTGGTGTAGTCACTGCCCGCCACGGCCTGGGCGCTGAAGAGGACGGCGGCCGCCGTGGCGTTCTTCACGTAGGTCATAGTCTGAGGCTCGGAGGTCAACTGGTCAGCACCGGACAACACCCAGGTACAAGACGGGGCGGGGCTCGACCCTCCTGACGAGAGAGAGAACGCCTGGCAGGCTCGCTCTCGGAGGCAGGCCGCGGAGCAGGCCGCCACGGGGTCCGGGCGGCCGGTGATGTTGATCGAACGGCGGGGGCCGCCGGAGGGCCGGCCCGGTAGCGGAGGGTCGTAGTACAGCAGCAGATCCTGGCCCTCGGCTAGAGCCATGCCGACGATGTCCACTTCTGAGGTGCTGTAGAGGATCTCCATGCGACCAAAATGACCTCCACTGTGATGGAAGCATCATAGGGAGATGATGAGGAGAGACAGGGATTAACCCATTATAAGACCTGAGGCTGATTCTACAAATCGTCTGTCGGGTGGAAAGTAAACCTCATATGTCCAAAACTGTGGTAGAATAATATTTAAATGAAGCTTTCCTTGCAGAAGACGACAACAATGAAATGTGTGTGTGTGTGGGGGGGGGGGGGGGGGGTTCTAACCTCCTGCGTATTGTAATATTGGCCATATAGATGCCCTCCAGTGGCTCCTGGACACGATACACAGCCTGCTCAAAGGAGACGGTCCCATACGGGTTGTCGTTGGCTGGAACTATGATGTTCACCCAGGTCTCCTCTCCAAGGTTTCCTCCGTTGCTTGCGTCAGTCAGTTCCACCTTGATGATCTGTCAAGTATGAAGAAAAATACCTTTTAAATTTGATTTACTCTTTTTAATTGTACTCGAATATGATATTTCTTTGGGTGCTTCAACATGGTAGCGACAGTAACAACAGTAACAAATAAACAATTAGGAATAGTCAGTAGAAGGTAACAAAAAATTGTAAAGTGTGTACATTAATCCTAGCATACTTTGAGGTGCTTGAAGGTGCTGTGTGCACGGGCTCTGCTTCTAAATATTATACATAATATGGATAATTTGCATTATAAGAAATAAAATTAAGAACCAGTGATATACAGTACAAGTACCTCAGTGATCTCAGGTACGTCATCGGCCAGGATTTCCACTCTCAGTATCTTCATGGTGTCTCCAGGGGCGAACACCACCTCACCGGACGAGGGTCTTATGTCCCCTACGGCCAGCCGCCCGTTGACGGTGGCCCGCCAGTGGACCGCCACGGTGCCGATGGTCCCGGCGTTACGCACGATGGGCAGAGTGACCTCGATGGAGCCAGAGTCTGGCTCTTCTAGGGTGACCGGGGCCGCCTGGAACACTGGACAACACAGAGAGAGAGAGAGAGAGCAAAGATGTTCAATTATTAAAGATACGCCATCCCAATTGGAGCCACTAGAGGCGAAATGGCACACAAATCCTACAAATGGTCTCCTAAGTGGGTGCCGTCTGATCTCGCTAACGTCCTATGTTTACTGGTGCTAGATCCCGCGAGAGTGTGTTGCTGGGACAGAGAAAGGTCGATAATAAAGTAGTTATTTTCCTGATTTGTCTATCTCAAAAAAGCCATTTTAGAATGAAAATCTTGGGAAGATTGTGTGGCTTGTAAGGATCAGGTCCAATATTTAGTTCAGTGACCATGGGGCTAAAGAATGGTTCAGAAGCTGTGTTCACGCCCACTCTTCCATTGGAAATAATAGACTCCAACCTGCTTCCTGTGTCCTAAAAAGGCGGTCACCTACTTCACGCAGATACGGGAAGTAAACCAGAGATGGCATGTCTTCCCTTTTTTTGTGTTGGACTAACCAAAGGCACCAAAGGGGTCGTCGGAAGGCAGGATGGTGACGATGGCGCGGGTAAGCTCGCCCAGCAGAACGCCCCCGGTGGTCTGGTTGATGAGCTCCACGCGGAACGACTCCTCCAGCTCCGGCACGTCATCGTTGATGATGTAGATGGGGATGGCCTTGCTGGACTCTCCCTCCAGCAGGAGCACGTCTGTGGACGCCACGCTGTAGTCCTCACCTGGCAGGAGCAAAGCAGCACATGATGGACATGAGATGACACGGAAACCAGAACAGTATAGGCCCTTGAGAACACTGAGTACCATTTCGTTTTTATTTATCTATTTTATATTTGATTTTATATTTACATGTATTTTTACAAATTACAGTCTAAATGAGTCCAAATGTAATAATGTTTTAATAACATTTAAGGCCAGATATGTCTAAAAGTATTGTAATACCTGGAATACCTGAGTGAGTAACGTCCGGCACAACACCAGAGGGAGCTCGACTGATCTCGTTCCCCCCATATTCGACATGGGGATGAATTCATTCTACTATTAGCCCACCAAAATGTGGAATGCCCTACCAACAGCCATCAAAAAGTGTGACTCTCTACCCTCCTTCAAAACCGCCATAAAAGAGCACCTGTCTGCAATTTGCAACTGGACCTAGACAAGTTGTTTTATCCTTTCACCATTATTGTATAACTGTACTTCTGCACTTTTGATACTGTTAAAGTATTCAATCAATCAATAAAAAAAAACACACACACTCAAACTGTAACAACATACAGTACTTGTAATCCCATTACTTACTGACTCTGGCGGTCATGGGCACAGCTCTGAACTTGACGGACACGTCGGCGAAGATTCCTCCGATGCGCGTGACGTATATGAACGGTCCGACGATGTCCTCGGCCACGCTGACCCTGTGGGTCCCCAGCTGGATGACCCCAAAGGCATCGTCACTGGCCTCCACGATCACCTGGGCCACTCTGTCGGGCCTGGGGCCCACGCGAGGGGACCTGGCAACTGGAGCGACAAAAAAGAAATACAATACAGTACATGTCTTGTTTCATGGTTAACTGTTTATTACTGGGTAGTACAAGCATCATGTAGCGATACAATTTATTCCTTCCCGATACCGATTCTGATACTAATAAGTTGCGTATCGGTCGATACATAGTACCGATCCGATACCATTGTGTAATAATTGTGTTTGGTTCTCAAAGTGGGGTCCAGGAAACTCTCAGGGTTCCTTGAGGGGGTTCCAAATGGACCCTTAAAGCTGTGTAACTCTGAGAGTGTACAAATGGAACCAAATGGACCCGTTGGTTCCATTTGTACACTCTCAGAGTTATAAGGGGTCCTTGAAACCAGTGCCATCTATTAGAGAGTTACGCCAACTCCGTTCACTTCTTCGGGCCAGGTCTTCTACATACACATACATTGGCGAATAGTGACAAATCCCTAAACCGGAAGTTCATGGAATGCATTGAAGTCGACGGCTCCTTGTCACTATTTCCAGCTACATGAACCACGTGACCGACGCTGTTTCTGACCCCTCATTGGCGCAACTCTCTAATAGAAGGCTCTGCTTGAAACGTCTATCCCCGTTTCACAATGCACTAGTTAAAAGGTTTGAGAACCACTGATCTAGGAATAAGTAAAAATGCCATTAATAATTGTTAAAGTGCAGCCACAAGTTTACTTTTCCGATACCGGTGTCGGTATGGGAACAACTCTAAACATTATGCTATTAATACAATTTCTTGGTTTACTTGTAAATAAAGAAGCAGTATCTTACTGGGTCTCTCCTGGACTCCCTGGATGAGCTGAACGCTGATCACTTCTACGAACACAGACTCGTCTCTCTCGGGATCCTCGTCGTCCAGCACTCTGAGCGTGATGTTTACTTCCGTCTGATTGGCCAGGAACACCACAGAGTCTAGGAGGGGGACGAAGTCCCGCCCCTCTGTGGCCCGGCCCACCCCGGGGGTCCTGTAGGGCGCTGCATCCGATTCGTTCAGAGTTCCATATGTCACACGCACCTAGGAGAGGAGAGGAGAGGAGAGGAGAGGAGAGGAGAGGAGAGGAGAGGAGAGGAGAGGAGAGGAGAGGAGAGGAGCATCAAAGAAATGGAATGTAAGTTCATCTGAATGGAATTTGTCATGTTGTTGATCTATTAACCACTTTCAACCTGGTATGTAATTTATAGGCATGTCCTTAAGATCGTTCAGTATGTTGGGGCCCTCATTTGGTCTTCTCCTACACACCTGTCGCCTTTGTGTGCAAAAGGCTTTTTTATGTCATTATATATATTGTTTTATTGTATTCTTTTCCCACAATTTTTGTAACCCATTTTTTCACCCAGGGTGCTACTCTCCCTCTGCCAGCCTGGGGAGAGCCCCAAACTGAGCTCATGCTTCCTTCAATGCATGAGGAGCATTAATATAATATAACACAGCTTTTTCTGCTTCTGCTCTCGTACAGTGAGGACGCTTTTGCTGCTCGCTCTGCCCTATGCTTACATTCCTCAGCTGATATCCATGTTTTATTTTTATTTTTTTCCCCTGAGAAACCACGAATGGATCCTGGATATTTATAAACCCATGGGACTCTATTTCTTCTATAGATAGAAGCTTTTGCCATATTTCAATATATTATTTTTCGATCTATTTGTCGACCTCCAGTGACTGGGTACGTGGCATATAGCCAAAGCTAATTAGCATCAGGATGTACCCGACTGTTTCAACAGAGGAATACCAAAAATTGCTTCAAAGGATTGCAGTGCTGGAAACGGACTTAAACTTTTTAAGAGTGAATGTGGAAGTGAATCAACATTATGGAATTCCACAGTCTCAGAGCAACGGACAAGACCATGACAAGGCTTTCTCATGGAACACTCTCGGGGCAAAGCCAAAGGCTTTGAAGGGGCGAATAACTGGCAGAACTCGGAGCCCTGTGATTACAGATCTGACCGGCTGGCCTGCGCTACCACCCGCGCGTCACCATCAACGATGCCCCCGGACACAGGGTACCGCGTCTTCCACCCCCCTTCAACAGCGGAAAACTGCCAACGGGAGATCTACAAACAAATCTCCCAAAACATCGAGTGCTGAGCGTCAACAGTGGAAAACTGCCAAGGGGAGATCTACAAACAAATCTCCCAAAACATCGAGTGCTGAGTGTCCGGTGCGGCTGGGAAATAGATTCAGCCCATTGCTTCAGGACCCCAGATGCCCGTCTGATGACAGACCAAACAAATCCTCTTCACCCAGCAGGGTAAGAACCAAGAGTAACTCAGAAGGAAAAAGGTTATATGATGAGCCTGAATTTCTGATCATAGGGGATGCCGCTATTAAAGATGTTAAAAGCATGATAAGAAGAAAGGCAAAAGTGTTATGCTTCCCCAAAGACAAAGTCTCTGACATGAATGACAGAATTCTGAATCTTGTCGCTGAACACCCAACGGTGAAAACCCTGATTTTGCACGTTGGCACATGTGATACAGAGGACAAACAGTCAGAAATCCTAAAACAGAATTTCACTGCCTTATTCAGCAAAATCAGCTCACTTGATGTGAAGGTGTGCATCAGCGGCCCAGTACCACCTACAAGAGGCGGCGATGAACGTTTCAGTAGACTGTCTGCACTGAGCAAATGGCTTTCAACTACGTGCAAATCTGTACATTTTATTGACAATTTCATTTTTTTTTGGGATAGAAGACACCTATTTTCCTCGGATGGGCTTAAATTGAACAAGCTGGGAGCAAAATTGTTTATGTTAAACCTTTTCTACAATGTTCCTATGTCTTCACCAAGCTCTGCCAAGGCCAGAGCACAAGATTCCATAACAACAGATAGTGCTCTGCTATCTGCTACCGCTGCTGAAAAACATGAATGGCTTTGTGTAGACGCTACCACACCACCCCCCACCGCTGCTGAGGGGGAGGGGGGCGCCACACCCCCCCCTACCAAGGATGGTGGAACATCCATAACAAATGAACTCTCTGATAACTCGGAAACAAAAACAAAGGACAGCGCAACTGCTGATAACAGCCTAACTCCACAGAAGGAGATTGCCACGGAGGAGTCGACTGCTGATGACAGCCTGGAGGAGATTGTCGACTCTGCAGCCACGGTCACGCTAGAAGAGGGAGGAGACACAGAGGAGTCTCTCAATGAGGAAGATCAACCAACTCTATCACCTTCCTCCTCCTCATCATCATCTTTTTCCCTGTCCCCAATAGCTCTTCTGGAGTTCACCAGTAGCATGAACGACTTGATTAAAGAGGGGACTAGACTCACCCCCCAAATCAAACGCCAGGCCCCACAACCATCAACCGTGCCCTGCCCCCCACCCATCCCCCCTCGACGGTTGACGCTGTTGGCACTAGCGATACAGAGGCGCAAGATCAGGAACGAAGAACGTCAAGAACAGGGCAAGAACAAGAACGTCCTGTCGGCTTCCCTACGTCTAGAGAATACATTTGACTGCTGAGATAGGCAGGGTCCATTATGCATAGCCAAAATCATGTCTGGGCCCAAGGCTATTTCAGTTAGCCTTGTAGAAAACAAGGTTTACAATATTTCCACTGTTATCTCAAATAGAGCCTCCGGGACAAGGAGTGACTTTAAACACTCTGCAAATATAGCAAATTTAACACGCATTCCCTGTAGAGGCAACAGCCAGATAGTTGAATGCCTGAAGCTAAACCTGGCCCTATTTAACATCAGGTCACTTAATGACAAGTCTTCCTCTGTAAATGATATCATCTGTAAAGAGAAACTAGATATTATCTTTCTAACAGAAACTTGGCTTGGATCTGATGGAGCGGTGCCCCTAGCTGCAGCATGCCCACCAAAGTACAGTTTCATTCACTCAGGACGTGAGGGAAAAAGAGGAGGTGGTCTGGCGAATATCTTTTCTGACACTTTAAAATTCAAACCTCTGCCAAACCTCGGCAGTTTTAAATCATTTGAATACCAGGCCACCATATTGGAGAGTCAATCCTCTGTGCTTATGATTAGTATGTATCGACCTCCAAAGTGCAGCAAAGCCTTATTTCTAACAGAAATATCAGAACTTTTATCTATCTGTTCCACTAATTATGACAGAACTGATTACTGGAGATGCTAATCTACATGTTGACATTGTTTCGGATGTTGTGGCTATGGGTTTCCTACAGTTACTGCACAACTTTGACTTTATTCAACATGTTGTTGGGCCAACACATAAACATGGCCATACCCTGGACTTGGTGATCACTAAAGGTTTGAATATCACTGTTGACAGTATTATTGATAAGCCCGAACTAACAGACCACTATTTATTGTGTTTTAATATGACTGTCTCTGATCTAGGGAAAAACAATACAGAATATACTATAAAAAAAACGTTTTTTTATCTCATCTGCAGCAAACGAGTTTCCTCGTCATCTGGCGTGTGTGCAGGTGCCCCCCCTACTTGATGCTCCCTCAGTGAATGATATGGTTCAACATCTTAATCTCAAATTAGAGTCAGCTCTCGACATAGTGGCTCCTATGAAAACTAAAAAGAAACTTAACTCTAGAGTAACACCCTGGATTGACGAGCACATGCGCTCACTCAAGAAAGAATGTCGTAAAGCTGAGCGAATTTGGAGAAAAAACAAACTCACTGTCCACCTAGAGATCTTTAAGAAGTCAACAGTGGCCTATAACAAAGCACTGCGCTTGGCAAGGCAGGCATATTTCTCACGCATTATCAATGACAACAAGCAAAATGCCAGAGTCTTATTCTCTACCATTGAACATCTCTTAAACCCCCCCCAGGCTTACAAGGAGTCGCTCCCTGCTTCTAAAGCTAAGTGTGATGAGTTCGCATCCTTTTTTTAAAACAAAATTTTTAGCATTCGAGCTGGTATTATGAATGCTGCTGCTAGCACTGCAAATGCGGCAAATGGTGCATGGTGCAAAAATGTAGATCCCTCCAGAGGAAGCCTAATATCATTCTGCGCAATTAATGAAGAGGAACTCCGTAAAACTATATCACAGATGACATCATCATCTTGCTCACTGGATGTAGTACCCACCCCGTTTCTCAAAGAGGTTTTAGACAGTGTTATTGGAGATATCCTAAGAATTGTAAACAGCTCTCTACTTTCAGGCGTCTTTCCAGACTCACTGAAAACGGCTGTAGTCAGGCCGCTACTCAAGAAACACAACCTTGATCCATTGGTGCTGGGTAATTATAGACCAATCTCAAATCTGCCATTTTTGGGCAAGGTCTTAGAAAAAACTATCTTTCATCAACTGGATGTGTTCCTACAGAACAATAAGGTTCATAACAAATTCCAATCTGGCTTCAGAAAAGGTCATAGTACAGAAACAGCACTTGTAAAAGTAATTAATGATCTTAGGGTGTCCGCTGACGACAAAAATGTATCTGTTCTCCTACTCCTTGACTTAACCGCTGCTTTTGATACGATTGATCACACAATTCTACTACAACGTTTGGAGTACTGGATTGGTTTGTCAGGCACAGCCTTGTCTTGGTTTCACTCTTACCTAACAGGCAGAAGCTATTTTGTCAGTCTAGCTAACTTTGACTCAGACAAACACAACATCTGTTCTGGTATTCCACAGGGCTCAATTCTGGGTCCCTTATTGTTCTCCCTGTATATACTACCGCTGGGAGAACTCATCGCCGATCACGGAGTGAACTTCCATTTCTATGCTGATGATACCCAGCTGTATCTTTCAGTAGCTCCAGACGACCCCTGCGCTCTAGACCCATTGTTGACCTGTCTGTCCAGTATAAAATGCTGGATAAGTGAGAACTTTCTTAAGCTAAATGAGGATAAAACAGAAGTTCTCATAATTGGCTCCAGTGAGCAGAGAGAATCAATAACAAGTAGACTTGGTAACCTGGTTGTAGAAAGTAACACCACAGTAAAGAACCTGGGGGTGATTATCGATTCTGAATTGAATTTCAATACACACATTAATCATGTCACCAAGATTGCTTTCTTTCATCTTAGAAATATTGCACGAATTAGAGACTATCTGTCGTTAGACGATGCAAAAACGCTGATCCACGCTTTTGTTTTCTCTCGGCTTGATTACTGCAACGCACTCTACTCTGGCCTGCCAAAGAAAACAACTGACAGATTACAACTTGTTCAAAATGCGGCAGCCAGAATTTTAACTAAAACCAGGATGAGAGAACATATCACTCCAGTTCTAGCTTCACTACACTGGCTCCCGGTTGTTTTTAGGATTGATTTTAAAATTATTTTAATAGTTTATAAAGCTCTAAATGGTCTGGCACCTTCCTACCTCTCTGACTGCCTAGAGAGATACGTTCCAAACCGGGCCCTCAGGTCTTCAAGTGCTGACCTGCTCGAGGTGCCTACAATGACATATAAAAAATACGGTGAAGCAGCATTCTGCTTTTACGGACCGACAGTGTGGAATAAACTCCCATTACACTTAAGACAGGCAGCCTCTGTCGATAGCTTTAAAGCACAGCTCAAGACCTATTACTTCACTCTTGCTTTTAGCTGATTCTTTGGTTGATTTTTAATTCCTCACTGTATTCCCTATTTTAATGTTGTTTTATGCCTTTGCTTTTGTTTTGTGTGAGTGGAAGAGAGAGTCACGGTAGTTAAAAGACAAGAGTCTGATAACTCCATCCGGAGGATTTAGTGAATTATCCTCTGGGGCACGTCGACACGTGGTGGACCCTCCAGGGCAGATCCTTTTGTCTATGTTTAGTCTATATATCTTGTATAACCCCGATATCATTCTCAGGGGTGTACGGTGTGTGGTTTGGATGTGATAAGTTAGCAGATCCCCTGGGCTAGTCCACACGTGGTAAACATGGTGAAAATATATTACTAAGGTGTAATATTGACAATTGTGTGAAGATATATTACTAAGGTACACATGTAATATTGGCAATTGTGTGAAGTGTGGATATTTCTTTAGCTGTGTTGTAGAGGACAGTGGCCACTACATTTAAGTTATATCCATTTGTGTTGTAGTTGTGCATAGATAAGCCACTACATTCTAGTTGTGTTGTAGTGGCGAGGGCCACTGCATTTTATTATCTGCAATTGTATACTGAGAACGAGCCTTTGCTTTTATTTTATTTTATTTTATTTTTGTTTGCTTTATTGTTAAATTGGTTCTAACTGTAATTGTATTCTTGCTCTGTAAAGCACTTTGAGCTGCATTTCATGTCATGAAAGGTGCTATACAAATAAAGTTTATTATTATTATTATTATTATTATTCCAACCAGTTCCTTTCCCCTCCATCAGGCGCCCCAGCTGACCAGGGGGAGCAGGGACCAGGATTACTGATTACTAGGGGACACGGGGAGAACATGCAAACTCTGCACAGAGTAGGCCCTTTCGCCAACCCCAGCTAGGGTATGGGCACTGATGACGCAGAGGTGAGAACACGCCCCCCCGCGCCCACAGCGTCCCCGGCGGGAATCGAACCCAGGACCTTCTAGCTGTGAGGTGACAGCGCTACCGACTGTGCCACTGTGCCCCCCTTTTATGTCATTATAGGCAAAAATATTTCAACACATTTACAAAATTCACACACCTTTTCAAAATGTGCTTTGTGAGCTTGCATATTGCCACTTTTGACTATTCATTGTATGACAAAGTATAGGGTTAAGTGGTTAATCCACGTTATATACTTATATACACTTTATATAAGATATTATTTCAACCTATAACCACATACCGTTCCCAGCAGCCCGCCGCGTCGCAGGATGGTGAGGGTGACGGTGGAGTCGGCCTCGGGGAGTCGACGAACGGGTCTGTCGTCGCCGCCGGCGAACACAAAATAACCGTAGGGGTCGTCACTGGCCAGCACGGTCAGCGTGGCGGACGTCAGGGCGCCCAGGCGGCCGTCCGACACGTTCACCAGGGACACGCCGAAGCTCCGGTCCAGCTCGGGCAGCTCGTCCTGGGCCACGGCGATGACGATCTCCCCCCGGGTCTGGCCCACGCCCAGGGTGATGTTGCCGGACCTGCTGACCAGCTCCTGCTCCGAGGCGGGCTCGGCCTCCCAGTAGAGAGTCACGTTGGACAGGTCGCCGAAGGTCCGGTCCACCTGGGACAGGAAGAGATTGTGGGATTATTAGACCAGTGTTTCCCCAAACAGTGGGTCGGGAGGGAGGGACCCATGTGTGGGTCGCGGACCAATTTTTTATGGGTCGCGAGTGAATACCCCTTTATTTTTTGTTTCCTACATTTTGTTTTTAATTATTATTATTTCACGTTTAGTTCACGTTTTTTCTTTTTTTAAAGAATTCCATAAAAAATCTAATAATCCATTAATTGGAGGGGGAAAAAATGCTTTTAAGAAATAGTAAAAATAGCAGATGTACAAGCTCACAATAGGTTGCATCGCAACGTGTTGTGAGCTTGTGTAGGAGTTCTTGATTTACCTGTGATCCTATAGCTTACTGAGGCACTACACTGTCTCTCTGCATGTGATTATACCTTGCTAAAACCGGGAAAGCGTCAGGGTCAAAGAATTGCAGATATACAAGCTCACAGCAAGCTTGTACGTCTGCTATTTTTGCAAATTTTTGAAAAATCTTATTACTGATTTAGAAGGTATTTGTAGAGTTGGCCTCAGGTCAAGGAGTAGTTCACCCTTTGTATGAATTCATGGAGATTTTTTGTGTCGCCAGCCGCTCTACATTTGACCGAGTGTGTTTGTTCGTCCGTATGTCCGAGCACGGCATTAACAGCTGCAGCTGATTGCAACACAAAGATGAAACAAATTACACTAATTAAACACAAACAGGAGACACATGCGCCACTTAAAGACATGCACACACACAAGCCAGCACTGCACACGTGCGTGCGCGCACACACACACACACACACACACACACACACACACACACACACACACACACACACACACACACACACACACACACACACACACACACACACACACACACACACACACACACACACACGTAACATGCGGACCTGCGAGGCGCACCGTTGCTCCAATCCGCACCAAACACTGGTCAGGGGTCTGCCACCGCACCATTGCTCCGCCCCCTCTGTGTTCATATTGGTTAGGCTTTAAACAGCCATAACTCCAGTTCCCAGCATGCTAAACTTCCCAAACTTGGTCGGTGCTCTTAGACAACCAATAGGGACAGGCTGTAATTGCTTAATCCCCGCCCCTGCTGTGTTCCTATTGACTGGGCTTTAAACAGCCATAACTCCAGTTCCCATCATGCTAAACTTCCCACACTTGGTAGGTGCTCTTAGACGGCCAATAGGGACAGCCTGTAATTGCTTAAGCCCCGCCCCCTCTGTGTACCGCCTGAATACCAGCGCCCACACTCAAATAGAGTAGTACCACCTGAAAGCCAGCACCCACATATCAAATAAAGTAATACCGCCTGTATACCAGCGCCCACACAACAAATAAAGTAGTACCGCCTGAATGCCAACGCCCACACATCAAACAAAGTGGTACAGCCTGAATAACAGCACCCACACATCAAACAGAGTAGTACCGCATGAATGCCAGCATCCACACATCAAATAGAGTAGGCACCGCTTACTCACACTGGGTGTGATTCTTTAGTTTTTGCCGCATTGCTAAGACAATAATTTGATGACCGGGTCATCAGTCAGTAGGAGACTCTGCAAGTCTTGCTGGTCATCATCCCCAGCATCACCGCAACCATCATTCGGCACCAGCTGTGATGCACAGGCCATGTCATACGCATGCCAAACAGTCGCCTTCCGAAACAAATGTTGTATGGACAACTGAAGGAAGGACAACGCACCCAAGGGGGGCAGAAGAAGCGGTACAAAGATAACATCAAAACCCACCTGAGGAAATGCCGCTTCAACCTCAACAACTGGGAGGAGGCTGCCCCCCAGAGACACTTGTGGAGCAGGATGGTCCATGAAGGCACAGCACACCTAGAAAAGGACCTCCACCGTGCCGCAGTAACCAAGAGGCAACAAAGAAAGGAGAGATCCACCACCAAAACAGCTCCTCACACCACCACCACCACCACCACCACCACCACCACCACGACAACCACTTACATATGCCTCCACTGCAATAGAGACTGTGGATCACGGATTGGCCTCTACAGCCACCTGAGGACCCACAGATGACCAGACCCACCTACATCATACTCATACTCGCTTCGAGTGACCGCCGATGAATTGATAGAAAATAAGTGATTTTTTGGGTGAACAACTCCTTTAATGGGTTAAGTTATGGGTGTCTGCTAAATGCTGAAATTGTAAATTTCTGATAAACTTGAATGTTTTCCCCCTCAGACGTACTTGTTTAGTTTTAGTTTAGTTAATTTTGTTCACAGTCGTTTACATTCTTAGTTCACAGATTTTTATTCCATAAAAAACAGAATTCATAAAAACATATTTTTTTCATTACTTATTTTACAGCTTTTTTTTTTTTTACTGGGAACAAAAGGGTATAGACTGAAGCATAAGCTTAATACGTCTACCCTTTTGTAATTTAACTTAAAAAAATACACCTTGTCCAAGTATTCAAACACATCAATTCATGTAACTAATTTCCAATCGACAATGTTCAAAAAACATGATAAATAATATAAAATAAATAAATAAAATAATGCTAATAAATACAAACTTTTGTTTTGCTTACATTCAGTGACAGCTTATTAATTAATGTCAAACCATTTCTTTATTTTTTTCAACTTCGACTGTATCCAAATGTTCCTTCAAATCTTCCCCAGCACAACATAGAGTTGTATCATCAGCAAAATTAACAAAATGTAACAAGTTTGATACCCTACAAATATCATTTATAAAAAGAATAAAAATCTTCGGACCCACCACAAGTTCCGAATCAACGTTAATTACATTTACATACTGATATCTATTCTCAAGATAGCTTCTTACCCAATTGTATGCAACACCTCTAATGCTAATTCTGTAACTTCTTTAACAGTATTCTGTGGTCAATTGTATCAAAAGCTTTCCATAGATCGATAAAAAAAACACTGTGTACTACCAACACATTCTCACACATAGGCGTCAGTTATTGCCACTCTGTTATTTTCACTCCCTAATGCACAGTTTTTGTGAGGTTAGGGTTAGGTTTAGGTATATTTTTGTGAGGTTAGGGTTAGGATTAGGGCATAGTTTTGTCGCCATGGCGTCCCGTCATGTCAACACTTGACGTTTCAGGGTTACTGACAGAGCGGCAAAATGTGACGCCTTGGGAGTGAGAACGGGTTGGTACTCGCTATTGTCTACCAAAAAATATAAAACAGGATAACCACCAGGAGAACCACGTTGCTGCGTCCATCCTCAGGTTCTGTCCCGTTGACCTCCAGGGAATGTGGGTTGAGCTGGAACACTCCGTGTGCCTCGTCAGAGGCAGCGATGGTCACAGTGATGTGTGAGGCCACTCCGAGGCTGGCTGCATATGTGGAACAGTATCACATCATTCATCTGCATTACTTGTTTTCTTTTGGATGCCTGGCACAACAAGATTATACTCTGATAACCATCATCAGTGACATGGAAAGATGATAGTAGTACACAGAGAACTATACAGCTGCAAAGTTGGACTGTACATTTAAGTTTACTAGATATTCAGGCCGCTACGCAGCCTTCAAATCCAGCCCTATATTAATTGCGCTGATCAGAGCAATGGTTACCGAGTTATATCCATTTGAAGTGTTAAACACTGCTGTAACACTGCTGTAGTGGCCCATTATGTGTGCAATTTATGTTTTTTTGTGCTTTTTTCACTAATTAGGGGACTTTTCTATCATTCCTTTATTTAATTTGTATACTGAAATGACCACATCCCACAAACTATGCCACAGAGATTTGTTAAAATAACTTGTTGTTCCGGACTGCAGCTTTAATCCTGTCTTACTGTATTTCATGGTTGAGTTCAACACATCGGAATGGAAGCTTAGCGTTGCACAGAGACTTTCTTTGTGAATGGTTGAGTGAACAAACAGACAACAAACAGATCTAAGATCTGTGTCATTCCATGTCACCCACTTACTTTTCACTAGACAAGGTGTGGTGATGAGCTACTGTATGAAAGGACCCATTCAGTCCATGAATTAACTGATGATCCATGCTAATGATAAGACATCAATGAAAGGAAGCATGCTGGAAGCACAGTGAAGGTTGAGGAGATAAAGGTGGGGGGGGGGGGTCGGAGGGGGGGACTTACCACGATGGTGATAGGATGGAAGCAGGAAGTCACTCTCACTCTCGCCACTACCACTTCCTTCACTTTGAAAGAACTGACCCACTGGTGGATCGCACACACACACCCAGCGGGAGGGATCACACAGGGATGGAACCACATCAGACATGGATCACAGTGGATCACACATCGGACCGATGTGTTTCACAGGAGGGAGTAGGTAGATCACACAGGATCACACAGGATCACACAGGATCACGGCACAAAGAAGCACAGCAGCAACACACAGAACACCACAAAACAACACAACGCAGGGTCAATACAGGATAAGGAATCAAAGGGTTTTCTAATCCAGTTGGTCTAAAACTTTTTTGTACAAAAAACACCCAAAATTGTTAGGTATTTGGCCACGGACCGCCTCATCTGAAAATGTTTTCTGCCAGCCAGGGACCCCCAGAAGAGAAGATTCAAACATTTCAAGAAATGCACAAAAAAAATCAGAAGGGGGGAGGGGGGGGGGGTCCACAGCCAAATATATACACATTTTGGGGGTCCTTGACACGACAACATTTGAGAACTACTGATTTAGAAGGCATTGCAGGTCTTAATGGGTTAACGTTGAAGGAGAATGCTCCTCTCATGGTGGTAATGATCCTACCTCCTCCCTCAGGGTTGTAGAGCTCCACTCTGAAGATCTTGTCCAGCTCAGGGACAGGGTTGTCAACGACGGTCACGCTGATGAATTTGAACCTCTCTCCTGACAGGAAGTCCAGCATGCCCTCTGAGTCCTGAACAGGAGAACACAGACCATCATGGAACTCCATGGAGGATAACGGTGTGAAGGAAAGACAAAGACATGCAAGGCACTAGCCTGCTCATGCCTTGCAAAGTGTCCTTGCTTAAGGACAAAGCCAGGAGGAGCCGCGGGGATCAAACTTCCAATTCCAAGACAGCCTCTATATACATGTACTGTACCTCCTGAGCCCAGTGCCCTACTCCTCCCCAACTGAGTTTTTATTGTAGTATGTACAAACGTGTTATTTATTATGTGGTATTATTATGTGTATTATTATATATCATATCCTTGCTGTCGGGGCAGAAACCTCTTATCTCCATATTTTTTACTTTTTGTGTTTCTTCGTAAATTAATGCCCTACTTGATCATACTACAGCGTCACACAAAAGCATCAAAAGTAGAAGATTGCGTTTAGAAAAAAGTAATTAGTAGTCGTTTTGGACATATGAGGTTTCCACCCGACAGAGACGATATATCATAATGAACTTTTATGATTTGTGATTTGATTTGTATCCGTGCTTTAAATCACCAGAATCCTGGAGGGAAGATCGCGGTGCATTCCATAACATTCCTTACAGTACAATTCCATGCCAAATGAAACTATGTGAAACCATTATACCAACAACAACGACAACAATGTTTGTTATGGAAATAATGTTAACCTCATAGTCCTCAGGACTGGATGCTGTGAAGGGGGTCGTCCTGTATCCGACCATGACCCTTCCCAGAAGGCCTTGGGCCCGGGCCACCAGCAGACGCACCTCGCCGTCCTCCTCGTTTACCGTGATGTGGGCGGGGTCTGACGCCGGGGGGACTAGCCCCTCCCCCGGCGGGGGGCCGGGCTGGAACTGGAGCAAGCCTGTGTAAGCAAGTACGTTTGTAAACGATCAGTGGTTCCCAAACAATAATGGGTCGGGACCCACTATTTGCGAGTACATTTTGTTTTGAATTATTATTATTTTTTTAAATCTAAGAAATGTTCATACATTAAAATTTTGTTTTTAATACTTTACTTTTTTTAATCTAATCTAAGAATCTAAGAAATTCCATGAATAAAAGATTGACAAAAAACAGTAGTGAAAATAACTCAAGCTTGTAGATCTCTTTTGGGTCTCAAACTAAAAAGTTTGGGAGCCACTGAATTAAATCATTTAGAGTAGACAGTTACAAATAAGACTATCTATAATGTAAACAGAAATATCATTCTTCTCGTGGTCTGCTTCCCTTTTGCAGCAGGCTTTCGCAGCTGACAGCAGGTAGTATAGCTACTGTATCGCCTGATACAAGCATGGATTCATATCATATTATTCGTACTCATACATCACGGAAACAGGAGATTTCCACATGGCTTGAGAACCGTTGGTTCCCTATACTACAAGAAGAAGTAAGTACTAGCCTTGGGAACCAAGGCTAGTACTTACTACTTCTTGGTCCCAGCAGTCCAGGGGGACTTGGAGTGTTTGGAGTGGAGGAGGGAGGAGGGGTACTAGATTACAGAGAAGGGGGTATGATTCAAGTACTGTAGGAGGGTACGCAGTTCAATTAACTCTGAGAGAGTACAAATGGAACCGAATGGATCCGTAAATTAAATTAAAGTTAACACAGAGTATTTTACTGTGTATAGGGAAGAGGGGGATATTTCAGACGGGGGAGGAAGAGGAGGGTGTGGATGAAGTAGGGGGGCAAAATGTAGCATTCACATGGAGCTCAACAACAATAAGCTGCTTACCGACACAATAAGATTATGAACATGGATTTGTTGAGACCATAAATAGCAGCGTTTGTAATTAATGAGCGTTCAGGTTGACTCACTGAAATAACACTGAGGCGTGCCCAAGTGTGTGTGCGTGTGCGTGTGTGTGTGTGTGTGTGTGTGTACACATTTGTGCGTGTGTGTGTGTGTGGTGTAATGATGGTGCATTCAGGTTGGCTGACTCACAGAAGTAACAAGTGTGTGTGTGTGTGTGTGTGTGTGTGTGTGTGTGTGTGTGTGTGTGTGTGTGTGTGTGTGTGTGTGTGTGTGTGTGTGTGTGTGTGTGTGCCCGCGCACACCTGCGTGTGTGTATGCGTGCGTGCGTATGTGTAACACTATACTATCAATCAAATATGAGTGTTTTGCCAATGATTTGTGGGCCCAAGTGCAATGTCCTCACGGCCCACCAGTGGGACCCTGACCCACGGGTTGAGAACCTCTACCCTAGTGCAGTACATGTCCCATGTGATAGAGCAAGGCTCGGTACCGTAGGGGTGGTCGCTGGCCTCCACGCTGACGGTGTTGACGGAGTTCTCCGGGTCGATGCTGGCTCCGCTGGACGGCGTGGAGCCTGGCTTCCTGTCACCTGACTCCGCTGACACCAGCGTGACCTGGAAGGACTCGGCCAGCTCTGGGAGGTCGTCGTCCAGCACCAGCAGGTTCAACACCTGGTTCAACACACACAGGAGAATATCGTTGCCGTCTCCATATTTTAACGTTTTTTGTTTTTTTTTTGTGTAAATTAATACCCTACTTGATCATACTACAGCATCACACACAAGTATCATAAATAGCAGATCTACAAGCTCGAAACGCAGCACAAAGCGATGTTGTTTTGAGCTTGTAGATCTGCTACTTTTGCTATTTTTTTTATTTGAATCCTGAAAAGTAACAGTTTTGGAGATATGAGGTTAATTTCCACCCTTGCGTACAGTCATTCAATTTTGTTCGATCCGTTAACTGCACTTTATTAATAATGGATATCTAACAGTGAGCTTTATCATTGGGCACCTGTTGCATGACTAAACTTATGACCACCCACCACTAGGTGGGGCTGGATATCAACAAACATTGAAATATTATGGACAGCTTAAGATAACACCTTAAGATATTTGTGGTGTACAGTACATGTATTGTTTCATGTGTTTTTCATTAATAGTGTTCATTTGTTAAAGCACCTTTGTAATGTAATATTGTAGGCCTAATGACTTTGTAATTTTATTTTTGGAAAATAAATAAAAGATCCAATTATAGTGAGAGAGATGAGTCAGTGCTATCAAACTGATACATACTGACATAGGTGTGAAGTTGTGAATGGACAGTCAGATACATTGTAGCTACGGCCTGAGCTGACCCAAGACAATGAACTCTGTGGGGATTCCCAGCTAATATATGATTGATGACAACATGTCTAACCCTTGGGGTTCTCTCTCCCCATGTCTCTCTCCCCATATCTCTCTAGCTCTCTCTCTCCCTCTCTCCCTCCCATCTCTCTCAGTTAATCTGTCCCTTTCTCCCCCTCTCTGTCTCTTTCTCCCCCTCTGTCTGTCTGTCTGTCTGTGTCTCTATCTGTCTGTCTCTTTTTCTCCCTCTCCTTCACACACACACACACACACACACACACACACACACACACACACACACACACACACACACACACACACACACACACACACACACACTGTCTCTCTCTGTCTCCATCTCTCCCCCTCTCCATTTCACTCTCTCTGTCTCTCTGTCTCTCTCTCTCTCTCTCTCTCTCTCTCTCTCTCTCTCTCTCTCTCTCTCTCTCTCTCTCTCTCTCTCTCTCTCTCTCTCTCTCTCTCTCTCTCTCTCTCTCTCTCTCTCTCTCTCTCTCTCTCTCTCTCTCTCTCTCTCTCTCTCTCTCTCTCTCACCTCTGATCTCTGTCCGGGCAGGAACAGCACGGCTCCGGTGGCGTTGGCAAAGTCCTGCTCCGCCGGGCTCTCTGCGTCGGCGCCGCTGTCGCTGTCCAGCTGGGTCACGGTGTAGTTGATGTAGACCAGGTCCAGAGCGCCCAGCGTTCGCTCGATCACACACGAGATGGTGGAGCCCTCCGTCGTGGTCTGGAGAGGGAGAGAACATTACACATGAAGAATGACTTTAAAATGTAATTATTTACTGGAAGAAGTAATGAATGATCATTAATCCATAAGACGGGAAAAGCATCTGTGTCATTTTAAGATTTCTTTGGCTATTCAAAAATAGCAGATATACAAGCTCATAGATCTGCTTTTTTTTTTTTATCGTGAAAATGTGTGATTTTTTTTTTTCTCTAAAGCGAACATTTGTAACTCAAGTCTTTGCCTCTGGGGGGTCCCTGGAACAACATATTTTGATATGTATATATATATATATATATATATATATATATATATATATATATATATATATATATATATATATTCAAACTAAATATTTGCACACATTTTCAAAAAAATTGCAGATCTACAAGCTCATAGTGCGGCACTCGTTGCCGCGCTATGAGCTTGTAGATCTGTTATTTTTGAATAGCCAAATAAATCAAAAAATTGCACAGATGCATTCCCGGTCTAAAATACAGCAACAAAATGAAGAACAGAGCTATAAAAGAAGCAAGAGTTGTGAACACAACACAGGGACACACAGAGACCCAGGAAAGGCGTCTTGCCAAGTAAGGGCCAAGGTTCATACCAGGAATTCACTTCTTATTTGGCACAAGTTCAGAGACACAACCACCAAAATGAAACGATGAAAGCAGAACAAACCGACTACATCCATGGAGATACAGGTCTCACATTATAGTCTAACTAGACAGAACATTACAGGACAGGACATGCGTTCAGCCCACACCAATGCTCAGAGCGTATGGTGGTGACAGCATGTGAGTTACTGTTAGAGGAACAGTGGCTCCCAAACGTCTCAGTTTGAGATCATTTTTGGTGTCTTCCCGGGACCCAAACGGTACAAAAATGCATTATGAATTAACCACTGAAAGGGATAGTTCACCCCAAAAAAATATTTTTTTCTATCGATTAGTCACCCCATGGAGACTTGAATTCATGGATATTTTTTTGGTTGTTCTTGCATTCCTAAGCCAATAATTTGATGACTAGCGGACCGGTAGGCAGTGGGTTCCGGTAGGAGACACAAAGGAGACTCTTTGTGTCTCCTACCGGAACCGCTGCCGGTCATCAAATTATTGGCTTAGGAATGCTACAAAAACAAAGAAATATCCATGAATTCATGTCTCCATGGGGTGACTAATCGATAGAAAAAAAAGTCATATTGGGGGTGAACTATCCCTTTAACAGCCTTCCTCAATTCCTGTACAGCCACAGCAGAGTGATTTGGTTGAGAGACCAACCAACCCGATAGCCCACCATTCCCTCAGGGCATACAGAATAAAACCTCTACTTCTAATGGAATGCCCTTCCCTTCCACCTAGCCCTAGCTAACACCTGTCGCCGCTGACGGAGGCGGTGCAACTCTAGAAGTCCCTGCATCATGCGCTCCATAGCGATGGAGCTCTCCTTGCTCCAGGAGGTTCTATATAGGAATGCTATCCTTGCTAAGCAGCAGACCCACACACCGACATGACAGGCCTGCCTGCCAGCTGTCGGCCTCTCTCTACCTGAGAGGGGGGGAACCAGTGTTGCCAGATTTTGCGAGAGAAATAAGCAAGGTATCAGGTCTATGAAAACAAGAAGCCCAAAAGAAGCGACTATTAATAGGCCACATGAGCCCTTTAAACCTGTCGTATATCACGCTGGGCAAGACCTGGGATGTCTAGAAAGTTCACAACCGGAAATGGTTGAATTTGGCGGAAGTACCGCCCAAGGAAATGACGTTGATGCTTTACAAATCTGTTAACATTCTCCGTGAATGAAACAAGTGTTGTGATTGGTCAAAAAATATCGTTTCCGGGGGAAAATCCTGTCCACTCAGGACTTCCTAGACACTCGCTGCTTTAGGTCGTGACCAGGCTCTTCTCTTTGCAGATGAGTGAGGCTGGGACCGAGGCTAGTCGTATATGCATTGGCTATTTGAAAATAGCCGATCTACAAGCTCACAACGCGTCGTGATGCGACGCGTTGTGAGCTTGTAGATCTGCTATTTTCAAACACATCTTGAAGGGAAAAAAAAGTTAAACATTTTTTTATATTTTCTAAACATTTTCACACATAACCTGCCAGAACTATATCAGATTTTTTGCAGTTTATTGCCAGAGATTTTTCATTGAGAAAAAAAAAGTACTCAGGAGCCGAGATACAGAATTTTTACAGAAAGTTTTAAGTTAACAAGGAAGTGGATAGGAGTTTAGATCTTCGAAAAATCATATCTCCTTGGTCTTTGGGTCAAATTTAAAAAATATATATTTTATTATTATTTTTATTTTTTGTTTTTTGAAAAACTCGATCTTTGCAATCAAGTGATGGATTTGAAAAACGAGTTAACCCGTTCTAGGCAATCAATGTGCAGAAATCTAGTACAGGGGTCCATGGCACAGTTTTTAGATGGGGGGGTCTGTGCACAAAAATACATATTAATTTGGGGGTCCTTGACATTGACAAAATGTTTGAGAACCACTGGTTTAAACAACATTAGGAAACAAGCCCAAATAAGCAACTATACATTTTACAAACAAGCCCCAAAAAGCTACAAATAATTTTCAAGCAACTTCAAGCGCAAAGTCGCTTATAATAAGCAGACATGGCAACACTGAGGGGAACAGTAGGAGAGATGTGCCAGGCGCCACGTGTCCAATCCTACTAAAGACGGGACGACACGCTCTCACAGTGCAGTCAGGCGTGAAGGCCCATGAAATATGCAGTAGGACATGCACTCACAATGCAACAGGTTTACGTTACACGTCCTTTTGTAGGTAACAGTATATATATACGTTTTCGCTCGACAGAGACAACTCGGTGTCAAAGACGTGCTGACAAAATGGTGATGTATTGTATTAGCTGGGTGAGTCAGGGTGAGCCCTATCGCCAGCGTACCGTATGTGTCAAAATATATTGAAAACAAATAAAAGATTCCTTGGATCATGACACAACTTCCCTTAAAGGCCTCGCCCATTTCTACTTTCAAGATTTTCAAGATCTTCAAAACAAACATTTTTCTACTACTACATACAGATTTTGTACAAAACTCACTCCAATACAGAAGAGACAGTTCATATGAATGGCCTGTAGTTTCGCCATTTTACCCCTGCAGGTGTCTTTATTTTAACGTAAGCGGATGGGTTTTTGACAAACTTTAGACTAGATTTTCTTACCTTAATAAAAATTGTCATAAATTCGATATGCTTCCAGTCGCTAGTTTAAAGTCTCCTTTCAATCATCATGATATGCGTTTTGCTAAATTATGGTCCCATTTATTCTAAAATTGACGATAAAGTAGGCTATTCTCTAAAGGCCTTTGCAGACAGTCAATCAGTTTTTACCGCATGCGAAAAGACACACGAATCGAACTGGGTTGGATTTGGAAAAAAACGCATCGCCTCGCCGCACGGTAAATTCGGAGCCGGTGTGCATGAGGTCATTGAGAACCATGTGTTCATTAAAAAAATTATATTGTCAGTTTTTTTCCGTGCGAAAAATCGCACCCTGTCTGCAAAGGCCTTAAGAGGGGCGGGTTGATTTGATTGACAAGCTACACAACCAATAGCATTCATTCCCCGCCCCCGCTCTTGATTGACAAGCTACCCAACCAATAGCATTCTTTGGGGATTGTTTTCCGGTTCCTGTTCCCGACGTGCTTTTGGGCTTATATTAGAGATGGCGGATTTCAAATTCCTGAACAATTGGCTTCATTTTCTGTCTGTAGAAACCAGCGGTCTGGCTTTGTCCATCTCTTTTATACAGTCTATGGGTATGACCTATGGTTCAAAAGTTATAGGCCAAAAAGTTAATCAGCCTTTTTTTTCTTCTTTTTTTGGGGGGGCTCCTATAGGCTAGAATCCATCAGTAGGTCATAAAGAAGCCTCATAAAATATGTGGCTCTTTTATCCGTTTCGTAACGGTAATTTTGCTAAGCCACTTGACTAATAGGCTATCTGAGAGAATTGTGCTTTTGAGAGCTCTACACATCTGAGAAAGCTATAAGATGCTGTGCATATCGTTGCTGTTAGGAAGAAATCTTGTATCTCCATGTTTCAACTTTTTTATGTTTTTGAGCGGAGTCCCTCAGGGCTCTGTACTAGTGTATTTTTTCTGTTTTCACCCTATACATGAGAGTATGGGGGTCCACTGGCACAAAATATTTACAAATGAGGGTCCAGGCCACTTGCTCTAAAACAACAATAAAGTTGGACTGACCTGCACTAGTCACTTATTTTGGGCATGTTTTCATAGACCTGGCTGCTTGTTTCTCTCGCAAAATCTGGCAACACCACACACCAACTGTCTCACCTCGGGTATGCAGGCGCCGGTGAAGCCGAAGCGGCCGTTGGCGTTGTCGCTCTTCATGATGCGCAGCGTGGCGGTGGGCCTGGGGGAGGGGAGGCGCGCCCCGCCGTGCACCGCCACCAGCTGCAGGTAGAACACCTCCTCCGGCTCCACCTCCTGGTCGTCGCGCACCTCCACCACGAAGGACTTCCTCCTCTCGTTCTGCCGGTACTGCAGGTACCCCGACACGTTGCGCAGGTCCGCCTTGGCGGGCATGGCGTGCAGCTCGTGGATCTGGCTGCGGTTCAGCGCGGCGTGGTACAGACGCACGTCCTGGAGGAGGCCTGTGTAGCGCCGCTCGCCCTCGGGGTCGGACCCGATGAACACCGTGGCCGGTCCTGTGGATCAGTAAAGAAGAACATAATGAAAATAATGTCACGACTCGACCATAATGTTTACTACAGTACAACCAAGATGATGTCCACTGCATTTGATTTAAACTAAAGTCCCCCTTTAGACATAATAAAGCAGGGGGGGAGGGGGTTAAGATTTTTTTTAAATACAATAATCAAACATTTTCAGAATAAATACGTTTTTAAAAAAAACTTCCAAAGAAAATAATAAAATCAAAGAAACTCCATTTAATTTTTTTTATTTTTAAGAAGTAGTGAAAATAGCAAATATACAAGCTCAAAACGCAATTGGCTGTTTTCACTCATTTGGGTCCCGGAAAGACATGAAATTCATCTAATGGGTCTCGAGCTAATAACTTTTTGGAACCACTGTTTATTAATATTTAAACATTCTCTGCAATGATTCATATTTTGTAAGATGCATTTCAAAAAGTTTGAAGCTACAATCCACAAGTTGTAGGTCTTCTTCTGACAGACAGAGAGAGGTCATTACAACAGTAACACCCGTGATTTGAACCCAAACATCTACTTTTCATTCAAGAGGTATAAGAATCCCTCCCAGGCCATGGGAAATATTCAGCTCATGAGCTTCAGGCATGGCTACCTACTTGACAATCAGTGGGTGTCCTCCTGCCCGACACAAGGGTCTAAAGGTCTCAATGGAAGAGTAGAGAGACCACTGCAGATGTCCTAGTTACATTGCATTACCATACATATTGGTTAAATTTATGTTTTATTCAGTAAGAAAACTTGTTGAGAAACTGTGGACCTATGAATATTGAAATATGCAAATATCCACATGGAAAGCCCTACTATAAAACTGCCTTGCCTTACATCAAAATGAAGAACACATCTTAGAGAACCCTAGAAAACCCCAGCATCCGTATTCTGGGGAAAACTTTAGGAAGAAAATAGCAGATCTACATGCTCGGCTATATTTTCAGCAACGATATTTAAGGTAGAGCGAGAATAGAAAAGACACTAGTAAAGAGCCCCGAGGGACTCACTCCACTCAAAAACAAACTCTAAAAAGTTGAAACATGGAGATACAAGGTTTCTTGACAGCCAAAAATCGCATAATAATCTTAGTTTTCTAAGATGTGTTCTTCATTTTAATGGCAAGGCAGTTTTATAGTAGGGCCTTCCATGTGTACATTTACATATTTGAATATTCATAGGTCCAAAGTTTCTCAACAAGTTTTCTTAATGAAAACACTGACCGCTGCTCAAAGCAAAGTGACTTCAGGTTTCAGCAAGTGGCTAATTAGCATATTGGACAATGAACAGGTGTGTGGGACTGGTGACATCATCACACAGCCGGCTCAGGTTCTGAGGAAGTACAGTACACCTCCAGTGGAAGAGAATGGGACAAGGTCAAAGGTGACCTGCAGTGGAGAGGGTCAGCGAGTTCACACATGACAGAGAGAAACTCACCTGGGATGTACAGTACAGTAGCTACAATGGCTTGTGGAAAAGGCACAACAATGCCTCTACTTTCTCAGGCTGTTCACGTGTATGTTCAGACATTTAACCACTTAGTCAATACTTAGTAAGCTTGACCTGTGTCTCTGAACTTGGTCTGCTCTTTTATCCCATCATCCATCATCCATTTTCTACGAATGTTCCCCCCAGAATACGTATGCTCGGGCAGTAGTTCTCAAACCTTTTCATGTCAGTGACCGCCAAATTGATATATATTTGGCCGCGGACCCCCATCTGAAAATGCCAAGGACCCCCAGAAGAGATTTGTGTTAAAAAACAATCCAAATTATATACAAAAATCTAAATGTTCGATATTCTTCAAATATGTTCAGCAGCGCGGCACGACAGGTAAAGGATAATGTTACTGATGATGATGATGATGATGATGATGATGATGATGATGAAACAAGCACTTTATGACCGGCACTTGATATTTCTGAATGTAGCCTTTTGTTTTATCTCTTGCACTTTATCTCTTGCACTATGATGATGATGATGATGATGATGATGATGATGATGATGATGATGAAACAAGCACTTTATGACCGGCACTTTATATTTCTGAAGGTAGCCTTTTGTTTTATCTCTTGCACTAGATGCGCCCAGACTTATGTTTTATGCTATGGTGTTTCATGTCTGTTGTTGTCCTGTATTGTCTGTATGTTTTAAAACCACTACTCCGGCTGTAAACCTAATTGCCCTTCTGGGACATTAATAAAGACCTTGACCTTGACCTTGACCTTGACGAAGTGACTGTATATCTGCTATTTTTGAATAGCCAACGTATAAATGGATAAAGTGGATAAAATGATTGTGTTGCTACATTAACACATTTCACTGGGGACCCCCTGGTACCCGCCCAAGGACCCCTGGGGGTCCCCGGACCCCACTTTGAGAACCAATGTGCTAGGGGTCAAGTAGTTAATGTAAAAGTTATGGGGTCCCGGACCCCCTGTTGAAGCCCCCCTACTTTAAGCCATTAGCATGCTCATGAGTAAGGCCGTATTTCCGCAACAAGAGAGAGAGACATCAGATAGGATAGTTTTATTACAGTAGGATGGTAATCCCTCAACAAGGGCTTTACTGGCATCCCTCTTGGGGGGGAGACCTCAAGTGGCTCAGGAGGTATAAAGACCCCACATCAGAACCCAATACAGCCGCAGCCCTGTTTTTAATAGATACCCCTCATTTAGTCTGAGGTCTCTTTTTATTTTGGCAGCCATCTATAAATCTGTTTAAGCGTCTGGGAAGCAGGAAGGCTTCAGTCAATAAAGCATAAAACCACACAAACATTCCGAGGCAGACTGTCTTTCTGAGAGTGTTACATTATCACCATGATGATGATAATAATAACCTATACTAATAGGTTATGATTATGATCATCATGGTGAATGTAACAATTATTAATGAGAGCAGTGACAGGATAAAACAGACACGGTTATTTCTGCTACAAAAGCAAATACTGCCTGAGTTGTAGCCCAGGGGGGTCCCAAACATGTACATACTGTACAACTAGCTATTCCCACATTTTTTAAAAAATATTTTGACAATAATGACACCCCCATTGAAAGTCGTTCAACTGGCACAATTATCTCAGTTTAATTTCAATTTAAGTTAATTTATATATATATCGTTGCTGTCGGGCGCAAACCTCCTATTTCCGTAAAAAAAAAAGAAAAAAAATCCTTCAATAAATCAATGCTATTGAACACCCTTTACATCTGTGTTTGGATCTTAATATTGAAACAATGAAAAGTTTTAAAAAGCGCTTCTGACTGAACCTCCAAACTCCATTGGATCCTCAAACTGTCGGTCACACCACCTAACTCCAACTCAGGCTAGTCCTGTACAGTATATACATGTTTTCATTTTCTGCCCCCCTGGCGGCATACCCCAGGCCCCTACTTTGAAAACCCGGCAGACCCCATCTCCCCGTCTGCAACACAACTGGACAAATGGAGGAAGTCCGCCACGGCGAGCAGAGACAAAGCCCCGAGACACAAAGCCATCCATGTGTGATCCAGACAGAGTTTTAACCAGTAGCACACTACAACATGTGACATGATGGATGTTTATCTTCACTGGGACTGAAGTTAACTAAAGAGCCATCAGAGCGTTCCCCCTCCGGGGGTGTAATGGGGGTGTAATGGAGGGGCCCACCGGCCACCGCGGTTCCACAACAGACATCCGCTATTGTCTTCACTGATTAAGCCAGCCTGATTCATACTTAGGCGCACGGCGGTAAAATAGCAGACCTTAGAAGCTCACAACCATATGCTTAACTCCTTTGCACATTGATGAATTAAATACATAGAACCACAATGAAAAACAAGTCCCCAGGACATATCCTTTTAGTCTTGGCAATCAGAAAAGCCAATTCTGTGGCATCTTTTAAATCACTTCTGAAAACACATCTGTTCAGGAAAGCCTTCCCCTAGATCACCTCATTTGCCATAAGTGTGTTGCGTATGTCTGTATCTGTTTGTTTGCTGATGTGGGCAACGGGATCAAAGATCTTCTGGTCTCCTTTTAGTTTGCTTAAATATGTTTTTTATTGCTTGTCAGAATTAACTTACTTGTTAACTATGTTATTCCCTTATGCTTTTTTAAACGTGTATGTTTTATTTTATGCTCCAGCAACTGCTGTTCAGCACTTTGCAACTCATGTTTTGAAAAGTGCTATATACATAAAGTTATTATTAAGTTATTATTACCACATGCTGTTTACATTGACTAATAAAGTATTCAATCAATCAATCAATTAGATTGAACACTGCTTCAATGGAGAACTTCATTTCACTTGATCACTTTAAAACAGCTTGGGAAGAATACTTTGACATCTGTCAGTATTGCGTTCTTTGAAATGTGAATGCAAAATACAGTAGCAGATCTGCAAACTCTAAATGCGGCGCAAAGCGACACTTTTTGAGATTGTCCGATCTGCTTTTGAATTTGAATCCTGAAAAGTAACCGTTTTGGACATAATATGAGGTTTCCGCTCAACACAGAGACGATAAGTTAGTGACAAATAAAACCTTCTTAAATCTCTTGATTCTTGTTTGCTGACGCAACGTGTCACATCATGCGCAACACGTTGTTGTGAGCCTTATAGGTCTGCTATTTTCGGAGCATATTAAGGCTTTAGGGAAGAAGAGAAGACAAAAAAGAGATGCGGGCTGTTTCCTCCTTATAGCTGTAACAGTATCCAGCAGAGAGCTGAGGCTAAGCGCTCACTCAAGCATCACACAGACAGTCTTCTGGAAGGAACAATGGGCAAGGGACCGACCGGGAGGTGTGTGTGTGTGTGTGTGTGTGTGTGTGTGTGTGTGTGTGTGTGTGTGTGTGTGTGTGTGTGTGTGTGTGTGTGTGTGTGTGTGTGTGTGTGTGTGTGTGTGTGTGTGTGTGTGTGTGTGTGTGTGTGTGTGTGTGTACCACTACACACTAGTCTGTGTAGTGGTGGAAAAAGTACTCAAATGTTTTACTTACTTAGAAGTACTCTGTTACAAGTAAAAGTCCGGAATTCAAAATGTACTTGAGTAAAAGTACAAAAGTATTGGTATCAAAATGCACTTAAAGTACCAAAAGTAAAAGTACTCATTGTGCAGAATGTCCCATTTCACAAGTTCAAAATGTATACAAATCTTTTGAAAATAGCAGATCTACAAGCTTTGTGAGCTTGTAGATCGGCTATTTTCAAATGGCCGAAATATATATAGGGCTGAAGTGGTTACACAATTACATCTGCAAAGTAACTAGTAACTAAAGCTGTCAAATAATTGTAGTGGAGTAAAAGTACAATATTTGCCTCTGTGATGTAGTGGAGTAGAAGTAAAAGTATTGAAAATGGGAAATACTCCAGTAAAGTAAAAATTCCTCTTAAGTGTACTTAAGTACAGTACTTGAGTAAATTGTGTGTTGTGTGTGTGAGCGCTCACGCGTGTGTGCATAAGAGTGCTTTTGTGCATGCTTAACGCGTAGTGAGTTTGAGTGAGTTAACACACCATATGTGGGCCATAAGACCGAAAGAATACGGCAGTGCACACACACACACACACGCGCGCGCGCGCGGAGGCCACCGTTGATGTCATCTTAATAAAGAAGTGATGACAGCCTAAATGACATTTACGACCCCTCGCAAAGCGTCTTTTGCTGAAACGACACAAACAGGAGCTGATAAATCCACGGCGTTGAGAGCAGAGATTTGGGAGGCTGGAATTTACTGCCATTCAGGGTTTAGAAAGACAGGAACTGATTCAGAGAAGTTACAGTTTGGAACCCAGTGAGTTTTTTTTTACATTTTGGGACACAGAAAAGTCACTTTAATATGTAACATGGGGCCGGGAGACTTAATTAGAACCATGCTGGCTGGGTTTCATCACCCAACACCACACAGATACAAACCCAGTTGAACCCTATGTAGCAGATTGGTTCACAACCTCAGCCTGATGACCTGAAAGTCTAATATCCCAGGCATTACACCTACATAGTTCTAGGAGTGCAACAGTTAATCGAACTAATTGATTTTAATCAATGATAAAAAAAAATTGCGAAAATGGCATATCTACAAAGCATTGCGGGCTTATAGATTGGCTATTTTCCAATTTGTTTGCGGGACACCCCCCACTTCTTGGTTACATCCGCATGCACGTAGTGGCTTCTGCGGCGCACAAAAGATCTTCAAAACAGGTAAAAAACGCTGGCACCAGCAGAATAAAGCGGATGCATAGTACCTGGCGGTGAATGTGTTAATCAGACTAACCAGTGTTTTGCCTTTATTGGTTGATATAGAGATTTCGTTTTTTAATCCAAAAAATGTGCTTCCCGGTTATTCGATTAATCGAATAGATAGATAGAATCGATAGAATAATCACTAGGAAGATACTCGAAAGTTGCAGCCCGACCCAGTTCAACTCATCAAATTCTTAAAATAATGCCTTTCCTAAAACAACTCACCATCGGCGATGGCCTCTCCTTTGAGATTCTTCAGTCCTCCGGGCATGGGCGTCCCGTCCAGGTAGAACTCGATGATCCCGTCGTCCACCGTAACGATGACCTGCATCCACACGTTGTCCTCCGCAGAAAACTTCTCGGCGGTGGCCCGTGCCACCTGGGGGGCGGTGCTGCCATTGGCCCCGCCCACAGCCGCCGTGTAGAACAGCATGACGGTCACATGGGACTCGTTGGTGTGAACCTTTTTGATTGGTTGATTGATTGAATACTTTTTTAACCCTTTGCAAAAGGTACAGAACATACTGCTAATAATCATGCTAAAAGGATAACACAAATAGCCATGAGGGCTTGTTTCCATTGTGGTCCTATGTATTCAATTCATCAAGACATATAACTACTCTACAAGAGATCATCAATACTAGGTAGACCCTCCAGAAAAAACGTGGGCAAAAATCCTTGATTATGCGGGCTAAAATCCTTGACTTCGCGATGAAATATGCCGGGGTTTTATGTGATTTTATGCAGTGAAATTGTGGGAAGTTGCAAAATATGTGGATATATGCGGAAATATGCAAAAAGTTGCAAATAAATATGCATAATATGCGATGCGCCGTTTTTGAAAAAAAAATGACCTCCGCATAATGATGTGCATAATCGCATTTTATGTGCATAATCAGAGGAGCTCCCTCTGGTGTTGTGCCCGCGGGGACAAACCCGTGTTGTGCCCGCATCAGTCACTAACTAACTCACCTTAACTCCGTAATACAACGTCCCGTTCCCGTTCCCTTTGGAGACGATGAAACCATTCGTGTCCGGCCGGGGCACCAGCCAAGCGGAGAAGGTGAAGTTCCCCCCCAGAGGAGCGGGCGCGTCCTAAGATGAAGATTAATTGTCATACAAATGATTGCAATTAACAATTTAAGAGTGTTTTGTGGAATTGGAACATATGAATAGAAATAAAAATTTTGTTTGCCTTTTGGCTTCGTAACAAAAAATTGTGCAGGGCAGATATGACAAATAACTTAACCCATTCAATCCGGGAACGCATACTGTGTCATTTTAGATTTCTTTGGCTATTCAAAAATCACAGATCTGCAATTTTTTAAATGTCTGCAAATCTTTGAATATATATATATTATATATACATTTGTAACTCAAATCTTTGCTTCTGGGGGTCCTTGGAACAAAATATTTTGAGATGGGGGTCCGCAGACAAATACATATCATTTTGGGGGTCCTTGACATGAAAGTTTGAGAATCACTACTATTATAGCAACATACGTTTTTCCCCCCAAAAAAAACTGTTAGGATTTAGAAGACATTTGTATAATCCCCAGGAGAAAACAAATGTGTTAAAAAAAGTTTACTTTAAATATATATACTGTATATATTCAAAGATTTGCACCACATTTTCAGTATTTTCCCAAAAATAGCAGATCTACAGTACAAGCTCAGTGCCGCGCTATGAGCTTGTATATCTGCTATTTTTGAATAATATCATTTTTTATAAAATAATGGTGTATTGGTTACACAGATGCGTTCCCGGTTTTAATGGCTTAATTGTGACGGGCCTTCTTCCCTACCTCCGGGGAGACGGTGCCATAGGCCCCCGGGACGCCCGAGAAGAAGCGGGCGTCCGTCCCCGAGTGGCGCCTCCGGTCGTGCGGCCTCAGCTCCACGTCGCGCGACGGCGGGAACGAAGCCGAGAGGATGAGGTCGTCCATCGGGGAGGGGAGGCCGTCCGGGAAGCGGCCCGACACGATCTCCCACGCCACGCGCACGTCGTTGTACGTGCCCTGCTGGCGCAGGATGGTGAAGGAGGCCACGTTGTCAGACATGTCGTCGTCGTCGTCGTCTTCCTCGGACTCGGCGATGTCCTCGGCCACTTCCTGGTCCAGGTCGTCGTCGGCGATGGCGAACACGCCGAAGGGGTCGTCGTTGAAGGGGATGAGGACGGAGGCGTTCAGGGAGGTCTCCGCCAGCTTGCCGCCTTCCCCCGGGTAACCACCTGTTGATGACATCACAGCTGTTTTAGGGGCCGTGTCCACAGAACACGTTTTATACTTTGGCTATTTAAAAAAGAAATCATGGACAATTTGTGCAAATATTTGAATATATAGGCTAAATGTTTTAAAGGGAACATTTTTAACTCCGATCTGTGGTTCTGGGGGTCCCTGGAACAACATATTTTGAGATGGGGGTCCGCAGCAAAATACATATCATTTTGGGGGTCCTTGACATGGAAAAGTTGGAGCACCACTGAGTTAGCAACATACTGTTAGGATTTAGAAAACACTTTTAAATATGTATTTGGCAGCGGACCCCCATCTCAAAATGTTTTGTTTCAGGGACCCCCCAGAAGCAAAGATTTGAGTTACAAATGTTCGCTTTATAAAATATATATGCAAATATTTGCACAAATGTTCAAGATTTTTCAAAAATAGCAGATCTACAAGCTCATAGCGCGGCACTCCGCTATGAGCTTGTAGATCTGCTATTTTTGAAGGAGGAGTGCTTTGAATGTCGTTGCTGTCGGGCGGAAACCTCTTATCTCCAAATTCTAAAGTTTTTTTGTAAATTAATGCCCTACTTGATCATACTACAGTGTTTTGAGCTTGTGGATCTGCTACTTTTGTTCTGTTTTAGAATTTGAATCCTGAAAAGTAACATTTTTGGACATAATGGTTTCTACCATAACCCGACAGAGACGATGTCATGTCCATAGAGCTCGCACGCAGTGTTTATTGACACGTGCAACGCTCAATCCCATCAACCGTTTTGGCATATTTCTTTTACAACACAAATATTCTCTTCTGGAGGTCTCTTGCATAAAGTCTTTTCAGATGGGGGTTCTTGAGACAGGGAATGTTTGAGAATCACTGCCATAGAGGGTTTAAACGTGTACACAAAGTGATTCATCACATGCAATAGTTAGCACACATTTTATGCAATGCAGATGAGTTATTAAAAAAATGAAAAATAGGGTTCACCTGAGATGTTGAGCAGCTTGAGGACATAGAACTCGTTGAACTCCGGTAGCTTCTCAGAGATGGCCTCCAGGACGATGGGCTTGCTCTCCTGTCCCGTGGTGAAGGTGATGGAGCCGGACGTGTTGCTGAACTCCTGGCCTTCCTCCAGAGGGGTCAGCGAGTCGTTGGCGTACAGCTGCCAGAACACCGTCACGTTGCCAAAATGACCCCTGGCACGAAGGACACTGACCCAGACAAAGAGACGAAAACGTCGAATCAGAATCATCTTTATTGTCACATGTACTGTAATGAGAAGTGGGTGAAATTAGTTTTGGTTATTTCCAGGAAGAGAAAAAGAGAACAATAGGAAAAAAAAACACACCAAAAATAGCACAAATCTAAGATACTTTGTTTGAGCAGAGAATCAACAGTGAATGGAAGAGAAGGGAAAGTTGACCCTCCAGAAAAACGAGGGCAAACATCCTTGATTATGTGGGCTAAAATCCTTGAATTTGTGATGATACAGTATATGCGAGGTTTTTGTGTGATTTTATGCTGTGAAATTGCAGGAAGACACAGTACAAGATGAGATAGTGGGTTGTCTGCTCTTTTAAAGCACTTGTTTTAACAAAACCTCTGAAGAACTGTTATTAAATCGTCTTATTCCTGCTGCACTTCATTACATGCAGTTTATTTTGTTTAAACACAAATAATGGTCATTTTATTTAACCAGTAAAAAAACACATTGAGACTGAAGTCTCTTTTACAAGTGTGAACTGGCCAAGAGAAGAAGCAAATAAATGTTACACTGCTCTGCCAGTAACAACAAATACAGGACAATAACAATGACAGACATATAACATCCGTAAAAACAATACCCACTACTTAGGAAGCTCAAGGAAAAACAGTACAATACAATCTAAAAAGTGACCAATATAAAACTAAGAGCAACAACATGGTGCCACCTCCAAAGTTCTAAAAAAAACTTCAATATGTGCAAAACTCTGCTGCCCGCCTCCTCACCAGAACCAGATCCAGAGACCACATCACCCCAGTCCTCCATGACCTTCACTGGCTCCCAGTCAAACACAGAATAGATTTCAAAATACTCATCACCACCTACAAAGCCCTCAATAACCAGGCTCCCCGCTATCTCTCTGACCGCCTCAAACGCCACGCCCCCTCCCGCTCCCTCAGGTCTGGCGATGCAAACCTCCTGGACTTCCCCCCCCCCAAAAAGAAACACACCTAGGGTGACAGCAGGGCTTTTTCAGTTGCAGCCCCCACCCTTTTGGAACCCACTCCCACCTCACATCAAAGCCGCCCCCACTCTTGCCGTGTTCAAAGCCTCCCTCAAAACCCACCTTTTCAGACTCGCTTTCCCTGCCTAACCCAAACCAAATCTCCCTTTCTTCTTCTCAGTCTTAGCTTATTATTTTTTTAGCCTTTTAACGTTTTCTCTTTTTTTTTGCTCCTAATAAAATATTTTTTTAAGCTGTTTTGTAAAGCGACTTTGGGTACTACGAAAAGCGCTATATAAATCTGATGTATCATAACATTTGCTACACATCAAAGCAGGAGCAATGTCTGGGAAGTGTGTCCATGGCAATCCTTTTAAAAGTCACTAGAGGGATCACAAAAGCCAATTTGAGTCTGGTCTGCAGGTCATTCCAAGATTCATTAAGGAAGACCAACCCTGAACCCACTAAGGAGTACAGAGTACAGTGATGAGTCCTAAAGGTGGAATTGGTAATAAACCTCAGTGCAGCATGAAAGAGGGCATCAAGTTTGCCCAGTGTTGAGGAACAGGCAAAGTGATAGACAGTAGTATCGCCATAGTCAAAGAAGAGCTATGCTGTTTTACGGCTGAAACAGGTCCTTACTAGAAGTTGTTGGTGTTGCCTTCCTCCACAGGTTTCTCTGTGGGGTCCAGGGAGAAGATGCCATTGGCGTCGTCATTGGCCTCCACCACCACCGTAGCTGTGTCAGCTCCATACACCACAGCATCACCTGGGTTACCACGCACGCACGCACGCACACACACACACACACACACACACACACACACACACACACACACACACACACACACACACACACACACACACACACACACACACACACACACACACACACACACACACACACACACACACAACACACACACACACACACACACACACACACACACACACACACACACAGTCAACAAACAAAAAGGTCAACAAACAAACCTTGCATGTGTCTACATAACATGCTATCTACATTTTAACATTTGAACCTTTGCACAAGCCTGCAAGGTCATCAAGGCTAGGGCAAAGTGCTAAAGCAAGTGCTAGGGGCTACGGGGCTTATAATAAGCGGACTTGGCAACACTGCCAGCGGAGTGGTCTTTCTTTGTGTCTCAGAAAGCCTGGGGTCCAGTTAATTAAGGACCTGCGGAGGCCGGAGGCCACCCACCTCACCCCACTGGCCTTTCAGTTCCGTCACACAGACACACAATACCGGGGATTAGGAGGGCTTCCTGTGTTACCAAAGTCGCAGCTAAATTAAGCAAGCGGCTCGACTCCAGCGCTATACGGAAATAACTGATAAGTACATGGAGAGAAAGCTCAACTAGGACGCTATAAATATTCACATGATGATGACATAGTGTGATTGTTACCCAGGTTCCCGCCTCATTACTGCCGACAGCCTACAGTACTAGAAACTAGCTGAAGCCACTGACCTTGAGTTTGTAAGAAACTGTAGGCTACAGTAGAGTTCTCAAATTCTGCCTGAACCCGACCAGACGTTTTCGTGCGCCGGGCCGGGCCGAAAATGTATGCTAATTAATCGAGCCGAGCCGAGCCTTGGGTTCCGTGGAAAAAAAAACATTTAAAAAATCTATTAGCCCCAAAAAGAACATTTCAACTGCCCCTAGCGGCCGAACGGTAAGGCCGACGGAAAGGGCAGTGGATGCTTTGGATGTGACTCAAATTGAACTTTACTCAGGTATCTAGTTGGTCGCCGTCCGACCTTCCTAGCCTGTATTATAAAAACAAATCTGGTGAAAATGGCCAAAACTCAAACGGCACATTGCGAGGCGTTGTGAGCTGGTAGATCGGCTATTTTCACAATATGTGGAACTGAGTCAAACTAAATTGAATGTCTCAACTCCTACAATTCCAAGTGCTTATCAGGGTGGGGGGTCCCCAGTTCAAATGGGATTATTTTGGGGGGTCACGGCCTGAAAAGGTTGAGAACCAGGTATGGTGAAAAGAGGAGAGCAGTGAGTCCATCCTTGACAGGATTGACAGAGGCCTTTTTGTCCCTCTCAATCATTTCAGGTGGGATTAGAAAAGATTAGAAAGGATTAGAAAAGAAAAGCGGCAATAGCAACAGCGACAATATTCATTTAGGGGGTCCTTGACATGAACATGACACACTGCCCCCTAGCTCTGACCTGTGGCGTTGTAGAGGACGATGTAAAAGGGTTCGTCCGTCTCGGGGACGTCGTCGTCCTCGGCGACCACCGAGATGTTCTTCATCCATTCTCCCACCTCGTACACCAACAGCAGAGAGTCGTTCATGCTCAGCGGCGCCAGGTCGTCTGGCGACGCGTCGCCCACGTACTCCACGCGGTACATCACCGTGGCGACGAAGTCCGCCGGCCCCGCCCTGATCACTGTGAAGTTGGCCACACCCCTTTCCTGGATCCGTACGACCGCGGGTTCTGAGAACAGGGGAGGAAAGGGAGGAAGAGAGAGGGAGTGACGGAAGTAAAGGGAGATTGAGAGGGGGAGAGAAACACAGAAAGAGAGAAGGAAAGAATACATTTAATGATCATGATTCAATATTATCTCCCACAGCTTCTGAAAGATCATTAAAGCTACAATCCGTAAGTTTTAGATTCCGTTGTTTTATGCAATTACATAACAATGTTAAAAGTACAATAAAGATGGCGGCGCATTGTGTCCAATCCGGTGCGCCGTCTGCTTCAAATAACTTTATTGACATTTGTCGACCAGTACTGTAGGTGTCCTATTGCTGGTCATTGAATTAAGATACTGTGTGTGGGTGTATGTATGTGTGTATACTGTATGTTCTGTTAAAAAGACCGAAACAAACTATTCATTCATTCATTCATACTCTGAGGATGGTTTTATTCATTAAAAACTGAGAGGTTTTGCATGTTTACCAGCAAAGTAGATGGGGTCATCGTTCTTGTTAATGTGTAAAGTGGCATTGAGGTTGTCTCCCAGCCTGGCTCCTCCTGTAGCATTTAACAGTGTGATGGTGAAGTTCTCCAGGTCCTCTGGTATCTTCATTCACATAAAACACAACAAAAAAACAAACATGGATGGATGGACTATTGACATTTTATTTTGAAGGCAGTCTTGTCTTGACATTTAGATTTTAGGATAGCTCATTATGTAGACGCTGTTATCGGACTCTACACAGAACTGTATCAGCCGGCCTCTATACAGGTGGAGTAAAGCTTAAAAGGGAAACATTTTGAACCTAAATCCCGAGCCAAAGGTCAAGTTTACTAAGTATTGAGGGCTTAAGTGGTTAAATGTCTGAAAACACTCATTAACATGCATCACAGCAAGTGATGATAGTGTTGTCAAACAAGTCTATGAAGCAATCCATCTGAAATCTATGACAAAATATAATCTGTAACAAATTTTATACAATATGTACAGTAGTAGGGGTCGCTATTTAATCTCTCTCTCTCAGATAAGGGGTTTGAATAACATTGAAGAGACCCCTGCTCTAGTATTTTACCTGGTCGGGTACAGAGAACAGGGTGAGGTTCTTCAGGTGCTCTCCGTCCTCAAAGACAATGTCTCCCTGGACGGGACTGACGTCTCCGGACTGGGCAGGCTCCAGGACCCAGGAGACAGTCACCTGTCCAAACCGGCCCCTGGTCCTCGCCACCGGGTACACCGCTGTGTATGGAGGAGAGTGCAGGACCATGTCATTATTTTACAGGCCGTATACAGTAGGTGTATTGATCTATGAGCTTTTCAAATAAGGAATATATTTCTGAACTCTCTCTAAGAAAGGTAAGACACAATACAAAAAAACTTATTCTGTTGGATTGACCGTATGCTTGTGTACACTACAGTAGTCTTTTTCAGCTGTTAATCGTATCGTTTATACTGTATAACAGTGTGTTGGTATAATCTGAAGGAACACTTTAGAGGATAAAGAAAATCAGACTTGATAATGGCTTGCTTTAAAATCACGATGACCCACGTTTAACAGTATAGCTCCAAGGAGAGGTGGGAGGTGAATGGTTTGGTGTACCTTGGTGTGTGTCGTTGTCTTTGCTCTCGTTGATGGCCCGGCTCAGACCTGCCTGCAGGAAGTGGACCACTCCGTAGGGGTCGTCACTCTTCCTCACCGTGATGCTGACCTCCCTGTGGCTGCCCAGACGGCTGGGTGGAGTACTGTGGCTGCTGAGGACCACGGAGAAGGTCTCATCCAGCTGCACACACACGCACGCGCACACGCATGCACACACACACACACACACACACACACACACACGCACACACACACACACGCACGCGCACGCGCACACACGCACACACGCACACACACACACATACAGTTTTATTCGACCAACTGTTCAAAACAATCTATAGAGCTGGCTGATCATTTAAAATACGATTTGAATGGAAGGTCTATGGAAATATGAATATGAGCTGAAAATCGTGCATTGAGTACATCAGAGGGACAGCGCATGTTAGATGTTTTGGAGATAATAAAGACAGAGAGAGATGGTTTGGACATACAGCACAGTACATATAGGAGGGATAGTGAGTATAACGGTAGAATGGATGCTGAGGTTGGAACTGCCAGGCAGGAGGCCTATAGAGGAAGACCAAAGAGGAGATTTACGGATGTAGTGAAAGAGGACATGAAGTTAGTTGGTGTGAGGAGGAGAGGGTGAGATGGAGGCAGATGATTGGGAATTCCTGAAGGGAACAGCCGAAAGGAAAAGATTTCCACTCATCTGGTGTTTTTTAATACAAAGTATCGAGTGTAGCTGAGCACCCACAGCCAAGCACGCAATCAGAGGAAGTGCACTTGCTTTTACTTTTCAATTACAAACTTTGTGTTACTGTACATCATACTGTACATGGGCAACTGGCGGCCAGGGGGCCACATGCGGCCCCCACCTTCACTTAATGCGGCCCACAGGTTAATATCAGAATACTGAGATATTATTGATTTCAGTTGTTACAATTCCAAACATGCAAACATGACCCGCTTTAATTACTTCAGTCTATATTAGTAGCTTAATGACTCAATTTTTTATGTCCAATGTATTTGTATTTAAGTTCATACATTTAATATAAGTATAACTAAATACATTTGAAATAAAATCAAATAATTAATTTTCAGGATTCCAATAAAAAAATTGCAAAAAAAAGGATCTAGATTCCATTTAAAATTTTGCAAAAATAGCAGATCTGCAATTGGGCTTGTAGATCGGCTATTTTTGCTACTCTTATGTGATAGAATGGTGAAGTACGGCATTAATTTACGGAAAAAGTTAAAATACGTAGATACTGTAAGAAGTGTCTGCCCGACAGTATATGCAATGTGGCCCTCTGGAGTGAGTGTGGAAATATAGTGGCCCTCTACATCATCAAAGTTGCATCACCCCTGCTGTACATCATATCATTGCTGTCAGGTGGAAACCATGTAACTTTGTAAATCCGGAAAAAAAAAAATAGTGAAAATAGCTGATGCAACACGTGTGAGCTTGTAGATCGGCTATATTCACTACTCTTGTAGCCACTCTTGTATAATGAAGACAAGTCATTCACGAAAAAAAAAAACATAAGAAGTTGAAATTTGCAGATACAAGGTTTCTCTGCCCGACAGTGACGATATACTAGAATGAAACAACAGGCAGATGGGTACATGTGACAGATAGTACTTCGGGCCTCAAACACATTTGAAAAGAAATGAACCCATTATCTTTATTTCCACGATTCCAGGAATACCGACTAGAGGCGGAAAGCAGCGGACCATAATGATTATGTCACATATGGGTTTGGTTGATAATGAGGTGTTGAACAACGTGTAATCTGAAGACACATCATCACAACATCAGTGTCTAATTCTCTGTTCTGTTCCACAACTGAATATTTTGTTCTCGTGTAGAGTTTTGTTTTGTTCTTTATATCCCATCACAGCAATAAGCAATCCATTCTGGTCCAAATTGGTCTTGTGCAAATTGTATTGTATGAATGTTTTGGCAAAATTTGATACAAAATAATAACAATAATAATTAAACAGTGAAAATAGCCCACCTATACTAGCTCACAACGCGTTGCGTTGCGATGTGATGCGTTGTGAGCTTGTATAGATATTTTCGCTACAGGTGATAAAAAACGGCTTGCTCACTCCTCATGCATTGAAGGAAGCATGAGCTCAGTTTGGGGCTCTCCCCAGGCTGGCAGAGGGAGAGTTGCGCCCAAGAAAAATGGGTTACAACATTTTTGGATAAGAATTTAGTAAAAAAGAAATATGGACATAAAAGGTTTCAGCCCGACAGCAATGAAGTACATCAATATCAAAAGCATCACTATTGAATATTTCTGTTGATTTCCTTGAGTTAGATGATTATGAAAAACTTTAGATATGTTTCAGTTAAGGAGCTTTTGTTGTGGCAAATCTTATGATGTCAAGCTTGGGAGAGAAGATAATTCTGAGCTGTAATGGAATGTATTATGTGAAAATAAACGTATAAACCCTTGAGGGTTGGGCACATTAATTGTGTGCAGGACGCAAACATTAAATCAATTATTCATACCTCTGGCACGCCGTCGGGCCGTGCCACCAGGGCCACCACCACCTCCCTCTCTCCGGGTTTGAACTCCAGGATGCCCGTGGCGCCGTAGAACTCTGCGTTCCCGGCCGGCGTGACGGTGTAGCGGACCAGCTGTTTGAGCAGCTGTCCCTGGGCCCTGACCACATGCAGCTCCACCGCCTCTCCTTCCTACAGAGGACACAAACATCTGGTCACATCTGTGTTGTGAGATTTGCTTTTGGTTTGTTTTCCTTTTCTTCGTAATGTTGTCTTTTAACCCATTAAGACCAGGAACGCATCTGTCATTTTAAGATTTCTTTGGCTATTTTTTTTTTTAATCGTGAAAAAGGTTCCAAATCTTTGAATTATATATATTTTAAAAGCGAACATTTGTAACTCAAATATTTGCATCTGGGGGGTCCCTGGAACAACATATTTTGAGATGGGGGTCCGCGGCCAAATACATATCATTTTGGTGGGTCCTTGACTTGAAAAAGTTTGAGCACCACTGATATTATAGCAACATACGTTTTTTTCAAAAAACTGTTAGGATTTTAGAAGACATTTGTAGAATCCCCCAAAAAGCTAACATTTGAGTTACAAATGTTCGCTTTAAAATATATATCTTCAAAGATTTGCACAAAAAATAGCAGATCTACAAGCTCATAGAACAGCACTCCGTGCTATGAGCTTGTATATCTTAACCCTTTAAGACCGTTCCCGGTCTTAAAGGGTTAAAGCGATCAGCGGGTGAATCGTTGAAAAGAATAATATTCGATTTTTCAAAGGTTAGTGAAAACACTCGGAAATCGCTGGCAGTGGCAGCATAGACAATGTTTTTTTCTGCCAGTTAATGAGTTAAGTGTGTGAAAAACGATGTTAAAATTATGTTTGTTGTTCCCATGAGTTCTTATCCCGTGGCAACGAGACAGGAACAGTTGTATAGGACACACTTCAACGGTCCCAGCAATGATAATATGCAGATGTCTTATACAGATGTTATATTGTGATTTTGAGGGGTGGTCTTACGCTGATGACCCAGGGACCTCTGGAGTACGAAGAGAACTCAAACACACCGCCAGGGTCATCATTCTCCACGATCACTATCTGTCTGCTGGTGAAGCCTGCCTTCAAGATCTGGTTTTCCACGTTACTCCTGGATGCACGCACACACGCAAACACACACGCATGCATGCACGGACACGCACACACACACACACACACACACACACACACACACACACACACACACACACACAAGCACGCACAGACACACACACATACACACACAAACACATACACACACCAAAATTACAACAATTTGGTGTCAGAAGTGGGATACTGCTTGGTGACTCAACTTAAACATCACTCACCACCCTTAGTTAGAGGGACCACATGCTTGGTCAACCAAAATCATAACACACACACACACATAAAGTTAGTTTCCTTGGTCATGACGCGATGACTAAACAATTTTGTATCGTCTCTGTCTCTGTCTTTTCCTACTTTTGTTTGATACTGTAAAATGTAAGAAAGTTGAAATAGGGAGACACAAGATTTCAAAGCCTGACAGCAACAATAGTTTACAATAGCAAAAACAACATATAGCAATTAGTAGTACTACTAATTGGGTTGAAATATCGTTGCTGTCGGGCAGAAACCTCTTTCTGTTTTTTTGTAATTAACGCCCCTACTTGATCATATACAACAGCGTCACACAAAAGCATCAAAAGTAGCAGATCTACAAGCTTCAAATGTGCCGCGAAGCGACATGTTTTGAGCTTGTAGATCTGCTACTTTTAATGCTATTTTTTTATTTGAATCCTGAAAAGTAACAGTTTTGGACATATGAGGTTTCCACTCGACAGAGACGATATAATGGTTAGATGTTTGGGTCTACAGTGAGACTGCATGGCATAGCGTCCAACAATGTAATGTGAACAGCCTCAGTGTTAATGTGGAAACATGTTAATCAGTAGCATTCCTTGTATTGTGTTCATGTCCATTCAATGCTGCCGGGCCCATATGCTTAAAAGCCTGCTGTTTAGACCACTCTTATTAACCGTGTCAATCAACCCCGCTCCACCATCTCCGCAGGGGTCTTTGTGTGTGTGTGTGTGTGTGTGTGTGTGTGTGTGTGTGTGTGTGTGTGTGTGTGTGTGTGTGTGTGTGTGTGTGTGTGTGTGTGTGTGTGTGTTGAGAGAAACGCTCAGCCAAGCGGAGCACCACATAGCGAGTAAATTAGAAACAAACAGAGGACAGAATTGAAGCACTCCAAACAAGCGGCCGAGGCTCTTTGCATGCACATACACACAAAACAGTGACGTCTTTACAACGCTCTGCCACCGTCCCCCCCAGCCCCCCACTCCTTCATTTAAGGGGCCGATCGTATAAAAGAAGATTCCCTGTTTACTAGCCATCCCCACACTCCTAGCTTCCCGTTTCACACCAACACAGAAAAACGCACGCACACACGCACGCACGCACACACACACACACACACACGCACGCACGCACGCACAGGCAGACACACGTGTGAGTGGTGAAAGGTAACTAAATACATTTACTCAAGTACTGTACTTAAAGGACCACTTCGCTCATTTCCAACCTTTCTTCATATAATTGGTCATCACTAATGCTATAATATGGTACATTTTTACATCAGTGACATCATCAATGGGGAATTCAAGCTAATAGAAACTGCAGATCTCAAAAATAGCAGATCTACTGCACAAGCCCACAACGTGTCGCAGTGCGACAAGCTTGTAGATCTGCTATTTTCGAATGATTTTGACAAACATTCTGCATGATGACTTTGTACTTTTACTCAAGTAAAGTATTTCTACATTGTCATATTGGTACTTTTACTTAAGTAAAAGTTCTCCCCCCCCACACACACACACACATCCACCCCACCTCACCTCAAGTCCATGCACCCCATGCCACCCTCATCTGCACATCAACCAAAAGGCCCTAGAAGAGCTCCTGAAGTGGGCCCTTCTCTGATAGACAAAGATCCTGATTCACACACGGCACACAAAGGAAGGACCAGGGCTCGCTCGCTCCACTCTCTCTCTCTCCACTTACCCGAAGTACACTATAAAGCGTGCAGTCTTCACCCTGCAGCCCCGCGTCGTTGTTTGTGGGAGGAAAGAACAGCCAACGTTCTCATCATCACAACTTAACACATAGCAGACCACGGCTCACGCACAAATGCACGCACGCACACATGCACAGTACACATACACAGAGCCAACATACACCAATGGGATTGAATAACATAACCTAACCCTTTCCATGGTATCTGTCATTATGATATTGTGAAGCGCAGTGTTGATTTCGTCGACTAAAACTATGACGAAAAATGTTCGTCAACTACCTTTTTTCACTGACGAAAACTAAATTAAAACTAAGCTACGATGAATAAAACTAAGACTAAATATATTGACAATTTTGTCAACAAATAACAACTAGACTAACATGTTAGGGAGGGACTAGTGGACAGGAGATCCAGTAGAACTAAAAGACAAGTCATTTCATGTTTCGTTGTGCTTGGGTGTTGCGCTCTGAAAATAGCAGATCGACAAGCTCACAACGCGTCGCAGCGTGTCACGTTGTGAGCTTGTACATCGGCTATTTTCAGCATGCAACCAAGTGTAAAATCAGCCATTACGACACCATCAAGGCACCGCCATAATACATTTTAGTCGACTAAGTCAACTTAGATTTAGTCTACTAAAATGTTATGATTTGGAGCTGCTTTGCTTCTCTGGTGAGTCAAATGGTGACTACCTGGTTAGCAAACATCGCCATCTAGTGGAAAACCACTGAAAACACCAAATCTCATCATTCTCGTCATTGGCAGGCTGCACCTTAGCAAAATATGATGAGAAATCTCGTCATTGGCAGTCAACGAGCTGAATTGATGATTTTGCTCTCCTACCTTTCTTGTAGCTACTGAACATTTTGACCAAACGTCCCCGTGGGATCAACACATTTCTATTTCATTTAATCTAATCTCTTCTACATTGTCTCGTCTAATCTCATCCAAAACTTCTCTTGTCATTTCCATCCTCCTCCTCCCTACCTGTCCAGGGTCAACAGCAGGGTCTCGTTGACCTCCGGGATGTCGTCGGCCATGACGGTGAAGTTGATGGCGGCGTCGCTCTGTCCGGTGAGGAAGACCACCGAGCCACTCAGGGGGTCCAGGTCCTCGTGCGTGACGTCTTCCTGGTTCTCTCCCATTGGCTGGAGGCTCCAGAACACCTCCGCCCGGCCGTCGGTGCCGTCACGCCGCAACGGGAGGGAAAACTGTGTGTGAACGAGGAGGTCAAAAGGTCATGGGATTTAAACCACCGGTTTAATTAACCCATTCAATCCGGGAACGCATCTGTGTTCTTTTTTGATTTCTTTGGCTATTCAAAAATAGCAGATCTACAAGCTCGAGTGCCGAGCTATGAGCTTGTAGATCTGCTATTTTTAAAAAAATAAATCGTGAAAATGTGTGCAAATCTTTGAATATATATAAAATACATTTTTGACTCAAATCTTTGCTTCGGGGGGTCCGCGGACAAATACATATCATTTTGGGGGTCTTGACATGAAAAAAGTTTGAGCAACAAAGATTATAGCAACATAAGTTTTTTTTTTAACTGTTAGGATCTGTTAGACATTTGAAGAATCCCCCAGAAGCAAAGATTTGAGTATTTTTTTTTTACTATATTCAAAGATTTGCACAAATAAAAAAATAAAAATGCAGATCTACAAGCTCGTAGCGTGGCACTCGGTGCTGCGCTATGAGCTTGTAGATCAGCTATTTTTTTTTAATAGCCCAAAGTATAAAATAATGGTAGTAGCTAAAAATCTAAAATGACACAGTATATGCGTTCCCGGATTGAATGTGTTAATTAATGTAATTAATTACAGTATGTGTGATTTATTTAGGGTTATAATAGATTAGATCCGGTATATACAGTACCATGCTGGTGTTGGCGTCCTCGGGCTCGTGGACCACCACGGTGGCGTTGCTGAGGAAGCCGATCTCTCCGTTGGCGATGTCCTGGGTGACGGTCAGCGTCAGGTTGAGGGCGCCGCCGAACCGGGGGCTGATGGGAGGTATGGGTGTGACGATGTCTACCAGTTCTACTGTGTCCAGCTGTGTGTGTGAGAGAGAGACACAACACACACCTCAGATTCATATAGACAGTGGAGGAAAAAGTTGTCAAATGCATTAATTAAGTAAAAGTACTCAATCAATGTAGAAATACTCTGTTACAAGTAAAAGTTAAGAATTCAAAATTAACTTGAGTAAAAGTACAAAAATTTGGTATCAAAATGTACTTAAAGTACCAAAAGTAAAAGTACTCATTATGCAGAAGTTTTCAAATAAATAATAAAATGTAAAATAAATCTTTTGAAAATAGCAGATCTACAAGCTCACAATGTGTCACACCGCAACGCATTGTGAGCTTGTAGATCTGCTATTTTCAAATGGCCAAAAAGTATATAGGGCTGAAGTGGTTAAAGTATGTTTTGTAATAAAAATCTAAGAATATTTAAGCATGAAGAAGAGATAAAAAAACAACAAACAAATCTGCAGATATCAGTAATCAGGGGGGGGGGGGTGAAAAATTATATTAAGTTAACAAGTAAATCCTGTGATTCTAATTGGTTGGAGAGCTTCGGGACAGTTGAATATAACAGGCAGAACAGCCTAGTTGTAAAACAGAATGAAGAGAGAGGAATGCGTTCATTTGAGAGTGCCTGGCCACTTTCCCTTCAGGTTGTTGTAGGTTTAGTGTTTCAGTGGATCTCTCAGGTTTAATTGCCACTACTGCTGTTTCTCTGAGCTTCTGTTCTGTCCTTTTTACGGATGTGTTGAATGACTATAATGACTGTTCACCACTGTCAATCTGCCTCTTACGTGTGTGTGTGTGTGTGTGTGTGTGTGTGTGTGTGTGTGTGTGTGTGTGTGTGTGTGTGTGTGTGTGTGTGTGTGTGTGTGTGTGTGTGTGTGTGTGTGGTGTGGTGTGGTGTGGTGTGCGTGCGTGCGTAAGTGCATGCTTGCGTGTGCGCTTGTCTGTTAATGTGTGTGAGAGTGAGTACAGAATGTGAAGCAGGTACTTTTGGTGGTTTTTGTTGGTGTCCTAAAGCTTGAATGATGCGGTTTGTTGTTGTGTTTGGACAGTTGGGACAATGTCCAATGGAAGCAGGCCAGACTTGAGCCCTGTCCTGTCCTGTCCACGCACTGTTTATACATGCAGAATGTCAAACTTGGTGCAGCACGGTAACCCTAGCCTTGCGTGGCCAGACAATAAATCTGCAGAGGAATCTTTGTTTTTGCAATGGCAGATTCGTCTGGAACCAGGCTAGGGTAACCCAAACACACTATGGTGGAAAACCAAGTTCTTATGTTCAAAACCGTCACTTCACAGGAAATGAAAAAACTAAACAAAAAAACAACCTATGTTCCAATTGATCCAATGTAGTTATTATTTACAGGTATTATTTACCATATGGATACAACAATGAGCGGAGCGTTTTCTTCACGTCTGAATACGCCTGATCCGTTTACCGCTTAACGCTAGTGGGCGTGTTGCATATTATGTGTGCCACACTTGTGATTTACAGCAATCTGTCAGAATTGACTGAAAATCAAGCATTTTGATGCGGCTTTAGGTGTGACAATAATTGAGCAAAATACAAATTGAGCAACGTGGTCTGTTTTGTGACGAAAATGTATGGATTGGTAAACAATCAAGCTCTATAGATGGTGATAGAGCCTGTCTGTTTCTCCTGTCAACGCTTGTCAACCTTAATATAACGTCTCTGTCGGGTGGAAACCTCATATGTCCAAAACTGTTACTTTTCAGGATTCAAATTCAATAACAGCAAAAGTAGCAGATATACAAGCTCGAAACGTGACGCGTTTTGATACTTTTGTGTGACGCTGTATAGTAGGATCAAGTAGGGGCATGATTTTATGAAAGAAAAACACAAAAAGAATGGAAAAAATATGGAGATAAGAGGTTTCTGCCCGGCAACAACGATTTAGCAGTTAGATTATCAGTGGTACCTGTATGAAGAAATGAGCGCCGTTCTGCAGGAAGGCGTCGTTCCTGATGGGCAGCGTGAGGTTGGCCTCCCTCTGGCCGTCCGAGAACGGCACGCTGACCGACCCGCTGCCGTTAAGGATGCGCTGGCGGCCGGCCGGGGGGTCCACGGGGGGCCCTGCGGCCGCAGGGACGTAGAGCGCCGTGAGGCTCAGGGACACCTGGCCCAGCACGCCGCCCTCCCGCAGGAAGCTGAGCGACAGGAAGCGACCCTCCGGCTGGCTCTGGATGCTCTGTGTCCGCTCCGGGTGGAAGCGGAACAAACCGTAGACGTCGTCGCTGTCCTGGAGGTAGAACACCATCTGGAGGAGGAGGACACGAGGAGGGGAACGAAGGGTTAACGAAGGGTTAACCACGCAGTTTTATGTAGAGCTGTTCAGATACCGACCAGTATTGGAAAAACTGCCCATACTGCCTAAAATGCTGATATCGGTATTGGTGAGTATTAGGGATGCAAATTATCGATTCATTCATTAAATGTAGTTGGTTGATAACCTTATCGATCGATTAATCGATTAATTGACAAGCTGCGTTTTTTGTGGACCAAAAGGAAAATTCTTGTCCGAAACCGAAAATGAGTGCAGAAACATAATTGCCTTGATGTATATAACATTAACGAGGGTCAACGAGCATCAGCTGGACACAGACACACACACCTGCCCTCTGCAGTGTTCTAAACTGAGAAAGTGATTAGAGTCTGTCTCATTTACTTGAATATGATGAAATATGATTAAGGATTACTGTGATTATGGTAAGCTCACATTTCATATCACACACACCATACCTGTAACTTTCAATAGCCCCAAAAAAATGTAAAAAAAAAAAAAAAAAAAAAAAAACAATTAATTGAAAATCGATGAATTTAATCAATTAAATTATTAACACCACTTAATCAATTATAGATTAATTGTTAACATCCCTAGTAGGGCATTCACAACTAATGATTTTTACTAGTCGACTCATTTGACCAAGTAGTAGTCGACTAGTCGACTAGTCGAAAGTTACATTTAATTATTATTTTTTTTAGGGAGGGGCATTGTTTTAAGGCCATCCTACTACTATATTACTATTATTATTATCCTCCTGCCCTTATTTTTATGGCGTTTTAAGGGAAGCGCTTCTGGCACAGCAGCACAGCACCACAGCAGCGTCTCCAAGGATCCCCATTGCCCAATAATAGGCTTTTATTGGTCATACTTTTGACCCCCTTTTGATAAAAAATAAAGTCAGGAGGATAATAATAATAGTAAGATGGGCCATTACTATGGCATTAAAACAAATTACATTTTTTTTTAACTTTTCGACTAGTACCAACAAAGTCGACTAGTGGTTATACTAGTCGACTGGTCGACTAGTCGACTAGTTGGTGAAAGCCCTAATCACTAGTGAGTATGTCAGTCTATGCCATTCCGATACCACGTAATTTATCACATGATATTGAATTTACAGTCAATGAAATTTGTAATGTTTCAGTTGATGTTGCACTACTGTTTTATAGCCTTACTGTACTACTTACTACTTATTATTTTACTAAGTTGTGGCTGCACTTTAACAATTACTAATGGAATTGTTAGTTATTCCTAAATTTTTCAAAGCGATAATAAGTTGTGGGTATCGGAATCGGATCGGGAAGAAAAAAAGGAACATCTCTAGTTTTATGCTTTCAAAATGTTCAAAACTGTGAAGATAGCTGATCTACAAGCTCACAACACATCCCACTGTGATGCGTTGTGCGCTTGTAGTCATGGTCTCATGGTCTTAACTAGTGCATTTATCAATAACAGAGGAGTGATATTTGGAAACCCTGTTCTCTGTAGTGTACAGTAATGGTTACACCACACAACCCTTGTTGCTTGTGAAGCCTTGATTAGAAGAAGAACTACAGTACAAAGAAGAGGAGGAAAAACTAAGATGAGCAAAATGATGGTTTATGATCAAATGATGGTTGAGGTTATCATCACAGAATGTGATCAAGGATAACGGCAATGACTTTTCATTCTCCTTAAGTTTTTGGTTTTGCTGTACTCTCTTATTTCACCAATTTATCAACCGCCTTGCCCCTGGACCACGCCCTCGTGTGCGATGACCTCGCTGACCATTACTTACAGTAAGTCCAATCTTTTAGTGTCTGTGCTTTGCAAGTCATATTACATTTCTAGGAAATTTACAAAACTGCTTTAAATTAACCACTTAACCCATTAAGACCGGGAAGGGAAGGGAACGCATCTGTGTCATTTTAAGATGTCTTTGGCTATTCAAAAATAGCAGATATACAAGCTCATAGAGCGGCACCGAGTGCCGCACTATGAGCTTGTATATCTGCTATTTTTGTGTATATCTGCTAATCTTGAAAATGTGTGCAAATCTTTGAATGTATATTTTTTAAAGCGAACATTTGTAACTCAAATCTTTGTTTCTAGAGGTCCCTGGAACAACATATTTCACAAATGTTTGCTTTAAAAAATATATATTCAGAGATTTTTCCAAAATAGCATATCTACAAGCCAAAGAAATCTAAAATGACAGAGATGCGTTCCCGGATTGAATGGGTTAATCACTATTTCAAATATAGTGAAATTAGGGGGGGGGGGGGGTCACATTCAATACAGAAATGCATCATTAAAAATAAATTGTACATTTTGTAATTTGTACTTTTGAATACTTAAGAATCTTTTAAAGCAAGTGCTCCAGTACTTTAACTCAAGTACACATTTGACAGAGCAACTTGCAGGAGATGAGTAATATTTGCCCAGGAGTATAGGCCTATCTATACTTTGATTCAAGTACTGGGGGTTTGAGTACTTTGTCCACCACAGAATGCAGGGAGGAGAGGAGAGGAGAGGAGAGGAGAGGAGAGGAGAGGAGAGGAGAGGAGAGGAGAGGAGAGGAGAGGAGAGGAGAGGAAACAAATGCATCAGAAGGAAGCAGTAGAGTAGTAAGTAGTAAAACAGAACCCGGAGCTAATTTTAGCGAGTCATCCTCTCTAATTAAACCCACTACTACTAAGTCTGCCAGAATAGATTTTCATGAGCTTTTAAAAGTGTGCCTCATTCATTTGCCTGTGGGGATGATGGACCCGTGCACGGCTGTCCTAGGCATCGCCTGACACCGTTTCACCAAGAGAGCTGATTTACTCTCCAGAGGGTGTGATGGATTAACCCACTAAAACCTGGGAACGCTTCTTGTGTAACCACTTAAAACCATTATTTTATACTTTGGGCTATTCAAAAATAGCAAATCTACAAGCTCAGAGTTTGTAGATCTGCTATTTTTTTGAAAAATCCTTGGTCCTTGACATGAAAAAGTTTGAGAACCACTGATATATACAACATAAGTTTTTCAGAAAACTGTTTCGAAGATTTAGAAAGATTTAGAAGACATTTGTAGAATCCCCAGAAGCAAAGATTTGAGTTACAAAATGTTTGCTTTAAAAAAAGATATATATATATATATATATATATATATATATATATATATATATATATATATATATATATATATATATATATATATATATATTCAAAAAATTGCAAAACAAAACACAACTTTTCCAAAAAAAATACAAGCTCATAGCGTGGCAATGAGTGCGGCGCTATGAGCTTGTATATCTGCAAATTTTTTAACAGCCAAAGGAATCTAAAAAAGCTTCCCCGGTCTTAACGGATTAAAGCGTGTCATGAACGACACTTAACATTGATTAAGTTGTCCTGCTTCAAAGCAACCCGGCCCTCCTCTATAATCCGTATAAAGGGAGTTTGTGCTGAAACAGCTCTTTCTGAAACAAAATAACAAGCAGACTCCGCGACCTCCTTCTCAAACCACCTGGGTCTGCATGTGTTTTCTTCGTGTTTGCGAAGATGTGTGTTTTGCATTTGTTAGTGTGCTTTGCACCCGAGGCTTGAGCTCTGTATGTGTCTAACATCTATAACATCTTTAACCACATGAACCCTATGGCGTCTCTATGTTAGGGGGGGGGGGGGGCATTCAGCAAAAATCGCCGCGTACGAGCACGAGCACAAGCACACGCGTCGCGACGCTTTGTTGGCTTGTAGATTGGCTATTTTTGCCTAAGATATTTGGTATAGAGCAGTGGTTCTAAACAAGTGGTCCTTGAGGGGGGTTCCAGGTGGTCCCCAGCTAAATGATGGAGAGTTTGTAACCAAATGGATTTGGTTTCATTTTACGCTCTCAATAGTTAAATTATTGTTAAATATCTGCATTACTTAATTAAAGAATTGCTATTTTGATCAACGTTTGCCTGTTATCTCTCTCGAAGATGCTAATGTCTCTGGTAGGAGACTCAAAGTTGACACTTTGAGTCTCCTACCGGAGCCGCCGCCGCCGGCCATCAAATTATTGGCTTAGGAATGCGACAAAAACAAATAAATGTATGTGTAATTGATAGAAAAAAAGTCATTTTGGGGGTGATCTATCCCTTTAATCTAGTGTTCAATCTAGTGTGTGTCTTAATGGACGAGTGAGGAGACCACCTCAAACCACTGCATAATGTACTAGTTATATTGTATTATACAGTATTTTGTATATACAGATTATCTACTATCCAGATTGGTTAGAATAATGTTTTATTCATTAAACTAAGCTTGAATATAAACAGATGTGCCCTCTCCTCTCACCACACAGACCAGTTCAAGCTGGGACAAAGATGGAAGCTCACACACACACACACACACACACACGCGCGCGTGCGCGCACTCGGGATCCCTGGTGTTTGAGCGTTGTTTTTCATCCAGCCACATTAAGGGAACACCCATGGTGCAGAGTGACACACTGAGACGTCTGTTTCTGCACAGTGTGCCAACTTTAACACTTCATCCGACAGTAGCCTCTCTCTCACCGACACGCGCACACGCACGCACACACCAATACACACACACACACACACACACACACACACACACACACACACACACACACACACACACACCACCACAACCACCACATCCTCCAGATGTCGTTCACCTCAGAAGTGCTGCCCAACCCCTGCAGACTTCCCCGGCAAAGGGTGGGTGGATGTGCGCTCTCTCTCTCGCCCTTTTGATTGCCCCTACTCTCTCTCTCACTCTCCCCTACTCTCTCTCTCACTCTCCCTCTCTCTCAGGCATGGGCTACACGTATATACAGCAGATATTTTTCTAAACGCACATTCTCCTGTACATTTGGGCCTTTCATTCACACGGAAATTGAGTTTTCGGTCACTAAAACTGTGATTTTTAATGATTTATGTTTGGGCTTTTATGCCTTTATTTGACAGGACAGTAGGCTGACAGGATATGGGAAGAGAGATGAGGGGGGGTGACACGCAGCAAAGGTCGTCGGGATCGGGAGTCGAACCCGCGACACACATGAAAGCTCAATTCGTGCTTGCGCCTGGAATTATCCATATTATCCATATCATAGAATATATATATATATAGAATAATAGAATATAGAATCACTGTGGTGATTTGTTTATTTCTGGAACACAGTTCTTATATGACTCGATCTAAGATTCGCTCATGGGAATTCCAATACATAAAATAATGCCATGAACCAGTGCTCTGTACAACCCGCTACTGAGTCATGTGATCACACACCTGGTCCTGGTGCGATAGTCATAATCCCCCTTCACCGTATCCACACACACACACACACACACACACACACACACACACACACACACACACACACACACACACACACACACACACACACACACACACACACACACACACACACACACACACACCTCCATAGGCTCGTCCACCTCTGCCCCTCCGGTCACTGTATCGGGCAGCAGTCTGAGGACGAACGGCTCGGCCTCCTCCGGCAGGTCGTCCCCCACGATGTTCAGGGGCAGCACGGCGCTCATCTGCCCCGCCCTGAAGTGCAGCGTCCCCGCCTCGGGGCTCAGGTCCTCCGACACCGGAGGAGGAGAGTCTGAGTCGCTGGAGGAGGAGTTACGACTGATGGTATAGTTGACCGACACGTTGCCGTAATTCCCTCCGTTCCTCACCACGGAGATGCCATCAAACCTGCAGGCAGGAGGGACAGGAGCAGGGGATGTCATTTGGGGTTTCCTCAAAATTCAGGTCAAAAGAGTGAGTGACGCAACACCAGAGGGAGCTCCACTGATCTTATTCCCCCCAGATTTGGCACAAACATGGAGATTAATTCATTCTATTATTATGTGGAATGCCCTACCGCCACCAGCCATCAAAAAGTGCTACTCCCCTACCCTCCTTCAAAACCGCCATGAAAGAGCACCTGTCTGCAATGCTTGCTCAGGGGAGAAATTGAAAAATAAGATTTTATTCACACACATCATTGATTGATTTTAATATCAATGCATTGATGTATTGACATTTTGAAATGTTCCCAAAAAAGATGTTCCTCTACTAGCTCGACCTGTCGCATTGTGAGTTTGCAGATCAGCTATGTTCACGTATTTTTTAAACAGGGTATGCAGTAAGTGGTTAATTTCGTAAGTTTGGGTCCCAGGGGCCCCTTCCCAGAAATGTATTAGAGTGAAAGTCATAAAGTCATAAAAAAAAAAGAAAAGAAAATACTCAAGTAAAATACCGAAACTCAAAAAATGTTAGTACAGTACTCAAGTAAATGTACTGTACTTGGTTACTGTCCACCGCTGGTTATGAAGGGAAGGTTTTAACACAGCAGAATTTTGGATATGAGCCACACTTTGAGGTTTCAAAGAAAGAATAATCGTATTACACAGGAATAAGTGTCACAGCAATAATAAATTAAGCCACTAAGCCGCGGTCACCAAGGTCAAGTACAAATGCATAGTAATGTCATAATCTTATCATAACACATGATAAAGCCTTTTATAATGATGCATAACGTTAAGTGTCATAACACCTCATAATAATAAGGTCTCTCACTTTGCCCAGGATCATAGAGTATTTTATAATGTGTGTTATAATCACTAGCATAATGTGTTGGGATTTGGGATTATGTCACTACAAGTGGTCATTGATTTGAACACACAAAACGTTACTGTCTACACATTCAGGCAGAGGTGTAAAGTAACTAAGTACATATACTCAATGTTGAGGTATTTTTACTTTACTGGAGTACTTCCAAGTTTCAATACTTTTACTTCCACTCCACTACAGCTCTACTATTATTTGAAAACTTTAGTTACTAGTTACTTTGCAGATTTTGATTATTATTACAAAACACACATACCAGTTCATATACTTCGGCTATTTGCAAATAGCCGATCTACAAGCTTGTTAGAAACATTTACAACAACAAACACAAAAATATTCAAAAATTGCCTTTTTATTTTTTCAAGATTTTTTTTAATCGCAATGCGTCGTAGCTAGGCTATTTTCAAATAGCCGTAGCTTGTTTTCCTAAGACCTGGTTGCTTATTTCTCCAGCAAAAATCTGGCAACACACTGATCCCCTATATAATACCTCTGTATGGAGTCCTCGTTGATGCTGACCGGATGGCCGGGCTGTGCGCTGCTGATGATGGACAGCACGCCGTGGGGCTTGTCGTTGGGCTCGATGGTGACCAGCACGGCGTTGGGCGGGACCAGGACGGCGTCCCCCCGCACCGTGCCCTCCTGCAGCACCAGGTGGAAGGACTCGGCGATCTCCGGCACGTCGTCGTCGTTGACGCTGAACCGCAGCCGGACCTCGTAGACGAACGGGGGGAAGGTGGCGGTCCGCACCGGCTGGAGGTCCAGGAAGTCCACGGCCGGCGTGGCGCTGCCAGCCCCCTCGCCGCTGACCACCGCGTATTGTACGGACACCTGTTAGAAATCACATGCGGTTTACTGGGTGCTTCTTGTCCTCCCCATGCACCCACCAGGCTTCCCCACCCACAAACAAAGCCAATTGTGTCAGTGGTTCCCAAACTGGGTGGTCCCCAAATTATTTTATCATTCCCCAGATGATTAGCTTAAAAGGTTTCATGACATCAAATTTAAAATTATTATTAATTTTTTTCTGGATTTTTGTAGGTTTTCTGATCTCTTTAAACTTTAAACATTCAGTGGATTTTCTGTGGTCTGGGGTTAGACTGAAAAAAGTGCTGTGAATGGCCGGTGGACTTTGGAGGAGCAAAGATTTGAGTAAAAAATATATATGCTTTAAAATATATATATATGTATATATATTCAAAGATTTGCCAACAATTTCACAATAAAAAAAAAAGAAAAGCAGATCTACAAGCTCATAGTGCGGCACAGAGTGCCGCGCTATGAGCTTGTAGATCTGCTATTTTTGAATAGCCCAAAGAAATCTAAAATGACGCCGATGCGTTCCCGGTTTGAATGGGTTAAATGGTTTAAAATGAAAACAATAGTAACCTCGGTGTCATCGGAGCCGACCAGCGGCCCGTCGTCGGTGAGTCGTCCTCGGGTCAGGGTCAGGGCGATGACCCCGGCCGTCTCCGGCACCACCAGCACCGACTGGGAGAAGCGCAGCGGGCTGTCGTTACGGCGGATCCGCAGCCGGACGGCGCTGGCGTTGGCGCTGAGGAGGGCGCCGCCCGCCGCGCCCGTCAGCCTGATGAAGAACACCTCGTCATCCTCTGGGATCTGGAGGAGGACAGAGAAGACACAGAACATCATCAGAACCTGTGAAACTACTCCAAAGTGAGCGACACCCACACCCACAAGGAGCGACCATGATCTGGTAGCAGCCAAATTTAGAACAAGTACCTGGTCGTCTACAATGAGGACGGTGAAGTTGACCACAGCCTGTCCAGGATGGATGGTGATGTTCCCTCTGTCTGGACTCAGGTCTTCAATGGCTGGGTTTGGTCCTCCAGAGATCTGACCACATACACAAGGTTAGAAAACAGTAACAATGTCAATGTCTTATGATGTATGCATGTGCGATTGTGCATGTGTGCGCCTGTATGTCTGTCTGTTTGTGTGTGTCTGTTTGTGTGTGTCTGTTTGTGTGTGTGTGTGTGTGTGTGTGTGTGTGTGTGTGTGTGTGTGTGTGTGTGTGTGTGTGTGTGTGTGTGTGTGTGTGTGTGTGTGTGTGTGTGTGTGTGTGTGTGTGTGTGTGTGTGTGCGTGTGTGCGTGTGCGTTGTGAGTGTGCATGTGTGCGTGTGCGTGCATGCGTGCGTGACTGTGTGTGTCCACATATGTCAAAATCATTCATGTAAAACATGGAGGGTCCATTTGGGTCCATTATTACACCCTCAGTGTGAAATGGACCCCTGTAGGGACAACAAATGGCACCCTGAATGTGTCACTCACAGGTTTAACTTAACACTGAGAGTATCACTGTGTGTAAACTGTGGGTAAAAATGTCCTCTAACAATGACATGAATATCAGTGAACATTGTGTGAAACATTGTCTCACCTCATAGTAAACGGTCACGGTCCCATACGTCCCCTTCTCTCTGACCAGGGTGACAGGCACATACTGGCTCCTCCCTCTGGGTTCATCTACTACCATCTCTTCACTCTGAGAGAGAGAGAGAGAGAGAGAGAGAGAGAGAGAGAGAGAGAGAGAGAGAGAGAGAGGTGATTTATTGTCACTTTTGCCTTTTTGCCAGGTCATAAGGTGTAAATAAGGGGTTAAACAGCTGTGGCATTCTTGTACTTAGCCTCCTCAACAGTTTGAAGTAAAAAGAAAAAGAAAAAAAAGAATACGATATCCAAAAATATATAATGAAACTAAACAGCAAAAATCAAGTCATGCAAAAAAAAACATATATTGCAAGAGTTTCATGAAGTAAAACAAAACAATGCATAGGCCTACAGTATTTGGGCAATATTCCGTAAAAATTGGGCAACGCAAATCATGATTACACCTCCATTCATACAGACACCGAACAAGTTGCCTTTAATGGGCAAATTGGCCAACATAGTAACTTAAGGAAGAGAAAAGGGGGGAAAAAAGGCATTTTAGATTTAGCATTGGCTCCTATTAAAAAATAAAGCGTTGGCTATTCAGCTCACAGATAGATTTTTTTTTTAAATATCAAAAGTAATTGGAAAATGTTGAATAATTTAGATTTTTTTCCCCTCAAATCTTCTCTTCTGGGGGTCTCCCTGGCACAAATCATTTTCAGATGGGGGGTCTGCGGCTGCGCTCCGTGCCCAAATACATACTGTATAATTTCCTTGGCACGAAAACGTTTGAGAACACTGATTTAGAAGGCATCTGTAGAATCGGCCTCAGGTCTTCATGGGTTAAACAAACCCAGCAGAGGTCAGGAGGTCATTATTGATTCTCAGCAAGCCAAATCACCATACCACAGTTACCATAGAAACCCCCACAAAGTCTCCCACAGATAAGTACATCCAGGGAGCGTTGTGTGATTCTAATGGCCCCCAGAAACCTCAGAAACCCCCGTTAGCAACCCACCCTGAAACGTCTACTGACACTTCTGCCCACACACCCACCACTACTACCATTATGGATATGTTGTGGACCCCCCGCTGTGTGACTTATGACCCAAAATCCACCCCTTCCTTCACTCATTTTTTCTTAGTTCTCTGGACTGGATGTGTTGCTACAGTCCCGGACGGAGTACTGTAAGACTTTACAACAAAGGAGATACATGACAAACACAAGGCCTAAACATACAGTTTATGTTATATCGTTACTGTCGGGCCATCTCTCCATATTTTAACTTTTTGTGTTTTTTTTTGTAAATTAACGCCCCTACTTGATCATACTACAGCGTCACACAATAGTATCAAAAGCAGCAGATCTACAAGCTCGAATCGCATCGCGTTTGAATTTAAATCTTGAAAAGTAACAGTTTTGGACATAATGATGTTTCCACCCAACAGAGACGATGTTATAGACCTTACATTAGGCCACGAGTTTCAGTGACTTTAGAATGAGTCACTGGCTCTATGGAAAGACTCTGCTACTCCAGTGGGTCTCAAATTGGCACCCAGGGACCCTCATTGTTCCTTGCGGCTGGGGAATCAGGGATTCCAAATGGCCCCTTACGGGTGTGTGACTATGAGAATGTACACATGGAACCAAATGAACCTGTACGGATCCATTTGGTTCAATGTGAACACACTCAAGAGTTATTACTAATTCATTAGTATCATTGGTAACACCTACAGTATGAAGGAAGTAAGGGAGAGGCCCAATTTCTTTCCAATATGGCTGCTAAGCAAAGAGCCTATTGTGCAAGGTTCTTGTTTTGAGATGAGCTGCAGTTACAGAAAACTAAACAAAAACAAAGCCAGGTTCTTTATGTTTCAGAGCTATACAGTACAGTACCACCCAATTAGGTGTCTATTTTGGTCTCTCCGGGCTAAATGAACAGCTGATCTTTTCTGTGTACAGGACTATAGTCTCTGGTCCCAGAATGGATCCATGCAAAACTCAAGGGTAGTTAGTATAGGATAGCTTCAGGTCAATGCTTGTCTGAAATGATCACATTTTGGCTTTGTGAGATGGCAGCCCGAGGGCGGATGAACAGACAGCAGACGGCAGTAAGTAAAGTAAGTGCACGTAATTAGGGTTTTCTCTGCATTCTTGGAAAGCAGAACAAAAAGGACAAGTTTTCCGTTTAAACTCCGACATCCATCCTGTGGAAGTGGATGATGGGAAATTACTTACGGAGTTGAAGCCAATGATCCCGAAGGCGTTGTCATTGGACAGGATGGTGATGGTGGCTTTGTTTGGCGTCCCCAGTGTCACCCCATTGGACGAGCTCTGGAAGGTAGGAGGAGTGCATCGGTTAAGGCACAGCTACACCAAATACAGGCTGTACATACATACTGTACACACACATAAACAGGCGCACACACTCAAACACACATCATAAAACACTCAAACTCACTCACTCACTCATATACCCCTTAGCACAGTGGTTCTACAAAGTGGGGTCCGGGGACCCCCAGGGGTCCTCGAGGGGGTTTCAGGGGGTCCCCAGCAAAATGTATTAATACAGCATCACAATCACTTTAACCTCTTCATCCATATTGTCTAGGTTGGCTATTGAAAAAGACCAGAGCTTGCAGCACGGCACGAATCTTGTACATCTGCAATTTTTTTTAATGTTTGAAAAATATTGAAAACGTTTGGAAGATGTTCTTAAATAAATCTTCTCTTCTGGGGGTCCCTGGCACAAAACGTTCTCAGATGGGGGTCCGTGGCCAAATTGGGGGTCCTTGACTTGAAAAAGTTTGAGAAGCACTGCCTTAATTTACACTAACGCACACACTTATCAATTTCCATGTCACAGAACTCTGCATCTCATCCTCGCACCTCCACTGAGAGAGGCTGCGGGGATAGGACACAATGACAGGAAGTGGTCCCCTCCCTCAGCCCTGTTGGCTTTGTTCAGGTCAACTCTCATCAGGCCTCCTGTCAAACCCCATGCAGAAGGAGAGAGGTTCTTCCAGGGGAAATCTCCAAAACTGTATACTTTTCAGGATTCAAATTAATCAATAGCAGATCTACAAGCTGCCAGAAGATCTACAAGCTCGTGCTTCATGCCACGTTTCGAGCTTGTAGATCTGCTACTTTTGATGCTTTCGTGTGACCCTGTAGTAAGTGCAGTATGATGAAAAAACAAAAAAGGTCAAATATGGAGATAAGAGGTTTCTGCCCAACAACAACGATATGTGCTGGGTGTGCAAGCTTTAATGAAATGAGTAGAGGTAGGTACTAGGGATTATCTAAGCCTCCTCCTGTTCTAATACCGAAATCACAGATTTCACAGAAGATTTCCAGGCAGCTTCTCCCAAACTGTGGGAATAAATATTTGGCAAAACACTAAGGTTTTATTGATAATACAGTAATATAATTTAAAAAAATGGAAACTAGAAAAGTGTGCTCCTCAGAGCACAGGTCTCCACCAGGCCAGGTTGCCTATACCCAGGGCCCCAAGGCAGTCATAGCCAAATTGGAATGGGATCTGAAGAATCTGACCTCATACATCTTGATCACATGACCCCAGAGATACTGTGTACCGACTTGTGTGAGTTTTGGACAAAATCTGTAGGAGTAGTACAATAGCAAAAAGTGTGTTTTGAAGAAAACGCACTATGGCAGAAAATGACATCTGGCACAAACAGGGCCTATAAGTTGTGTCATGATCCAAGGAAAAAAAAAAAAATACTTTGGAAGCCAATCTTAGCCAATCAGGATGGAATATGGAAAATACGTCTTGATCACATGACTATAGAGATAATGTGTACCAGCCTGGCGGAGACTAATAACGGTATTTTTTTCTTTAAAAGTACTTAAAAGTAATAACATTAGTTACACTGATCCAAGCTGGATCACAATCGATTGGTCATTAAAACAGACATGCTCTGAAAAGTCGCGCGGCCCACCCATGATCTAACCAATTAGGTTAAGTGGCCCAGATGGGAGGGCCGCGAATGCTTTCGAACAGCGCTCTCTAAGGAGCTTCGACAGCGGGCTGTTTTTCCAACTAAACGCTGCAGCATTATACCCCGTGACCTTTGCAGAGAAGGTCGCCGTGTTTCCACAGCACTGTGTGAGTGAAGAGGGAAAGACTGAGCGCCGGTTTATTCGGTGTGTGTGTGTGTGTGTTTGATTCGCCAAGCTTTCCGTTGGTAAGAAGGCTTAGTTACAGATGTTTTCGTAAGCAAAAGCGACGACCGCTGTGATATACGCGGACGTCTTCCGATGTCATTCATTTTTGCAGTGCTCCAAAAAAACTTCGGTTTCGCCGACTTTCATAAGCGACACACGAGCAGTGTGTGTGTGTGTGTGTGTGTGTGTGTGTGTTTAGAGAGACGTAGTGAATGAATGATCCGCGGTGACAGGCCCTGGCACCGCCGCCCGCACGACCAACAAGCAACAACACCAGCATTTGTGCTCCCAGATGTTTTGCTCTCTCGTCCAAATACACAACCAGAGGTTAAGCCTGAGGCAAAAACCACTGTGTGTGTGTGTGTGTGTGTGTGTGTGTGTGTGTGTGTGTGTGTGTGTGTGTGTGTGTGTGTGTGCGTGTGTGTGTGTTTTTGTGTCTGTGCACGAGAGAGAGACACAACTAAACATAGCTCTGTATTTAACACAATACTGTACCCCCTCCAACTGTACATACTTTTCCCAATTTTCATTCTTGTTTTTAAATTGCTTTTATCATGTTTTGACACTTGCTTTGGCAATGTAAACGTATGTTTTCTCATGCCAATAAGGCTCCTTTGAATTTGAGAGAGAGAGAGAGAGAGAGAGAGAGAGAGAGAGAGAGAGAGAGAGAGCACGCCTTCACCCCTTTCTTTCACAAGGGGTGAAGGCTCCAGTTTTAACAGAGATTTCTTTCAGGTGTTGAGCTCTTGTATAGTGTCCGACACAGAATCTACACACTGCCACAAGCCAGCCAGCTGGCACGCACACATACACACACACACACACACACACACACACACACACACACACACACACACACACACACACACACACACACACACACACGCACACACACACACACTGTAGGCTGTACACACACACACACACACACAATCGCGTGCGGCCGCGCGAGTAGGCCCTTAATACACAAAATCTAGGCTACATATCAGGTCTGGATGTAACTTCCAGGTTACAGTGCATACATACATACATGTGTGAAAGCCAGGCAGCACTATAGACATTGTTACTCCCACACACACAAGTCAGGCCTTCAGGCATTATTTGTGCCTCAGTCCTGGTGGATATGATGTGGCCTCTTTTGTCTTCCACCCTGCCCCCCTCCCCCCCTCCGACCCCCCTCACCTCTTCCTTACGCTCCTGGCTGCACAATGCTGCCAAGCTGGGAGCAATAAATGAGCACCGTGGTGGTGTGGGGGGGGGGGGGGGGTCGGAGGGCTGGCTGCACCTGCTCTGAACCATAGAGAATTCAACTGGAGCGTCCCATAGCGTATGTACTGTAGACTACTGTATGTCAGTGGTTTTCAACCTGTGGGCCAGGGTCTCTTTCTTTAAAACCTTGAAAGGTGAGTTTTAATTGTGATACCGATACATAGGAACTTAAAGGGATAGTTCAACCCAAAAATGTCATTTTTCTATCGATTACTCACCCCATGGAGCCTTGAATTCATAGAGATTTTTTAGTTTTTGTCGCATTCCTAAGCCAATAATTTGATGACCAGCTAAGAGTTTCCATTGTGTCTCTTACCGGAGACTCTGCCGGTCATCAAATTATTGGAATGCGACAAAAACTAATGAATCTCCATGAATTCAAGGCTTCATTGGGTGTGTAATTGATAGACAATAAGTAATTTTTTTGGGTGAACTATCCCTTTAAAGGTGCACTACATTACTAGGTTGAAATTCTAGTTGTATTAGTGTGGATCGATATTCAGTGAATCATAAAAGGGCCATCAGGAAATGACACTGAACACGTTACAAATCGTAAAATCCACAGTGTTAGTGTATCGTTTGTTACAATGAGAGGGTGCAAGTGGAGCCAGTTGGATCCATTTCGTCTCACTGTCCAAACTGTCCACAGCTGTTTTCAGGATTCAAATTCAAAAGTAGCTTCGCGCCGCGTTTCAAGCTTGTAAATCTGCTACTATTGATGCTTTTGTGTAACGCTGATCAAGTGGGGCATTAATTTACACAAAAAGTTAAAATATGGAGATAATAGGTTTCTGCCCCGACAGCAAGTATTTGCACCCTCTCTCTCTCAGAGGTTAAATTGCGATTTCACAGTGAAAACGTTGTCACTTTGCGTGGTTTGACCGGTGACCCCTCTGTCACCGCTCCAGGCAGTCTTCCAGTAAGCCGATAGGCTAACGTTTGGCCCCGGCTTTGTCCTCCTCTGTGGGGTAAACAGTTAGAGGCCAAACGAGTGTCATCTGGCCTCTCTCTATCTCTCTCTCTCTCCTCTGTCACTGTCAGCTGTCACACTGCCGACTGTGCTGACAACAAAACATCCGTTCTCACTTCATAAATCTACCCCAAAAAAATTTATAATGTGGATTCATTTGGTTTTATATAAATTAAGAAGAACCCACATTCTTCATAAAATTATAAAAAATGTTCAAAATCTTTCTCTCTCTCTGATTTGCTTGAGTGGATAGACAGTTAAAGTGGTCTTTATCTCAGAAGAACCTAAAGCCTAAGCAATGTGAGCACCCTCCCCCCCATCCCCACATCCCATCAATCACAACATGACAGCTCTTAGGCTAAATGATAACCATGGTGATATCCTCTAGGTGTAAGGCATCCTGGGGCCATGGTGCTAAATGGGTATTCCTTTAACATACATTGTAAATCATGGCTCCCCCTCTCTGTCAAAGTTAACCTATATAAAAATCCATGTATATAAACTACCTTTCAAAGGGAATCCTACGTACTGTAGGAGCAAAAATAGATTTAGCGTTGTTTTTTTATTTTGTTTGGTTTTCCCACACTTTGTTTTCTGTTTCTGTTCAATATTTGTACTAGACAAAAAGATAGACGATACTCCACGTACATGACAAGACATAGGGCACAACATAACCTAACATAACAATACAATAAAGACATAAGAACAAAAAAAGGCAAATCATAAGATACTTATTGACACCAAATACAGTATGTGATAATCATCACAATATTGCTATATACAGCTCAGCCATTTGTATCCATCCCCTGCCTCTCAATTAGTATGACAACTAACTGACATCCTCCGTCACTCCAATACACGCTTTGTTTTGAAGTCTCATTTCCTAATTGATTAGCTCCTGTTGTGTGTCTCCTCTTTATCTTTGGTTTATGTCAGGTGTGTCGGGGCAGACAGTTTAGTCAGGGAGTGAAGCTAGGCTATGCTCAATATTTTCTGTTGACCGTTTATGTTTACGTTTTTATTTGGGCACGGTTTCAGCCTGTTCCAACCACTACAGTTTCGCACAAGAAATCCGGCGCCTATCAGTCCAGTGGTTTGTGAGATGAGATTAGCTGCCTGACTGACATACTCACATACTCTCATACAGACACTCTCCTAGACAGCTAGGTCCCTGAGGACAAACGTCGTAAAAAAATACCCACATGCCATGAATAAATACCCATGAGTCATGACACTGCCTTCACGTTACAGTTTGGCCATTCAGGAATGAGTTTGGTGTGGTTTCATTGGGAAAGTCAAGTGAAGTTAGGGGCGGCCATAGCTGAGTGGTTAGTGAGCCCGCCTAGGGAACCAGAGGCCCTGGTTGCCCCAGGTTCGATTCCAGGCTATCCCAGCATATGCGCCGATGATATGAAATTTGTCCCTGAGCAAGACTCTTAACCCCAATTGCTCACAGGTTCTCATTGGAAACAAGACCGCAAGGACTTTCATGAACGACCTGTTAAAAGGAATTATTTAAGTCAAGTTTATTTATAAAGCACATTTAAAAACAACCAGGTTTGACCAAAGTGCTGTACACCATGATAAAGCAGCATAATGAAGTGTAATAGACAGTAAACAGCAATTAACACAGAAAACTAGACAAAGTGCTCCTCGGAGCACAGGTCTCCGGCAGGTCAGGTAGGTTATTGTGGGCCAGCAATGTTTGGAATTCGCCAATCAGGCGGAATGGAATATGAAATCACATGACTATAGAGATCATGTGTACCCATTTGCGTGACATTTGGATTAAATCTGAAGGAGTAATATCCAAAAATGTGTTTTACATTAGTCGGCCTCCTGGTGGAGAAAATTAAAGAAACATTAGAAAACACCAATAAACAAATACAGTAGGTAAAAACGTGGCGTATCGGTGTGATGAAAAGCAGTCTAAATTTGTTCAAATGCTATAGGGAGAAGAGGTGTGTTTTAAGTCTAGATTTATTGTGTATAGTGTCAAGGGAGGGGGCAGATCGGACTGGAAGTGGGAGTGTGTTCCATAGTTTTGGACCAGCCACAGAGAAGGCTTGGTCACCCTTTAGTTTGAGGCAGACAGTGGTGTAAATTAACTAAGTACACTCAACTACTGTACTTGAGTACACTTTTGAAGAAATTTTACTTAACTGGAGTGTTTCCAATTTTCAATGCTTTTACTTCTACTGCACTACGTCTCAGAGGAAAATATTGTACTTTTTACTTCACTACAATTATATGAAAACTTTTGTTACTAGTTACTTTTTAGATTTAGATTATTATTACAAAATATACATTACCCACCTCAGCCCTATTCAAACTTTGGCTATTTGAAAATGGGGACGTGAGCTTGTAGATCTGCTATTTTCAAAAGATCTGTATACATTTTTAGACATTTGAAAACGTGTGAAATGGGACAGTCTGCATAATGAGTACTTTTACTTTTGGTACTTTAAGTATATTTTGATGCCAATACTGTTGTACTTTCACTCAAGTACATTTTGAATACAGGACTTTTACTTGTAACAGAGTATTTCTACAATGCAGTATTGATACTTTTACTTGGGACCTTGAGAAGCCTCTGAGTGGAGGATCTCATTGGCCAGGGGTTGTCGCGGGTGGGGGGAGATTAGATCAGAGATATATATGTTGGCGCAAGACCATTAAGTGCTTTAAAAACAAATAAAAGAATCTTAAAGTCAGCTCTGAATCTGACTGGAAGCCAGTGGAAGGAGGCCAATATGGGGGTGATGATACGGTCCCGCTTGCGAGTGCCAGTCAGGAGTCTGGCAGCATGCGTTTTGGACGAGTTGCTAGCGGGAATGGGAGGAATTAGCAACCCTTTGTTGCAGTAGTCCGGCCGGGATGTGATTAGTCCATGTACGTATCACCTATTTCAAGGTCTAGAGTTGTTCAAATCTGCTGCCGAGCCATTCAAATTAAGCTATGGGGAAATTTTATTGGAACATTTGCTATGCCACCTTCTGGAAACCCGGGACTGCAGTTATGCACAGAGCCTACTGACTACATAATCGTCACCTTCTCACTAATGGCCTACGTCATGTTTTGAGCGAAAAAATCGCCCATCTCCTAATTGAGAAGGATCATGCTGTTCCCTCCCCTTTTAGTATAATGGCCTATCTCCCTAGTGTGACTTGGGCCAAAATAGGCAATACGCCTACGTCACATGTTTTTGTGACTTACTGTAGGCCAAAGAAATGGCCTAAGTCTGGAAAAAAAATCTGTAAATCATTTCGCCTAAGTCAGGTGTGTCACAGTGTGTGTGTGTGTGTGTGTGTGTGTGTGTGTGTGTGTGTGTGTGTGTGTGTGTGTGTGTGTGTGTGTGAGTGAAATCTGACACCGCTGTGCTCTGCCGTGTCTCTGTCTCTCTCTGTCGCGCGTGCCAGTAAGTGAAATCTGACACTGCTGTGTCCAGATTCCCATAGTTGAGAGGATGGCGCGAGTCCTCATTGGCTGGCCTCTTACCAAGGCCAGCCAATGAGTAAAAAGTGTCGAGAAGTGATGACTAAGTACAGGTCTGTTTTACTGTATAGACAGGCTGGATTTTCAAGCCACCCTGTAAAAATTATTATAGAACACAAAGTTGTGAAAACAACAGTATACATCCTATAAGCATTCATCTATAGCGGTGTGTGGTGGAACTCAAAATGTTTTGGAACACATGGGATGCAGGTTTTAACGTCATCCACACAGCAAACACGTCCCTTCAACTCCCTTGAGGTCAGTGTGGGTCCAGAAGACTCCAGAGAGAATCAGAGAATGGCTTTAATGTAGTGTGTAACTGGGCGGCAAAAGGCTGCGGCTGTCAAAGACAGTTTGAGCTTCGACAAAAGGTGTCTTTTATAGCTAGGGTGATGAACCTTCTTCGATAAACCTCAGAGAAGACATGAGAGGAACACAGTGGCCCCGTGGTCGTCCCACCCAGCACCCAGCCCCCGGAGAGCACCCACCATAGATCACACATCAAAGGAACCGTACAGCCTTATAAAGCCCCCTCCCTCCCGGGGCTTACTGTTGGGGTTTGAAAAGGCAAGGAGGGACCCCTGTCTCCCTAGCGGCAAGGCTCTGGGGGGTTAAGGTTTAACAATTAGAACAGTATGACGTTGTGCCGGCTGACTTTGTGGCTCTCTGGAGTTCCAGACAGCAGGGATGAGAGTGGTCCTTATTTTTTTTGTGCCCTATAATCTGCCTGGATTTCCCCAGATCAATAAAGGTAAAAAAATAAATAAAGGTCTCATCTCTCTTATTGTCTCTGTCTGGTGGAAGCGTATGCTCAAAACTGTAGCCTTTTAGGATTCAAATTCAAAAATAGCAAAAGTAGCAGATCTACAATCTTGAAACGCGTCGCTTCGCGCCGCGTTTCGAGCTTGTAGATCTGCTACTTCTGATGCGTTTGTGTGACTGTAGTATGATCAATTAGGGGCGTTAATTTAGAAAAAAACACGATAAGTTAGAATATGGAGATAAGAGGTTTCTGCCCGACAGCAACGATATCTTAGCTTGAGGGACATATCCTGAGATAGTCCTGAGTGTTGAGTTGATAATGTGACAACGTGTGTGTGTGTGTGTGTGTGTGTGTGTGTGTGTGTGTGTGTGTGTGTGTGTGTGTGTCTGTGTGTGTGTGTGTGTGTGTGTGTGTGTGTGTGTGTGTCTGTGTGTGTGTGTGTGTGTCGGGCGGTATTCAGCAACACATGCACACACCACAGGGAAGACCACAATGGGAAGTCAAACATGTGCAAAGGGACGCACAGACACACCCATGCACGCACACGCACACGCACACACACACACACACACACACACACACACACACACACACACACACACACACACACACACACACACGCACACACAAACAGACACACACACACACACACACACAGTGTGTACCTGTAGTTTAAGGCTGAAGGTGAAGGTCTCGTCAGCCTCAGGCACTTCGTCATCTCTCACGGCGATGAAGATGGTCTTGCTGGCCTCGGACGACAGCAGGAAGGCTGCGGCCGTGGTGGCCTCAAAGTCCCCTGTGTCATCGCCCTCCAGCTGCCAACACACAACAAACACTATGTGGTTATAGGATTCATCATTTAGCTCATAAACATTAAGAATTATCTCTGTATGTCCTATTTCGGTCTCATCTGTGTCTATATCTTCTCCCTGTGTGTACACAGGAGAATCACAGGTGAATGAAATAATTCATATTTATTCATAAAGGCTTGCCTATATGTCATCACGCAGTATGTTTGCGTTCGACAGGAAGTAATTAAAATTCGACTTGATATAAGAATACTCTTGATATAAGAATACACAAAAACATATTTTCCATTTCGTTAGGTCTTCACGTTTAAGTCTCCAAACTTTCACTGAAGTACTGGGGTTGAGTACTTTGTCCTCCACTCTGGTCACACGCTGTCAACGTGGTCATTGTTAGTTTCCATCTCAGTCAGTTGGTCTCCGTCAGAGTGTGTCTGAGGGCCATCCATGGGGGGAGGGCCATCCAAACCCCACATGGGTTTGGATGGCCCTCCTGTGTCACGGCTGTTGTAGCAGGAAAGAACACTGTGCAGATCCATCAAGAGGGATAGGAAATCCCCTGACCACACCACACCAGCTAGCCAGCCAGCCAGCCAGTCAGCCGGACCCCCGCGGTGTGAAGCAGCTGACACCGGCTCCCAGACTCTCTCAATTGTGGGGGGAAGTATAGTCTCGCTTAGCCAGACAACTATTCCACAATCTCCGAGTCTGAAACTACACATCCCGAAAGCCGAGAACGGAAGCCGTCATCAGTTCGTAATTTCCGTTCACGACAGGGGTCATCAATTTGTCCGTACACGGACAAATATCTCTGTGTCAAGACTTGGCCTGGTCCGTGGCAAATTCTAGATTTTGTTTTTACACACCATTATAATGTTCTTATTTTGATCATAGAACCCAATTACTGAATGTCAGTCTCCAGGTGTTCTTCAGAATGACACTGATTTACTATGACACTAAGGCACATTAGGAGTCCACTAGGTAGGACAGCGGTTCTCAAACGTTTTATTTTCAAGAACCCCCATAACTCTCAGAGTTACAGACCTGTAATGGTCATTTAGGGATACTGAAGCTCTTTATGTGTTTGTCTACTCATTTTGTATGTCCATGGCAAAAATAGAATTTTGACAAAAATGTCCACTACAAGCCAGCATGGCGATGACCCCTGGTTCACGAAAATAGATTCTAAAATATCGCAAAAAAAATATTGTAGAATTTCCATTTCTAATAAGCAGCAAGCTATATACAGTATATGTTTGTATTCCTACTTATAGTTAAGTTTTTTTTTAAAGTCTGAGTATTTCTTCCACCACTGTCTTCCTCCTCCTCCCCTGTGGAGGGAGTTGAACCAGAACCCATGTTGTGATGTGGGAGACAGCTTCTGCAGACGCCACTGTGGGGGCCTTTGATGTTACACCACTAGCTGGCTGTCACAGTTAAAAGGTCATCACACATCTCCTCCTCCTCCCCCCCCCTTCTCCTCCTAACCAGCGGAGAGGAGCAGTCTGACTGGCACCAGAGACGTTCCTCTCCCCTCTTTTAAATGGTGGATGTGTGGGGTGCCTGCCTGGTGGCTCAGCTCAGTTAAGTGCACACACACACACACACACACACACACACACACACACACACACACACACACACACACACACACACACACACACACACACACACACCATATGCTCCTAGTGAGCGCGAGAACCCCGGGTTCTTTGAATACAACCCCGTCTTGTCCCACATGTCTCTCTTCTTCTCACTGATTTTGATAGATTATACTATTGTATGCAGATATAAGTTGGTTACTTGTTCACACATGTTGTTATTTAGATACGTTTTTGCTTGACCACAAATGCTAAGAATGTTATTTACAACAAGAAAGCAATAGCCAGCACTTCGAAGTCCTTCTGGTATTTTTAATTCATATGTGCACAGACAAATACACCATACACAAATGTAATGAATTAAAAGTACCAGAAGGACTTCGGAGGGCTGGCTATTGCTTTCTTGCTGTGAATCTTCATGAGCCGTGCACCCGCAAACTGTATTATACACAGACAGAATGCTCGTTTTTGTTTGATGTTCCCTATTCGGGGCGGCCATAGCTGAGTGGTTAGTGAGCCCGCCTAGGGAGCCAGAGGCCCTGGTTGCCCCAGGTACGATTCCAGGCCAGGCCAGGCCAGCAAATGTGTCGATGAAATGAAATTTGTCCCTGAGCAAGACCCTTAACCCCTAATTGCTCACAGGCCCTCATTGGAAACAAGACCTCAAGGACTTTCATGAACGGACCTGTTAAAGGAATTATCCTTATCCTTTATTCGAGGCTGAACTGGGAACCCTGGTTAACAGAGTATATACTGTGTTGGGTTTAATTGTTAAATAATTTGTAATACGACGACTACGGTCTACTAGCTCACAGACTTTTTGTAAATTCTTCACCTATAATGTCATCCAGCCAGGTTGAAAGCGGTTTACTGTTCTTTGAGTGTCACAGTGAGTGACTCCTTAAACCCTGAGAGAATAGAAAAAACAACAACCACATTCTCTGACCAGAAGAGCAAAAGCCCTTCCATGAGGTGAGATTCAGTACGGCCGAGAGGACAATGCTCATTGTGTGCTTTATGTAAGACTTGTTGTCTTCTTCCTTCTTTCTCACCAGAACCAGGGCTGTCACGTTGACCGGGTCTCCCACTCTCTCCACCAGCAGCCGCACCACGGTCCTGCTGCTCTCGTTCACCACAAAGTGGGTCTGCCCCAGGAACCTCAGCACAGCGGACTCGGACCGGGCGCCAGAGACGGACACGGCCAGAATCAGCCCAGCAAGCAGGAGGACAGGGGGCATTCCTGTTGGAGAGAGGAGAGGAGAGGAGAGGAGAGGAGAGGAGAGGAGAGGAGAGGAGAGGAGAGGAGAGGAGAGGAGAGGAGACACATGTTATAATCAGTGGATGGAGGGATGGCAAAGAGTACACAGAGTGCAACCACTGAAACCCTTGTGCTGGTGGGTGAATGAATGAATGTTATACATTTGACTAGACCGTTGGTTCTCAAACATTAAAAAATTCAAGGACCCCCATATATCTGAAAGTGTAGTGCATTGGTTCTCAAAGTGGGGTCCGGGGACCCCAAGGGGTCCTTGGGGAGGTTCGAGGGGGTCCCCAGCAAAAATGTGTATAAGCATCACAATCATTTTAACCACTTTATGTTTGCCATTCAAAAACAGCAGATCTACAAGCTCACAGCACGTCACTTCGTGCTGTGCTGCGAGCTTGTAGATCTGCTATTTTTTACATTTATTTGAAAAATCTCGAAAATGTTTGGAAAATGTTGCATTTTTTAACATAAATCTTCTCTTTTGTGGGGGTCCCTGGCACAAAACGTTTTCGGATGGGGGTCCGTGGCCAAATAGATATCAATTTGGGGGTCCTTGACATGAAAAAGTTCAAGAAGCACTGGTGTAGTGTACAAGTGGAACCAAATGGACCCCTAACGGTCCATTTGGTTCCACTCGTACAGTTACAGACTTGTAAAAGTGCCATGGCAATGCACCAACTAAAAACCAGTAGACGAAGAGATCCTCCAACAGCGTTGAAGATGGATAGGCCGTACTATCCGTAAAACCAGCCTCAAACACCACAAGACATAGTCCCTCAAGTGGAAACCCCCAGGGGAAAAGAAAGAGAGGGCGGCCACGAAACACCTGGCGCAGAGACTTGGAGGCAGATGCCAAGAAAACGGGGCCACAACTTGGGGACAGCTGGAGATGTTGGCTCAGGACCGAGATGCTTGGAGAACTCTTGTTGACGGCCTAAGACCCAGAAGGGGTAACAGGCGGAAGTAAGTAAGTAAGTAAAGTGTCATGAACCTGCCTCAGTGTTCAGACAAAAGAGAGGGATACACGGACAACTTACAGTACAAGCATGATTTATTAAATAGATAAATAAAGACAAATAAATTGAGAACCACTGCAGTAGACTGACACAGACAAGTCAGTCTCTCAAAAAAAAAAACTAGGTGCACACATTGCACACTCAACTACTGGCTTTATTAGCCAATGCCCTGCTACCAGCAATGCACGCCTACATTTGAGGGCACACGTTAAACCCTAACGTGATGCTATATGAGATGACTGTTTTGTTTCACAATAAAAACTCAAAAAACTCAAACTCAGCACACCACTTTTCAATGTATGAACAGTCTGGGGGGACTGTCAAAATATAAAATATTGACGTACTGCATAATGTGCTTTGGATTTGAATACACAAAGTAGGCAGTTGGGCGCATGTCAAACCATATTATTATTTAAATCCACGTCAGGGTCGAGTGCCCAGACATGCGAGGAGGGGACACGGATTAACAGAAACTGTGCAGTCAGTCAGGCTGTGGCCTGGAGGACTGCGTTGGTCTGGATTGGATGGTCATTGTGGTCAGGAACGACTGTGTGGAACAGTGTTATTCCACTCTCTGAACGGCTGTTGTCCTCACGTTGTCATAGCCGCGAGCGTAGCCAAATCCACACTTTTTGACCGCATGCATTACATGTGTCCCTCCACCGTAAATCTTAGCGTTCAAGGTATGGCTAACACTTCGGCTAGGCTAGTTTAACCAGTCATTGTAGGGAAAAATGGACAACAACTTGACATTATTAGTTGAATAAAAAAGGTTCAGTCAGGAACACTCACGTCAAAGTAGATTTAACCATTTATTGCAACAAATTGAATACGGTTAAACTTGGCGGTAATGCTCCGCTTTTTAAGATACATTTTGAAGCAAAAACAGGGAACGCTTTGCAAACCCCCACACAGGTATACAAGAGCAGGCCCATAGCAAGACAATTTAATCGGAATAACTTGAGTCGTGCAAACTTGAATGCAAATTTGAATGCATTTTAACATTAAAGCCATAGGACATTGAATTCAGTTTGGAGCCATGCAAACATTAAAGTCCAGTTTACTAAAGAGCCATGCACACATGAATTTCAGTTCAACATTCAGTTTAAACCAGGGGTCTTCAACAGGGGGTCCGGGACCCCTAGGGGGTCCCCAGAGTTACTACAGGGGGGCCGCCAAATCTTTGTGTGATAGGATCATGTTTTTTACATGAACCACTTGAACCCCAGCATCCCTATTCTGAGTGGAACATTAGCCAAAATAAATAGCAGATCTCCAAGCTCACAACGCCTCGAAGTGTGAGGCGTTGTGAGCTTGTAGATCTGCTATTTTTGGCAAAGAGGTTTGGTGTAGAGGGAAAAAAAGACTAAATATTGACGGTTCAAGTGGTTAAATGTCTGAAAATACACATTAATCGAACATACACTGATGATAGTGCTGTCAAAGTCTATGAAGCTGTCTGAGAAATCTATGAAAATGTTTAATTTACAACACAATTTTATACAATATGTAGTGGGGGTCCCTGCTTCTTCTCTCTCTCAGCCAAGGGGTCCTTGGTTTGAAAACATTGAAGACCCTTGGTTTAAACGCTTGAGTAATGCAAGACCCTGAACTATAAGGTGGAGGCTGGGGTGGTGGAGGCAAGTTTTGCCAGCACCAGCAGCAGGAGCGTGTGGCAGCAATTGAAAAGCAGAGATCCAGTGTAGGAGGAAGGCGTACTTAAACGGACCGCCTTGTTGAGGTGTGATTGGTGTGTAGGAAAGCGTCTCTGATTGAAAGCAATCAGCAGACTGACAGCTGATTACAGCTGAGTGTATGCGACTTCTGTGCACTGCATGAACTAACCAGTGTTGCCAGATTCTGTGAGAGGAACAAGCAACCAGGTCTAGGAAAACCAGCCCAAAAGAAGCGACTATGGGCCACATGAGCACTTTAACATATACATCAGCTATTTGAAAATAGCAGATCTACAATCTCACAACACGTCGCGGTGCGACGCGTTGTGAGCTTGTAGATCTGCTATTTTCAAATACAATCTTGCGAGGAAATTATAATAAGCAGATCTGGCAACCCTGGAACTAACGCGATGCTTCATTTAAAAAAACAAAAGCAGATAGTAGATTGGCTATATGGTATATAGGGTTAATTAGAATAAGACTAGTTTAAGTAAAAGTGGTACATTGCCTCAGAGAGCCCACCATTCTACTCTCCACTGTCACCTCTCTACTGTATTCATCTCCTCTATTCTCTCCTCTCCTCCCTTGTCCTATTTCCTCCTCCTCTCCTCCTTCGTTCTGCTCTCTCACCCATGCTAAAACCCCGGGAGCTGAAGCAGGGAGCCCGCATTAAGACAGTTGTCATGGTTACTTGTGGCACAACAAACAGCACAGCACGACAAGTGGGTGTGTCCTCCTTAATGCTAAGCTGTGGCCACACCGCCTCCCCCCCCCCCCCTCCCCTCCACTCCCCCTCCCTGCATCCTGATGTGAACCACTCTATAACTGAATGGATGGATGGATGGATGCACAAATAAGGCCCTTTTTTTCTCTCTCTCCACACAAATTAGCTCAAATTACAAGGTTGAAAAAAAGAGGGATTGCTTAAAAAAAAAAATCTATCTGCGTGTTTGTTGTTGTTTGTTGTTGTTTGAATAACTTGATTCAGGATATGCGGTTTATAATTGTCTCCTCCTTGCTGGAGTAGGATTGTACGAATTCTTACTTTTGATACTTACTTTGAATCCTGAAATAAACAAAACTGTGGAAAAAAAGGGAAACAAAATGATTGCTAAACTGTCGGTGTCGCGCGTGGGCGGCAAATAGCCGATCTACAAGCTCGCTGCGACGGGTTGTGAGCTTGTAGCTCGGCTATTTTCCGTGCATGTACACGACACCGGCAGGCGACTAACAGTTCAAGTATAAATCCGTCTCTGTCGTGTAGAAACCTCATATGTCCAAAACTGTTACTTTTCAGGATTCAAATTCAAAACCTGACGCTGTATAGTATGATGAAGTAGGGCGTTAATTTACACACAAAAACCCACAAAATGTTAGAATATGGAGATAAGAGGTTTCTGTCCGACAGCAGCGGTAACGACATGGGGCAGCCATGCCGAGGGCGGGTGGGTGAGGTCATTGTGTTTTCTTTTTTTCACTAATAGGGGCAAAAGACTTGATTTGAGGAAACTTGGCCATTAAAAACATCCCGTTTTTCATATGTTCCACATGGTGCTGTTAGATCCATCTGGAGGAGGGTTTATTCTGGGTGCATATCGGTGGGTGTTTCACAGTCCAAACAATCATCAGTCAATCTGTCCTGACCTGGAGAAGTGAGCATTTATAAAAGCACAGCCCTGACCATCAAAGCTTATGTCTGGACTGATGATGCCATGTTGCTATACTGAAATTAATGGATACTACGGAAGGAATGGTGTGTGCGCGTGCCTGTGTGTGTGTGTGTGTGTGTGTGTGTGTGTGTGTGTGTGTGTGTGTGTGTGTGTGTGTGTGTGTGTGTGTGTGTGTGTGTGTGTGGGTGTGTGTGTGTGTGTGTGTGTCCATATGAGCATAACGTGCATTTGAAACAGAGTTCTAGCATGTGTGCGTGAATCTTGTGTGGGTGACTGTACATGCGTAGACTGCAGGTGTATGTGTGTGTGTGTGTGTGTGTGTGTGTGTGTGTGTGTGTGTGTGTGTGTGTGTGTGTGTGTGCGTGCGTGCGTGCGTGCGTGCGTGCGTGCGTGCGTCCACATGACATGAGCATCACATGCATTTGAAACAGAGTGCTAGCATGTGTGCGCATGCAACTTGTGTGGTGACTGTACTGTATATGTATAGACTGCAGGTGTGTGTGTGTGTGTGTGTGTGTGTGTGTGTGTGTGTGTGTGTGTGTGTGTGTGTGTGTGTGTGTGTGTGTGTGTGTGTGTGTGTGTGTGTGCGTGTGTGTGTGTGCGTGGGTGTGCGTGGGTGTGTGTGTGTGTGTGGGGGTAACAGGGTGCTGTGAAATCCATCAAAAGTGGATTAGGATCTTGTGGGTACAGCCGGGCTGGACAGCAGGGAGGCGGGGAGGAGTGAGGGGGTGATAAGTGTACCAGGACAAAGAGGTGAACACTGGGGGGGGGGAGGGGGGGCTGTTGTTCTGCCTCCCCTGGGGGTTGGGAACTTCCTGCGTCGTCTCTGACCTGGAGAGGAAGCAGTACAAGCGAAAATCCTCCGCGTAAAACCCAGAGCATTCTATTGGAGATGTTACGTCAACGAGGGGGCAGAAACAGCGCCGGTCACGTGGTTCATGTAAACTCGAAATAGTGACAAACACTCATAGACTCCAGTGCATTCCGTAAACTTCCGGTTCAGGGCATTGTCACTATTCGCCAATATAACCCCCACTGGGCCAGGGGAGAGAGACTGCATTTATTATTCCAAATTGAGTTTAAGATTGTAATGTTTGTTTTTAAAATTGGAAATGGGCTACTGGAAACTACTCTCCACCCAGAGCCTTGAGGTCTTGGCCGACCAGCTGCTGCTGGAGGTGCCAACGTAACGACCAGGCTAAAAACCATGGGGGCGACCGACCGGGCCTTGGTGGCAGAAGCCCCCAGGCTCCCTGGAACAATTTGCCCGTATATATATACACACATAAGAGCTGCCCCAGTCCATTGTTATTTTTAGATCTCCATTAAAGACTACTTTCTTGTCAATGGCTTTCAGTGACAGCTGATGGAATTAACACGTATATATGTTTTCCCTATTACTGGTGCTAATGTTTTGTTTGTGTTTATTTCAGTGTATGCTAATGTTTTTATTTTGCATTGTTTTGCTTTTGTTTTTAACCTGTACAGCACTTTGGTTGACCCGGTCATGTTAAACACATGTGCTATACAGTATAAATAAAGTTTGAGTTGAGAGTCGAGTTGAGTATTAGCCTCAGGCAGGGCTACTTCAGTCAGGGCTACTCTACTCAACCAGTAGAGGTGTGTCCTATATACGCGACACCAGATGTATAATAACCTCCCATTCACAGTACAACCACCTGCTTTCGACAGCGCCTGAATCAGCAGGCAAGTCTTTTTTTCAAGTCTTTTTTTCCACTGTTTCACATGTCTTACACTACAGTCTTCCTCTCTGTAAAACCCAGACTCTCTAACTCACTTACTGTCAGACAAAAGGCCCTGCATGGTCTCTCTGAAGTCTCAAATCCCAAGACGGGAAACTTTAAGCAGAAAGGGGGGTAAATAAATCTATAAGTCCTTCCTCTGTGGTCATATAACGATTGATTGCCAAAAGCCGCACCACTTAAGACCACTTAAGGATTCGACGAGGCAATCTTCTTTTTCAGAGAGATGTTAGCCAGCATGCCTCCATTACAGTGGTGGAAGAAGTACTCACATATTTTACTTAAGTAAAAGTATCAATACTGCAATGTACAAATACTCTGTTACAAGTGAAAGTCAGGAATTCAAAAAGTACAACGGCATTGGTATAAAAATATACTTAAAATACAAAAGTAAAAGTACTCATTAGGCAGAATCTCCCGTTTCACAAGTTTTTCAAATGTATACAAATCTTTTGAAAATAGCAGATCTACAAGCTCACAATGCGTTGCAAATGGCCGAAATGTATATAAGGTTGAAGTGGTCAATGTATGTTTTGTAATAATAATCAAAATCTACAAAGTAACTAGTAACTAAAGTTTCCAAATAACTGTAGTGGAGTAAAAATACAATATTTGCCTCTGAGATGTAGTGGAGTAGAAGTAAAGGTATTGAAAATTGGAAAATGCCTAAAAAGTACAGTACTTGATTACATGTACTTAGTTACTTTACACCACTGCCTACACACACGCCAGGCTTGCATGTGAGCGAGCACACGCGCACACACACACACACACACACACACACACACACGCACACACAAGCGCACACACACACACACACACACACACACACACACACACACACACACACACACACACACACACACACACACACACACACACACACACACACACACACACACACACACACACAGAGGGGTGGTCCTTTAGACATTCAGTGACCCAGACACTGAGCTGCCTTCAAAGCGGGTTGAATGCGAGGCAGATGCTGTGTGGACGGATGGATGGCATCATGGGTCTGGATGGAAGGCAGCGTTGTGTCGGCGGTGCCAACATGCAGTACGTGCCAACTGTGACACCATGACGGCAGCTAGAGGGAACCAATGGGATGTGTCTGTCACAGTTCAACGCGGCACGGAGCCCTCTGGCGCAGACGTGTGATCCCAAAGCCTATACCACTTGTGCAAGGACGTGCTGTGATTGGCCATGACGTGGTTTACGATTCTGTCCCTATCGGTACATAACTCGGACGGCGCCGAGTAGGCTCAAGCGAACGTCGCAACGTTCGGCACGGCAACTCGCTCGCTTTAGCTCGCTCGGTGGTGCCTCTCGTGGCTACAGTTCGCTTAACCCATTTAGACCTGAGGCCGATTCTAAAAACGCCTTCTAAATCCTGACCTAAGTTTTCTGAAAAACTTTAAAAAATGACAACAAATGTATGTTGCTACATACTGTACATAGCAACAAGAACCCTAAAAGGGGTTCCCGTCCTGAAAGGTATAGTTACAAATAGGGGTTCCTGCCCAAAATGGGTTAAGACAGCACGCCTCCGTCGTGGTCAAAAACTATACTTTATCGGCAAAGAAATAGTCTGCGGTTGCTATACTTGTGAGGTTTTTTTTAACCATAAGCCTAAAGCCGAAAAATAGCCGATCTACAAGCTCACATCGTGTCGCAGTGCATTTTAGAGGTTAGGGCCTAAACCTCTAAAATGTCTCATTCTAACCCTAAAAACCCAACCTGAATATTTTCCTAGTTCTAAACCGATTTCTAAAAGACTTTTTCTAACCATAAAACAACCATTTCTAAGTTTTGAGGATCTGAAAAAGGGTCCTCATGACGTCTATTTCTCAAATTCTTGTGTTGTGGGTAGAGTTCTCAACGGGCCTGAAAATTAAAGCCCGGCCCTAACTGGGCCCTAACTGGGCCGGCCTGAACAATTACCATAAACCCGAAAAAACCTGAAAAGTGTCATTATGTGCTTAATGTCCTCAAAGTCACGCATCCAACAAGCTTTGAACTGAGCCAAAACAACTTGAAAACGACTACTTAGAATACATTTTCGGCCCGGCCCGAGAAAGTTGGGGTCGGGTTCAGACAGAATTTGAGAACTCAAGTTGTTGGGAAATTTGGACCTCAAAAGTATAGGCGCGCGCACACACACACACACACACACACACACACACACACACACACACACACACACACACACACACACACACACACACACACACACACACACACACACACATTTGCCAGGTCCTTCAAGTAGTAAGATCTCAGTGGTCTGTGTGGGTGACAGGCCAGAACACTGCAGAGAATGATGCATGAAAACATCCACCCATGTGTCAATCACACATCGTCTCCCCAGAGCCAAAGAAAGACCAAAATGACAGCCGGAGCGGTTTGTTGGGGACACTGCATGGGGACCTGGCGTTCTTCTAAACGGACTCACAGGACATGACACCATGGCAGATATAGATGATCCGCTGTGGTTGTGACCTCCTACGCAGCTGGAGCTGGATCTTCTAGCTGTTGCAGCACTGGTCTGGCACCCAGACAGAAAGAATGAATGTTCTGCTGCTGGTCTTCCAAAAAAACAGTGGAACACACCATTGCTTTCATTCACTGAGATGAGAACAATAATAACTAGAGAAAGTACCAGGTCAGGTAGGTCATTGTGGGCTGGCGGCAATGTTGGGAATTCAGTCAGAATAGATGTGAATAGGACAGATCCGTCATGATCACATGACTAATAGACATACAGTAGTGTATACCGATTTGTGTGATGTTTTGACAGAATGTGTGGGAGTAATATAATGAAAAACATGCGTTTTTCTTTCAGAAAAAAAATATATATCTTGAAAGTGTTTCACTTTTTCTTTTTTTTTACAAATCTTCTCTTCTGGGGGTCCCTGGCACAAAACATTTTCAGATGGGGGGGGGGGGGGTCCACGGCCTAATACATATCAATTTGGGGGTCCTTGGCATGAAAATGTTTGATTTTGTATTAGAATCAGCCTCGGGTCTTAATGGGTTCAAATTCTTTCCCCTCGTCTTTTATGTGCTGTCGCTTCCTGGAGAGCCACACGGTTTCTTATGAAGCGTTCACACACTGGCAGATACAAAGACACAGGCTACCGTTCATTTTCAATGGAAGCCATGCAGCGACATCCATGAAGATACATCCAATGTTTGTAGCTGCTAGAAAAGATATAACAGCTAAAAAAAAAAGTTACGCTGGTTTCAACTTAAGCTTAAAGAATATGAAGCTACAAATATAATGCTGTGTAACTTTGTATCTTTTTGTCTCAGCCAGTGTGAACGCCGCATTAGCGCTGGGCAGAGAGAAGGTTGTTCCGGGAGCTTAGAGGAGATCAAAGGTAAGACGGGGACAACGCACACATACCTTACCTACCACATGCACACAAGTACTGCACGCGCGCACACACACACACACACACACACACACACACACACACACACACACACACACACACACACACACACACACACACACACACACACACACACACACACACACACACACACACACACACACACACACACACACACACACACACACACACACACACACACAACTACTACTCTTTAGTTGTCAATCACTCCCTGCCCTGGGTCGGAGTGCTCTCTCTGTGTCACAACCCCATTTATCTCAACGACTCTGAGAAGGACAAACCGTCCTCTTCCTGTGTGTGTGTGTGTGTGTGTGTGTGTGTGTGTGTGTGTGTGTGTGTGTGTGTGTGTGTGTGTGTGTGTGTGTGTGTGTGTGTGTGTGTGTGTGTGAGTGATGGATGGTCACTTGGTCAGTCATGTGAGCTGTGCAGGGAGTCTCATAGCTCAGGGATAAAGCGGTGATAAGGCCAGCGGTGCTGGGTGGTGTTTTGACCCCTGACCCCTGTCAACTGTCACCCACCATGACAGCAGGCTGGCTGACAGCCTGCTTACTGGAGAAGCTTTAGCGAAACCGAGACCCTGCTGTGTGCGCACACGCACACAGACAGACACACACACACAGACACACACACACACACACACACACACACACACACACACACACACACAAACGCTATTTTTTTATCTAGCATACACATGCACTCTCTTACTGTAACACTCACAGTCTCACACACACACGCACACGCACAGACACACTTTATAAGAGACCAGAATAGAAATAAGCTCTTTTTATGTGTTTTATCTTTTTGATGGTGATGTATGATTATGTATGTATTTTGGTACATAATTATGTGCATTGTCAATAAATATTGCGAGCGCATGCACGCACGCACGCGCACATGCACACACACAAGTAATACACATGTGCACACACTAACATTGACATAGTCACTCACACATACAGTACATGCATACTATACAAATGCATACTTGCACGCACACACACACACACACACACACACACACACACACACACACACACACACACACACACACACACACACACACACACACACACACACACACACACACACACACACACACACACACACACACACACACACACACACACACACACACAGTGTTTCGTTGGTTGACCCTGTCAGAGGTGTCGGGTGTCCAGGGCTGATCCAGGGTCAGCGCTCAGCCCAGAGGCCTCTAGGGTTTCTCCTGACGCTGTGATGTAATCTTCACTGTATCAATTATTCACCTCCAGCCTTCAAGACCTCACCATCAGCATCCAGGAACGCAGCGTGCATGTGCGTGTGTGTGTGTGTGTGTGTGTGTGTGTGTGTGTGTGTGTGTGTGTGTGTGTGTGTGTGTGTGTGTGTGTGTGTGTGTGTGTGTGTGTGTGTGTGTGTGTGCGTGTGTGTGTGTGTGTGTGTGTGTGTGTGTGTAGGATGCCACATGTGGCGTCTGTGGTCAGTCATGTGATCAGGCCGATGATGAGTAAAGCACACGCAGTGGTGTAAAGTAACTAGGTACATATACTCAATAATACTCAATATACTGTACTTAAAAGGACAACTTCACACATTTTCAACCGATTTTTCTATATATAATGCTCATTATAACATGGCATGCCATTTCTGTCTACTCAGTGACAGAGTGCTATGAGCTAGTAGATCTGCTATTTTAGAAATATCGTGAAAATTTGTGCAAATCTTTGAATATGAACTGCTCAAAATAAGTTTGGAAACTTAACTTGCCTGCAAATGGTACCAGGGCTGACACCAAATAATGATGTCACTCAACTCAGCAAAGTTGCAAAACCCATGTTTAGGTGACAGTCACTCACCTGTGAGGCAGTCACACACCTGTGACTACTGGCACACAGCTGGCAGGTTGCTCAAAACAAGAGCGATTACCAACAGAAGCATATTGGGTGATGTTGGCAAATTATTTGGAGGCGCTACCCACACATTAGCTGTGTTGCTCATTCCACGAATGCCCGATCCTTACAAGCTGTACCTCGTTGTAAAGGTGACTAATCAATGATAGAAATGATATAAAACACAATACCAATTGGCATTATTAAAGGGGAGATATAACTGACCGAAGTTACATTTCCTAACTTTCTTTGAGCAGTTTATATATATTTTTAAAGCGAGCATGTTTAACTCAAATCTTTGTTTCTGGGGGTCACTGTCACAGAATATGAGATGGGGGTCCGTGGCCAAATATGTATCATTTTGGGGGTCCTTGACATGAAAAAGTTTGAGAACCACTGTACTAGAAGACTCTGCAGAACACATGCTTGGCCCTTAATACACAACTCAACTAAAATACAACATTCAGACATGATGTTACGATGACTGCACCAACAAGACAGACGGTCCATAGCGTTGTAAATCCCAAACTGTTGGCACAACACTAAACGTTTTGTGAACGCAGCTTAATGCACACGACGTTTAACTAACTGCTGTGTGGTTTCTCTCTACAGACTCAGCATCGTCTGGACTCTAACTAAAAGTGGCACACCAGAAGTATTACACTATCTAATAAACCACATCACTAAGAAAACAGATTCACCCGTCTCTCTGCACTGTCTCCACTCTGCACTCTCATTATAAAAAGGACTTTCCTCGAACCCCAGCTTTTTTTTAATGTGTCTTCTTTTCTTTTTACTTAAATCTCTGAAAATAGCCGACATGCAACCAAGTGATAAATCAGCCATTACGACGCCATCAAGGTCCGCCAAAATACATTTTAGTCGACTAAATGAAAAAAAAAAAAAAAGGATAATTCCTTTTAACAGGTCGTTCATGAAAGTCCTTGCGGTCTTGTTTCCAATGAGAACCTGTGAGCAATTGGGGTTAAGAGTCTTGCTCAGGGACAAATTTCATATCATCGGCACATATGCTGGGATAGCCTGGAATCGAACCTGGGGCAACCAGGGCCAGCTGGTTCCCTAGGCGGGCTCACTAACCACTCAGCTATGGCCGCCCATGAACTGTAGATTTAGTCGACTAACAGTAAAACATTTCAGATTACAAAAATAAAACTAAAACTAAATGGAATTTGATTCAAAGGACTATGACTAAAACTGAATCAAAATTTGCTGTCAAAATCAACACTATAGTGGTAGCAGTCCGAGCTTCATGTGTGGGACAGCAACGTGCCCTGTGGGGTTCTGAACTGTGGTTCTGAAGGTTCTAATCAAAGGGCTTTCCCATGCGGCCTCACGTCCCGTCTCAGCTCTCAGGCTTCCCTGATCCGCCGAGACGCCCTTAGTGATGGGCCTGTGGTTGCATCTAGTAGTTACACACACATACACACACATAAACGTACACACGCACACACTCCCTCTTCAACACAAATGTACATAAACACATACACTGTCTCTCTTTCTTAAACACACAAACATTATGAGCACATGCACGCACTGACCCAGACACGCGCACGCACACACACACACACACACACACACACACACACACACACACACACACACACACACACACACACACACACACACACACACACACACACACACACACACACACACACACACACACACACACACACACACACACACACACACACACACACACACACACACACACACACACACACACACACATCAATCATACTTCTCTGAGGAGGCTGATCTGACCATGTCATTACCATCTGATAATATTACACTGTGTGTGTGTGTGTGTGTGTGTGTGTGTGTGTGTGTGTGTGTGTGTGTGTGTGTGTGTGTGTGTGTGTGTGTGTGTGTGTGTGTGTGTGTGTGTGTGTGTGTGTGTGTGTGTGTGTGTGTGTGCTTGCGGAGGTCAAGCTTGCTGTACCAAGCAGACATAAAGACAGGCAGACAGAATACACTGGTCTCTGTCTTACCGTCTGTATGTCAAACAGGTTTACAAACAGACCATCGTTCAGACAATCATGTGTGTTGTATGTGTGTTCAAATGGAACCAAATGGACCCGTACATTTGTATTCTCTTGGAGCAATATTAACCCATTAAACATTTTTACCTCAAATCTTTGCTTCTGGGGGATTCTACAAATGTCTTCAGTTGTTTTGAAAAACTTGAAAAACCTATTTTGCTATAAAATCTGTGGTTCTCAAACATTTTTCATGTCAAGGACCACCCAAAATGATATGAATTTGTCCGCGAATTTGTCCCCCCCATCTCACAATATTTAGTTCCAGGGACGATTTTTTTAGCTCATAGGTGCCGCACTATGAACTTGTATATCTGCTATTTTTGAATAGCCAAAGACATCTAAAAATGACACCGATTCTTTCCCGGTCTAAATGGGTTAACACTGGAGGATTTGACTGTATGGTAGGGAGTGGTACATAGAAGCAGTTTAATGAGGCTCCACTGCGCATCAATCTGTCACTACACCGTGTCTTTATCTATGACGTAAATGGACGATTATTAGCCTACTGTAGAGTACTGATATTTCTGCAGAGTAAACACTAACAGCGGAAAATGAAAGTGCACGGTGGTCAAAGAGGGCCTGATAATCACTGCACTGGACTAAATATGAAAAGATATTGCAGAGACACAGAGAGCGTGTCCTTATTGTAGATTTACTATTTTCTCAAAACGTTCCACGTGAAGTATGGCTACTGGGACTGGTTGGATTGCTGCAATCAGGTGAATACAATTAAATTCCGATTCCGCAGATAGAAAACTACCAGAGGAGGAACCACGACCTTAAACTGAAACACCCATTACGGATGCTGTCAATGCACTGAATGGGACATTATCAGGTTTAATCAGACTATTGATTGGTCTAAGTAGGTGAGATACTGACCTACCCACGGGGCTTAGTAGGTGTTTTGTATAAAGTATAGTTTTGGACGGTGATGGAGGCGCGGCGTCTCAAGCGAAGTTGAGCCACGAGAGGCACCACCGAGCGAGCTGAAGCGAGCGAGTTGCCGTGCCGAACGTTGCAAAGTTCGCTTGAGCCGACTCAGCGCCGTTCGAGTTATGTACCGATTGGCACAGAATGGTAAATCATGTTTTGGGGTGAGCGTTTGCCCCAACTTTCAGCAACCCACAGAATAACGACAAAACACCTACTGAGCCCCGTCGGTAGGTCAGTATCTCACCTACTTAGACCAATCAATAGTCTGATTAAACGTGATCATGTCCCATTCAGTGCATTGACAGCATCCGAAGCCGGTGATTGAAACCTATTCAGTGGGATTTGGGTTCACAATCGATGATGTTCCCCTTTAAAGTCTCACTATGTAACTTTTTTTTAAGTTAATAAAATGTAATGTTGTCCAATCTGTATGGTAGAATATGTTAATACAATAGAACTTATACCTTAGGGGTGGTTGTATTTTGTCTCCCCGCTCTTCTATTGAGACATTTAGATCGTGTCAAAGGTCATGTCTCACCTAGACACAGGATCTGACATGAATTTTGACCTGATGGTCAAGCAAGAGCAAGCAGGCAGGCTCAATTAGCTCAATGGTAAAAAATGTCAGCACTTGCGCAGGAAAGTTCAAGTCCGGGGTAGAAGAGGAAAGTTACATAGTGCAGCTTTAAATAAGAACGAACGCAAAGGGAGACATGTAGTGAAAATGAAGGATGAAACAATAAATCATCGTGGAATTTACTCATAATCAAACCCACATCGTTTCGACAGATCCCATTTTCAGTTTGTTTTCGGTATGAGTGTTTGCTTTGACGCCAGAGAAAACCAAACCAGAGCACGATGCATCTTTATTGGTTTGTTTTCTGTTGCAGCTCAGCAGCTCCGCTCTGAGCGGTGCCATCCACCCCTGGTGGTGTGTGTGTGTGTGTGTGTGTGTGTGTGTGTGTGTGTGTGTGTGTGTGTGTGTGTGTGTGTGTGTGTGTGTGTGTGTGTGTGTGTGTGTGTGTGTGTCATGGTGGGTAGTATGCAGTGTTGCCAGATTTTTCAAATAATAATTACAACAACTTTGGAAGCAAGCCCAAATAAGCAACTAGACTTTAGAAACAAGCCCAAATAAACAACTAAACTTTAGAAACAAGCCCAAATAAGCAAACACTTTAGAAACAAGCCCAAATAAACAACTACACTTTAGAAACAAGCCCAAATAAACAACCAGTCTTTAGAAACAAGCCCAAATAAGCAACTACACTTTAGAAACAAGCCCAAATAAACAACTAGACTTTAGAAACAAGCCCAAATAAACAGCTAGACTTTAGAAACAAGCCCAAATAAACAACTAGACTTTAGAAGCAAGCCCAAATAAACAACTAGACTTTAGAAGCAAGCCCAAATAAACAACTACACTTTCGAAACAAGCCCAAATAAACAACTACACTTTAGAAACAAGCCCCCCCAAAAAACACAACCCTTAACTACAGTACCAATATTTACAAGCGACTTTACAGAAAAACAAGCCCAAAGTCGCTTATAATAAGCGGACATGGCAACACTGGTACTGGGTATAGTACCACCCACGGTCCGTTCTCAGCCCCGGCGTGGCTGTGGGCGGCTATACCACCATACCGGGTCAAACTCACCAACCCCCATAATTGCAAATTCACATATAGCTCCTTCTCCCCCTCCCGGTATATTTATAGATCAAGTGGATTCCTCTCGCCACCATGCACTAGACGTCTTCGGGGAGGAGGAGAAAATTAAGAGACTTAATAAGTGAGTAGGAGCTAAAACATACATCATTAAATCCTGACAAAACTTCTAGTAAAACCACTAGGCTGCATCATGCTCACATCGGGGATCTCATTTTTGGAAAGCTATACTCTCAAAAACAGTTTTCTATTTATTTTGTGGTCGAAAAACTGAGAACCTAGCATTAGTCCAACAAGGGGGGGAGGAGAAAAAAAGGGTGGGGTGGGGGGCCGATGTCTTGTTGGGGGAAACAAGCACATGGGCAAAGAGCTGAATAATTGTAGACAAACGATGTCAGTCCACATGAAGGGAAAAAATAGAAAATGCATGAATGAAAAAAACTATTTTTTTCAGAAGTGGCGGAGAAAAGAAGAAGAAAAAATGCATGAGATCAGAACCTCTGAGCTGTTTGTCAGACGATACTTTTTCTTCAAGCCAGGCAAGTTTCTGCTGCCAATCAAAGTGTCCATTTACTGTGTGTGTGTGTGTGTGTGTGTGTGTGTGTGTGTGTGTGTGTGTGTGTGTGTGTGTGTGTGTGTGTGTGTGTGTGTGTGTGTGTGTGTGTGTGTGTGTGTGTGTGTGAGTGTGTGTGTGTGTGTGTGTGTTGGGGGGGGGGGTTTCTAACAGAGGTATTGTCCACAAGGCTGTGGTCTGGTGCTTCTTAACCCATTAAGAACTGCAGGCCGATTCTACAAATGCGCCTTCTAGTTCTCAAACTTTTTCCTACCAAGGGGGACCCCAATATTATTATGTATTTGGCCGCGGACCCCCCATGTTTAGGAAATGAAGAGAAGATTTGTGTATATTTAAAAAATCTAAATTATTCAAAATTTTTCAAACACTTGTTTCAAAACTGTTTAAAAAAAATGAAAACAAATGATGTACAAGCTCGCAGCATGGCACAAGCTTGTACATCTGCAATTCTTTGAATAGCCATCGCTATAAAAATTTAAAAACAACACACAGACGCTTTCCCGGTTTTAATGGGCTAAAAGCTGCACTAATGGCATCTCACATCCCCTCAAAAAAACATGACATTTCTCTTTTTTTTTCTCGTCTTCTTTTGGGGGAATGGTGGGAAGAAAGAAAGGGATACGGAGAATAAAAGAGAGACCAGTTCCAGTTGAGCAGGAGCCACCAAAGTGACTGACTGAGTGAGTGAGGGAGTGAGGGAGTGAGCGAGCGGGCCAGCGTAGTGAGCCAGCCAGCCAGGGCCAGCCAGCCAGTGGCCAGTTGCCCGGTGGTGTGTCTCGGGTCTCAGCCCGGGGCTTGACCCGGGGTCCCGTTTGACTGATTAGCCCTGTATGACACACAATGATCCGGGGCGGACAGAAGAAGTACTTTCAGGGGGATTAACCCATTCAATCCGGGAACGCATCCGTATGTCATTTTTTAAGATTTCTTTGGGCTATTCAAAAATAGCAGATATGCAAGCTCATATGCAAGCTACAAGAGCTTGTAGATCTACACTTTTTGGGGGGGAAATTGTGACAATTTGTGAATATACATGTCTTATCTTTGAATATACATATTTTTTTAAGCGAACATTTGTAACTCAAATCTTGGCTTCTGGGGGTCCCTGGAACAAAACATTTTGAGATGGGGGTCCGCGGCCAAATAAGTATCAACATTTTTTTTCTAAATCCTAACAGTATGTTGCTACTGTATATCAGTGGTGCTCCAACTTTTCCATGTCAAGGACCCCAAAAATTATGTATTTGGCCGCGGACCCCCAGCTCAAAATATGTTGTTCCAGGGACCCCCAGAAGTACAGATCGGAGTTAAAAATGTTCACTTTAAAACATATATGCGTATATATTCAAAGATTTGCACACATTTGCCTTGTAGATCTGCAATGTTTTAATAGCCAAAGAAATCTTAAAATGACACAGATGCGTTCCCGGTCTTAATGGATTAAAAACAGGGGATGTGTTCCTCCACAACACAGCCTCTCTGGGACCTAAATGGCCAATTTTTAGGGCCAAATATTAGAATGGGGGCGTTACTTCATCGGCGTGTAGCCGGTCGGTCGGTCGGTTGGGCCGGGGGGAATGAAATGCTAATTGCATTTCAAAAGCTGCTCCCAAAAAAAGCAGGAGAAGAAGGGACCCAGAATGGTGAGGAGGCTGGGTGGGTGGGTGGGGGAGAGGGAGGTAGGAGGAGGAGGAGGTTGGGTTGGAGAACTGCGGTACTTTACGATTCACTGACCCAACGCTCCATTTTTAAGGGCCAGGGCTTTTGTTCTTTTATGCTCATTCTTTTCTTTTTTCTTTTATTTCGTTGCATTTGCCCTGCTGTGTTCTCCCGTTCCTTTTGTCTGTCCCTCTTTCTGGCATGCAGGTCTCCACCTCCTCCTCATACTCCAGGCTCCAAGCAGCCATCCTCCCCTTCAACATCTCAGTCTCTCTCTCTCACGCTCTCAGCCCCATCACCCAATGCACTTGGTACTGTAACTGTTTGGTACTTGCGGGTTTTACCAATAATTTCCCCCTATACCAGCCGTTATCAGCCACTGGAGTAGTGTGGTGGTGTTTACCTACAGAAACAGGTAGACAGGGATGTTTTTGGGCTACCAAAACAAACAGTGAAAAATATGTTTGTTGTTTTGTTATGTAAACACAGGGCAAAGTTACATAATATACCTTTAAAATAAGTTAAAGATTGCAGCTTTAAGAGATGTGGTTTTCTTGTTTATTCCCTGAGTGATACCATTCTTTAACATTTATTTATCGGACAAAACAAAATGCATCGTCAAATGACAGACAGCCGGAGGGAGAAAGTGAAGGGACACAGACTGTACTTTTTACAACGATAAACACACTCCAGTCCACCGCATCTCCAAACCACGGAACACCACACAGTACAATGAGAGAGAGACACCACAGTATGAGGGAGGAGAGAGAGAGAGAGAGAGAGACACACAGAAAAGATGGCAGGGTTGATGTAAAGTTCAGGACAGAGATGATGGGGCCATGAGAAGTAACACAGAATGCTCACAATACACTGGACTGCAATAACACACACAATCAAACACTACGGTACCAAGAAGGTGGGGATCGTTGGTAAATACGGCACGCGTTATGGCGTGTCGCTGAGGAAGATGGTGAAGAAAATTGAGATCAGCCAGCACTCAAAATATTAACATATTAATATATATGATATATTAATATCAGCTGTCCCTGATTTGGTCGGGAGCTAGGGTGGGATGGCTCAGGGCAGAGCCTTGTAGAGAGTTCCGTCACCTCGGGGGCAGAAAACAGCACCTGTCACGTGGTTCATGGAAACTCTAAATAGTGGGGGCACGGTGGCGCAGTCGGTAGCGCTGTCGCCTCACAGCTAGAACTGTACATCTGTACTTTTTGCAAACTGTTAATTGAGTAGTCAATCAATCAATCAATCAATCAATCAATCAATCTATCCGGTTCGGCCAAGTGCTAAAATAATTGTCCATCCCGATGAAAAACACCAGGTGAAAATAAAAAACGAATTCAAAGAAATGATCAAAAGTAGTCTTGCAATGTGACATGTTGTTGTGAGCTTGTAGATCAGCTATTTTCTATCACTGTTTTTTTAAATCAGCGATATAGATATTACACAGACATTGCATGCACGGCACACACACGCACGCGCAAGCCCATGCGCGCGCACACACACACACACATGTGTGTGTGTGTGCGTAAGTATGCGAACAATCACAGACACTATTAATGCAGGGTGATGAGGAGACTAATAGGGTTGAAGGGTAATGGAGGAGCTAATGGAGAGGCTTAGGAAGTCTGATCTATGAACCCATGGGACGTGACCTCCTTCTGCCGGGTCAAGTTTTCAGCACAAAACACCTCCCCCCGCTTTCTCTCACTCTCACTGTCTGTCTCTCTCTCTCTCTCTCTCTCTCTCTCTCTCTCTCACACTTTCTAACCCTTTCTCTCTCTCTCCCTTTCACAAACACAGGGTTCACTATACTTGTCACCTTGGTGCAGTCAGTGTCACATTGTTCCACAGGAATTTGGGAACCATAAGGGAAGCTAGACCACTATCATTAGACAAACTATAAAAGTAAAGGGTGCTCCTCGGAGCGCAGACACATATAGGGTTGCCAACCCATATATGTGTCGTGGTGAGGAAGCTGGGGGGGGGGGGGGGGCAATCGGAATGGAATAAGAACATCTGACTGATACATCTTGATCACATGACTCAAAGATAATGTGTTCTGATCAGTGTTGATTTTGACTAAATAATAAAATTCCATGTAGTTTTAGTCATATTTTAGTCATCTGAAATGTTTTGGTTTCTGTCTAGTTTTAGTCGACGAAATATCATAAGATCTACAGTTGATTTAGTTGACTAAAATGTATTTTGGCGGACCTTGGTGGCGTCGTAATGGCTGATTTTACACTTGGTTGCATGCTGAAAATAGCCGATCTACAAGCTCACAACGTGTCGCAGTTGTGAGCTTGTAGATATGCTATTTTCAGAGTGCAACACCTGAGCGCAACCATGAAATGACTTGTCTTTTGGTTCTACTGGATCTACCTCCCTAAAATTTGTATCTAGTTTTTATTTGTTGACGAAATTGTCAATATATTTAGTCTTAGTTTTAGTCATCGTAGCTTAGTTTTTATTTAGTTTTCGTCAGTGAAAAAAGGCAGTCGACGAACATTTTTCGTCATAGTTTTAGCCTACGAAATCAACACTGGTTCTGATTAATATGTCTAGCATTATACCTATATATATATAGACCGCACTGGCTTACATTGTTATGTTACCTATTAACTCATAACAACTACTGTATCACAACAGAATAATAAAGTAACAAGTTTTGTCAATTGTGCACACTGGCATACACATTGGAATAAGGTTATGAAGGGCAGTTTGATGATGATGACGTCTCAAGGGAGAGGCAAGCCTCACCACCTTCACGAACTAAGCTTTCCCTGCCATGTTAGGGCATCGGCTTCCCTGATTGGCCAACCCAATCATCGGCTTCACGGATTGGCCAAGCTTTGCGAGACCGTTGACTACACACACAATATAGTGCGCCCCGTAAGGATTCCATTCTGCAAATAAGTCGATGTCAAATAACAATAACCCTAACACACAAACTTTCCTGTGGTTTTTCTCCCATAACGGTTGGGAAAGAATCCGGAAAGGTCTTTTTACAGAACAAGACTCAATAAAGGCCTCCCTTTGTTCCACGGCAGTGCTGGCCTGGCGTGTTAAATGTTGCGCTGGGCACTGCATCTGGACGGACTAAAGAGAGCCTACCATGCAGCTGTCGCAGTCGGACACAAGGTGTACTCGTTTGGCGGGTATGGGATAACCTTCATGTCCGACATGGGTCAGATTGACGTGCACGTCTTTAACACAGTATCCTTGCGCTGGGTGAAGTTGCCCCCGGTGACCACCGGAAGAGGAGAGCGCCCCCTAGATGAGGTTCCCTCCATGCGCTACGGCCACACGGCCGCGCTGATACAAGATAACGTCTACATCTGGGGGGGAGTGGTGAACAATCAGCCGTGCAACGTGCTTCACGGATTCGAAGTCGACACCCACGGATGGTCCAAGCCCCAGGTTCCCGCCGGGACTGTTCCACAGGCGAGGTACGGCCACTCGGCCTGCGTCTTGGGGAGGGTCATGTATGTTTTCGGAGGATACAACAGACAGACTGGACACTCTAACGACATGTATAAGTTGGACACCTCCACGATGGTCTGGTCTCTGATTAACACCAGAAACACTCCGGCCCCCGCTTCGCAATATCACTCCGCCACCGTCATCGGGACTAAGATGTTTGTATTCGGGGGCAGAGGGAGGGACGTGGACCACAATAACAACATCAGGGTGTTCGACACGGTGACCAACTGCTGGCAGAGCACGGTCGCGCAGCCTCTTCTTCCGGAAGGACGCGAGGGTCATTCGGCCTTCGCCTACAACGGAGAGCTGTACATATTCGGCGGCCGCAACTTTCTGCTGCGTCGGACCTTCAACGACCTGTGGAAATTCAATCCGGGGAGCTTCTCCTGGAAGAGGGTCGAGCCCAAGGGGAAATACCCGTGCTGGATATCCAGGATGTGCTCCTGCATGGTGGGAGAACGCATGATCCTCTTTGGAGGCTACAGGTACAGATACACAGATGTGGAAGATCTTGAGGATGAAGACGATGAATACGTGTACGACGCAGAGGTGTCCGACTTATACATCTTGGACCCGAGTCCTAGTCTGAAGACGTTAAGCAAGCTAGCGGTTATTCAGTACAATCTGGGGCAGTCGGGACTCCCGTACGACATCCGGTGGGAACTGGCAGCCATGACTACCAACGACAACAACAGATGAGAATAAGTTAATAATAATAATAATACAATAATAATAATAATAATGAATTCCATTTTTATAGCGCTTTTCTACCCAAGTACTCAAAGTGCTCCACAATGGTTCATTCATTCATACATTGGGAGGTGAAGCGGCGAACAGTCGACCCCAGCGTCCTCACTTCCCACATTCACACACCAATGGTGGCAAGCTAGCGCCGACCGACTCATTGGAGGAAATGTAGGGTTCACTGTCTTGCCCAGGGACACTTCAACATGTGGACCGGAGGAGTCGGGATTCGAACCGCCGACCCACGGATCATTGGACGACCTGCTCTACCTCCTGAGCCACAGAGAAAATGACTGCAAAGGGGTGGAGACGTCAAAGAGATATTTCACTTCCAAACATGTTCTGGGGTCATTGTAACGTCTACTCTGGCTTCTGTGTTTCACCCCAGACAGTTTTTAAGTTGCTTGATTCAGTGTTTAGATATTTGAGATCAATTTTATCAGACACGCCCCCTTCCTATACAAACCCATTGTAACTTCAAACTCCATTTTGACCATGTTAGATTCTTCAAAAACAAACCGCCCGCCCTTGGTTCTGGTGACTGATATTGTCCCTCTAATACGCTGAGGGGACCGTGTTTTTCCAATTACTTTTTTCATTTATTTTATTTATTTATTTTATTTTATGTTTTTCATTTTCCCCAAAAAATATAAAAAATAAATGGAAATAAAAGTAATTTAAAGAACACGGCCCCCTCACGCATTAGAAGGCCAATATCAGTCACCCAGAACCAAGGACGCGTGTTTTCAATGAATCTAACATGGTGAAAACGGAGTTTGAAGTAACAATGGGTTTATCAAGGAAGGGGGCGTGTCTCAAAATGAATATCAAATATCTAAATACTGAATCAAGCAACTTAAAAACTGTCAGGGGTGCTCACAGAAGCCTGAGTAGACGTTAAAAGCACCCTACACATGTTTGAAAGTGAAATATCCCGTTAACTCCAAGGATGCAATGTGAAGGGTTGATAATTGTTTAGCAGAGTGGCTCACAGCCTCAGCCTGATGGCTTGAAAATCTAATATCTCCCCCGAAGCCAACATCTTAACCACTAAGCCAAAGGGAGTTCCTATGGGATTCCCTTTGGCTTAGTGGTTAAGATGTTGGGCTTTCCACGCGGGAGGCCCGGGTTCGAAGTTCCTATCGCACAAAGATTTGGCGGGCCCCCCCGGTAGTAACTCTGAGGACCCCCTAGGGGTGCAGGAACCCCTGTTGAAGACCCCTGCCATACTGTATGATGTCTTCACCCATTGACGTTAGAGATTCACAGGGAAGGCCACCATGATGTTATCATCTTTAGTGTCTTGTTTTAATTTCACAGCGGTGAGCTATTAAAGTTGGAAACTATGGAAGGTGGAATTTTTTGTTTTGCTAAGTGTTAAATAACTCTATACTATATTAATTGCTACAGAGTGTCCGTTCAGTAATGGGGGGGTCTCCCTGAGTCTCCAGCTCTTTAGTAAACATTTTTTATTTCGGGATAGTAATTGACAAAATTGGAATTGGAGCACTGTAAAATTGAAACTGATAAATGGGTTCTCTCTCCTGATTGGATGAACAGGTAACCCACCTGAAAATGTATTTTCTGTTTATCAAAGAGCTGTTCCACGTTATTGAACAAAAACTCCAGTCCAGTGGTTCTCTAACTTTTTCATGTCATGGACCCTCAAATTGATATGTATGTGGCCGCAGATTGCTGGGGACCCCCTGGTACCCCCCAAGGACCGCTGGGGGTCCCCGGACCCCACTTTGAGAACCAATGCTCTAGTATATAGCAACGACTACTCTCGGAACATAGTCAGAGCTTTAACATTTGAACAAAAAACTTTTTGTTTTAACCAAACAATATCACTTAAGGCACCTTTAACACATTGGGTGCCAGCATGTTTTCATAACAACTTACGTTGGGTGCCAGCATTCTCCCCATTGACTGCGCTTTGCTGTTTAAAGCTCTAGACTCCACGAGGAGCAAATCCATGTAAAAAAAAACATCCATTCATGTTGCGCGATGACCCTGGCTACAACCTGGAACGATAACATTTCACTCGCGAGTTACAATGGGGGGGGATCGCGCATCGCGCATGACCGGTTTTCCCCACCGGAAACAGATTCGGAGATATAGGTGTTTTAAAGAAGGAAATAGACAGGAAGTGGATGGCAGCCATGTTTTTGTTTTTCCGGTGATCTATCTGGCCTATCCTTCTCAAGATCACAATGGGTACTCCCAGAGCTGCTCTAGCCCCGCCCGTGTGGAGAAAAACGAAAAAAACAAAAAGACATATTTCACGGTCTGGACCGTGTTCGGCACCGGACCGCTACTCTGCGCAAACACGGTTCAGACCGTGTTTGGCACCCGATGTGTTAAATGCCCTTACGTGCCAACATAATGATAGTAATATTAATAATAAAAAATAATAATGTAATGACATGGGTTTCTTCTGTCATGACAATGACTTTGTTTTCATAGGAACACTTTTTGTTCGTAATGTCGCACACACAGAACACCAGACCCTCTCAACTCAAATGACACGCACGCACGCACGCACGCACGCACGCACGCACCAAGGTTATAATAGTTTTGGATTTTTCATTTTAGTTTTGTTTTAGTTCATTTTTATTTATTTTTCTAATTCAGTTAGTGTTAGGGTTAGGGTTAGTTTCTAGAGCGGATTTGCTAGTTTTTATTTTTGATAATGCTAATAGTTTTTATTAGTTTTAGTGTTAGTTTTAGTTTTTTTTATACTTTCGCCCCTTATCAATCCTGCACCAAATAAACAAATGAATCAGGTGCAGGATTGAGTAAGTATTGTGTAATAAAAAAATATAGCATTTAAAAATTAAAGTTACAGATTAAGCTTATAAATGTATTGACAAAAAAAACCAATGGCTACCCAAAAAGGATGGGTAGCCATGAGTCCCCCCCCCCCCTCCCCCCCACAGTAGGAGTCACAGCGCGTGACCCTCCTCCACCTGACCTCCTGCGTAAATTAGGAGAAGGAGGAAGCAACCAACGTGGGAATGGGTGTGGGGTGCGTTCCACGTGGCTCCCCCCTTAAAAAAGAACCCAGCCAAGAGGAGGGAGAGAGAGACTGCAAGGATTTATGGGCCGGATGGAGAGAGGGAACCTACCGCTGTGAGGAGGAGGGGGTGGGGGGTTTGTGTGTATGTGTGTGTGTGGGGGGGGGCGGGGGTTCTCTGCATCTAAAGCAGGTGGTTCCCAAACTTTTTAGACCGGGACCCAAACTATAGTGAAAATAGCAGATCTACAAGCGATACGACACATTGTTCTTAAAATACTTACATACGTCTTAAAAGTTTTTGTTTACATTTTTTTATTTATAGAATTTATTTATTTTATTTTGAGGAAATTCAGTTGAATAAATATTTGAAATGTCTTTTTAATTTCTGAAAATGTTTGATTTCTTTTGTACTTTTTGAAAATCTTTTGAATAAATGTTTTTGTATCCTGTAGGAGTTCTTTTTTTGTAGTAAACAGGGTAAAAAACAACAGATATTTTCTCGCAACCCATACAAATTGGTTCACAACCCAAACATGGGTTGGGAAAACAGTGATCTGAAGAACAGGAGCACTGAAGAACAACTGAACAAATTGTTCATCTGTCAAATGAGAGGGACTATTCATAAGGGGATAACAACAGCATAACAGCTTTGGTCAGCTCAAAACCAAAGGACGCTTGAGAAAACATCATTCAGAGCACGTTTTATGTAATCACTTAAGCCAAGGGGGTCCTCAATTTTTTTTCAGGACAAGGACCTCTTAGCTGAGAGAGATGAAGCAGGGACCCCACACCACTACAGTATATAAGCCTGTTGTATAAAATTGTTTTGCAGATTAAACGTTTTCATAGATCGCTTCATAGACAGCGCCATCATTGGTTGTTTAAATTAATGTTTTTTGTTTGTTTACACATTATCTTTTCTATTAGAATGATTCATGTTAATGTGTATTGTCAGTCATTTAACCACATAAACCCTCGATACTTAGTCTGTACTGTACTTCTTTCCCTCTACACAAAACCTCTTTGCCAAAAATAGTCGATCTACACTTCACTGTCATCTGGGGACCACCCCAAAATCATGTGGGGACCGCCTTGGGGGTCCTGACCCAAAGGATGAGAATCACTGTGCTATTGTACAAATGTTATGACTTTTTTGTTTGTGGGGGGGGGGGCCATGCCCGGACCACTGGTGTAGCGGTCCGGGCACCTAGGCTCCAAAGTAGCCTGACAGCGCGGCACGGGTTCAAGTCCCAATCCCGACGACCTTTGCTGCATGTCACTTCCCATCTCTCTCTCCCCATTTCCTGTCAGCCTACTGTCCTGTCAATAAAGGCATAAAAGCCCCCAAAAATGTATCTAATTTGCATATTCTGACTGAGACCATTTGCAGGAAACAGGAAGTCAAAGAAAAGCGTCGAGGCACCCAACAAGTGAAAAGAGACACATCTTGTATTTTGATGCCTCCAAGACTAAAAACGTTGTGCCACGCTGCAATCCCTGTACATCATTTTTTAATAGCCAACATATGAATGCATAAAGTGGTTAAAATGATTGTAATGCTATATTAACTACTTTTGCTGGGCCCTCCCTGCGCGTAGTGGGGGGAAAAAAGCGGAACACAATCCAGCTCTTGCCGCCCGCGGTCGTGTGCACGAAACGAACATGAGTGCGAGACTTTCACGGGACTGTGCCCGCTTGCCTCTCCGCCCCTCAACTTCACTGCGTGTCCCAAATAATCGCCCGTCTCTAAGGCGCGTCCATCGCTCCCCGTCTAAAACGGCCTTTACTCAAAGCCTGGTCACGACCTAATGTAGAGTGTGTCTATAGGGGCGGGACTTCCGTCGTACGTATTTCCCCCGGAAACGTGTCTTTTTCGACCAATCACAACACTCGTTTAATTCACCGAGAATGTAAACAGATTTGTAAAGCGTCAACGTCATTTCCTTGGGTGGTACTTCCGCCAAATACCGGTACTTCTGTTTAGACACTCAACCGGCTAGGTCTTGCCCAGCGTGGGGTTCATGTGGTTATCTTTTTTGTTTTGTTAAATGTTTTCTGAGTGGGGCAGCAGCAGCTGAGAGGAGCAGAGGGCGTACGTTGCTCCCGCTTGGCTCGCCTCAGCAGGGGGGCCTCGCCCCTCCCCCTCGAGGCTGACCGACCCACCCGTCTAAAACCATCGGTTTTAACCACAACATCACGGGAGGTCATAGAGTTCAAGTTCAATTCCCCCACACGGCAGGGGAGGCTCCGCCCCAGCCCTTTACGGACAACAATACAGAACAAAAGACCAGTCTGTGTGTGTGTGTGTGTGTGTGTGTGTGTGTGTGTGTGTGTGTGTGTGTGTGTGTGTGTGTGTGTGTGTGTGTGTGTGTGTGTGTGTGTGTGTGTGTGTGTGTGTGTGTGTGTGTGTGTGAGTGTGTGTGTGTGCACGTGTAGTATGAGAGTTGACAACGAGGTCATGGCGGCTGGGCAGGGGTGGAAGAAGTTTCCACTTAAGTAAAAGTATCAATACCACAATATAAAAATACTCTGTTACAATTAAAAGGCCTGTGTTCAAAATGTTACTTGAGTAAAAGTACAAAAGTATTGGCATCAAAATATACTTAAAGTACCGAAAGTACAAAAATGTTTGAAAATAGCCGATCTACAAGCTCCAAGCTACAAGCTCTACTGTCTCACAACGCGTCGCGATGCGACGCGTTGTGAGCTTGTAGATCTGCTATTAAAGTGGTTAATGTATGTTTTATAATATGATAATGTATATCTGCAAAGTAACTAGAAACTAAAGTTTTCAAATAATTGCAGTGGAGTAAAAGTACAATATTTGCCTCTGAGATGTAGTGGAGTAGAAGTAAAAGTACAGACAATGGGAAATACTCCAGCAAAAGCAAAAATTCCTCAAAAGTGTACTTAAGTACAGTACTTGAGTAAATGTACTCAGTTACTTTACACCACTGGTTGACAGCAAGGTCATGGCGGCTGGGTACACTTTGCATTGATGGTACCGAGGATCCTCTCATCGGCCCGGCCTAAAGGAGACCTCAGGATTGTTGGCTGGTCTTTGGACACCGCTTCCCTGGTTCCTCCACTTCCAAACACAACAACTACTGAAGCACAGTCCTGTCTCCACTGTCTATGCGTAAGAATGAAATATGGGCTAAAAAGGCATAAACAGTTAGCCATAACATCCTGTAGATGTACTGTAGTGGTGGGGAGAAAAATACGAACGATTTCGTTCACGGCAATGATCCGTTCAAATGATTCGTTCACGTTCACCGTTCAGTAGCGCTACTGTCTAGTGAAAAACACTATCGTGCGAGCGTTGTTATTACATTGCACGTACAGCCCGCCCTCCCGTCCTGTGTATGGATGGGGACGAGGGGCATAGACAAAAGCGTGAACGTAACAGTTTCAGGATAGGAACAAGTTTGTTCACGCTCACGGCAATGAACCAGTTGTTTTGAACGAATCGATCATGAACGACCCATCGCTAATGTACTGTTGAAACCACTTGAACCCTATTTTCAAACACCTTCATTCATAGCCGATCTACAAGATCACAAGGCGTCGCATCACGGTGCGTTGAGAGCTTGTAGATTTGCTATTTTGAAATTGTGTTATTTTTTATGCTTTAAAAAAAAATCTTTTAGGCTATAATGACAATACCCAAAACAGGGACGCCAGGTAAAGATGATGTGAATTTGCCGAACTCACAAAGACCAACTAAGAGGCTAGCCATCTGTGACAGGTCTGTTTGTGTGCCTGTGTGTGCGTGTGCGTGTGCGCTGTGTGTGTGCGCGCGTGTGTATTGCTTGTATCCGGAGCTAATCTTACAAACCACCGGACCGATCAGCGCCAAACTTCATGCATGCTGCCAGTAGGCCACAGAATAATTATTTTCGCATATATTATACTTTTATATATATATATATATATATATATATATATTTTTTTTTATATTCAAGTCAATGGGTCTGTGATGGCACTGAAACCGGTAATGGACATGAATGATGTCTTTCCTCCTCATGTGTCTATAACCGTAGGGAACACCAGATATCTTAGTTTATATCGTTGCTGTCGGGCAGAAACCTCTTATCTCCAAATTCTAACTTTTAGTGATTTTTCGTAAATTAGCGCTCCTACTTGATCATACTACAGCGTCACACAAAAGCATCAAAAGTAGGAGATCTACAAGCTCGAAACGCGGCGCGAAGCGACGCGTTTCGAGCTCGTAGATCTGCTACTTTTGCTATTTTTTCATTTGAAACCTGATAAGTAACAGCTTTGGAGATATGAGGTTTCCACCCGACAGAGACGATGTGTAACCGTAGAGCACTAAAAACAAATAACCTTCACTTCCCTCAGAGCGGTGCTGGTGATTCTATGTCAACTATACACCCTCATTATGAATATTCTGTGGCTAATCCACCACCAAAATCTGAAACCCAAATCGAGAGAAAAATAAAACAAATATGCCCTGGGGCAGACCGAAAGTCTGTGTGTCTGTGTGTGTGTGAGTGCGTGCGCGCTTGTGTGTGTGTGTGTGTGTGTGTGTGTGTGTGTGTGTGTGTGTGTGTGTGTGTGTGTGTGTGTGTGTGTGTGTGTGTGTGTGTGTGTGTGTGTGTGTGTGTGTGTGTGTGTGTGTGTGCATTTAAATGCATGTCTGTGTTTGTCTTTCTATGTGCATGTGCGTGTGTGCGTGAGCGTGCGTGCGTGCGTGCGTGCGTGCGTGCGTGCGTGCGTGCGTGCGTGCGTGCGTGCGTGCGTGCGTGCGTGCGTGCGTGCGTGCGTGCGTGCATGCGCATGCGCATGCGCATGCGCATGCGCATGCGCATGCGCATGCGCATGCGCATGTGCATGTGCATGTGCATGTGCATGTGCATGTGTGTCACTGTCTTCGGTATTCGTCATGCCATCTCCCTATATCTCTGTTTTCATCCCATATCATCTAAAGCAGTGAATCTCAACCTTTTTAAATTTCAAAGACCCCCAGTTTGACATTCATTAGGCCACGGACCCCCATCTCTAGGACCCCAATGATGCCAATGCACACTGTAAAATCCTCAATGTTAATTGAACTCTCAGAGTTACAGACCCGAACTTTGATTTTGTGTGTTAGTGTGTTTGAATTTATTGTGTTCCTGGATTGGATGCAATAGAACTAACGGAACGCAGTATACTTTCAGTTCCTATCATCACAAGAAAAACAAATTATTCAAGGTTTCAAAGAGAAAAATACATTGTACATTCATTTTTTTAAATATTAACCACTTTAACCCCAGCATCCTTATTGTGGGGAAGTCTTTCGCAGAAAATAGCAGATCGTCAAGCTCACAACGCTTCACTTTTCGTTCGGCTATTTTCAGCGAAAGCTTTCCCCACAATAACAGAAACGACACTAGCATTGGGCCCTGAGGGACTCCGCTCAACCATATGGGGTTTAAATGGTTAATGCTGAGAACCACTACCAACCTGAGCCACTGCAGGCAGTCAGGAGGACAAGGATGCTACTGGCCTATTATGTGAGTGAATGGATGGATGGACATGTTGCTCCTTAATGCTGTTAAGGTGTGGTAACACAAAACAGACTGAAACTAACATGGGCTGCGAGGCTGATGATGGCCCTCTGTTCCCAGCACACTTTTCCTTATTCACACTTAAGCAAGAAGTTAACCGCTCTACACCTGTATATGTATTTCGTTGTAGACAAATGGTGAAAAGTAGCTGATCTAAAATCTCACAACACACTATTTTTGCTTTTCCCTATAATGACATGCCCAAAATATGGACACCAGGGTTTATGTGGTCAATTTTAGCCTCGTAGACGTCATGAGGCATAAAACCAAGCGTTATGAGTGATACTCATGCAGAAACGGAGACGATTATTGCAATACACTTACGCTGGGAACCCAAAAAACTTGTTGTCGTCCCAGGGTTACAAGCACTCTAACCTTCCTCCATGTCAATTTAGACAAATACACACAATTTTCTTGCAAGACTATGGGTGAATGGGTGACAGTCAAAGGTGCACATCCAATCTCACTCTCAAGCGATAAACAAAACAATAAGGTCCACAACACAACAGTAAACACCTGTTGGATCTTCAGGAAGATTTCGAAATTTCAAAAATTCCTGAGGAAGATCCATCCATCTGTCATCTCACACAGGTAGCCCCTTTCGGAAGCCTGTATACCGTTATTGCAGTGGTTCTCAACCAGTGGTCTGGGGACCACCAGTGGTCCTTGAGGGGGTTCCAGGTGGTCCCCAGCTAAATGATAGAGATGGTAACCAAATATAGAACCAAATATAGATCTTTAACTCTTGAGAGCGTCTCAAGAGTCTAAATTACTTAATTTAAGTCTACACAATTAGAGAATGTAGAAGAATTGTTATTTTGATCAACGTTTGCCTGTTATCTCTCCTATTGGTACCAACATCAATACAGCATGGAATTGTGAACAAAATCGTGTCCAACAATAACAAAATATTCTAAGTTTTCGGTCTGAGAGGCTAAATCTCATCAACCGGTGGTTCCGCGGCTCAAATGCCCAATAACTAATGGACCTTGATATGAAAAAGGTTGAAAACCACTGCGTTATTGTATTTGGGAAGGCGGTATCCCAAATACAAAAAAGCTATAGAGGGTACCGAAAGGAGTCCAGGTCCTCTCATCCATGCCCAAGCAGCAAACATCAATCTCAGCCCGCCTGCTCTGCGCCACAACCCCAGCACCTCTCCTCAATGGACAGGGTCTTGTTTGTGCCACTGTCCCGCTTTGTGGCGAGCAGCCATTTAAAGAGAGATGAGACACGAGAAAAGAAGGTACAGGCACTAAAAAACGTTTCCGCCCAGTGAATCCCCATTCAGACCCTTCTTCTTGGGGTCTTGGGTGGGGGGGGGACTCGGAGACGGACCCCCAGTGACCCCTGCCAGGCGATGACATAAACACTAGCAGACAAAAGAGACCTCAAGGGGGGGGCTCTCTGAGCAAGACCCAAGTCTGTGAAAAGAGGCTCGCTGCATATAACATGTGGGGATAGGGATAATGGCAAATGAAAAATGTTCAACATTGGGTATTAGAATTGAGAAAATGTGGGGGGGGACATCTTGGTGTAGAGGGAAAAGCATCTGTGTCAATTTAGATTTTTGCATTGGCTATTCAAAAATAGCAGATATACAAGCTCAGAACTGCGAGCTTGTACATCTGCTATTTTTTTTACCTTTTTTTCAAATCTTACTGGTTTAGAAGGCATTTGTAGAATCGACCTCAGGTCTTAATTTAACAGAGGAGGAGCAGGTGTGAGTGCTGAATAGAAACAGAAGCTTTCCTCCCAGCCCTACAGACAGAGATAAAGGGTTTAGCAAGGCTCCATCACACTGTGACAACAAAGGAGGATTTACAGGAACACACCACACGCACCACGCACCAAGACAGATGACATCATGTCAGATAAATTACAGATGAGGTGGACATTTTTAATTATTCAACCATTGGGGAAGAAGGGAACGCTCCCCCTCTCTCTGAAGCTGTCCCGAGTACTATATTCTGCGTAAAAGGCGCAAAGGAGGAACCCAGAGCAGCACAATACCTGCATTCTACTAGACTCATTTATTTAACAGTAACCACACATGTGCGCTCCTCAAAACTTGAGCCAAGATTACTACTTAAAGCCCCCGGGTGTAGATTAGTCAACGGCCGGGCCTTTATGAGCGGGGGTCCCCGGGTCCTGGCTATACGCATTACGCACCATGTGTGGCAGGCAGTTCCCCCCCAAAAGAATTGTTGTTTTATTTCAATGGACTGTGGACACACAAAGCGCAGTGTCCACAGTCACACACTGGACGATCCTGGACCGTAACCATGGAGAAGCTGTTTGTCCCCCCCCCCTCCCCTCCTCAATGGGGGGTCCTACCATGGCCCATTCATTTATAGCGATCGCACTGAATCAATATTTAGGCTTTTCAATTTTATTAGCTGCTGCACGAGGGGGATTTTTTGGCACGGCGCGAAAAGAAATTAGCAGTGGTGGTGTGGGGCTCAAACACTTTGAATCGGTTCCTTTACGGCGCTTTAGTGAAGCTGTCGGGCATAATTGATGAGGAGGGGAGCGATAATAGATCGCTACCTTTTTGGTTGTCTCCGCTAGGCCCCGAAGGCATGGCCGAGGCTATGTTTTTGCACCCTGTCCGTCCGTCTGTCCTCAAGCAGCTAATCTCCGGCACTGTTGGCCCGGTCGCTGCGAAACTGTGCACACACACTCCCTGGATGCCAGAGCAGAACCTCTGCCCCCAATATTTCAGATCTGCCTGCTATAGCGCCACCATGAGGCCGATTTTTGCAAAACACATTTTTGATATTACTCCTACAGATTTTATCCAAACATCACGCAAATCGGTACACAGTATCTACATAGTCATGTGATCAAGACTGATCTGTCCGATATTTCACATTCCATCCTAATTGGCTAACATTGGCTTCCAAAGTTTGCAGGATTGGTCAGCTTTGAACAAAATGCCTCAAATCATGAACGCAACGCGATTTCCGTGACATTTTGGCATGCACTTTCCCACTAGGCTGAGGAAGAAATGCCACCCTTTTCATATTGGCCTGTTTTAGCGCCACCAGCAGGTCAATTTTAGCAAAACACATTTTTGGAACAAAATGCCTCAAATCATGAATGCAGTGTCTGATTGCGTGAAAGGCCCAATTAGAAATGGCACCCTTTTCACATTGGCCTATTATAGCGCCACCAGGGGGCCACAATAGCCTACCTGACCTGGCGGAGACCTGTGCTCCGAGGAGCACTTTTTCTAGTTTCAAGTGATTCTCTCTCTTCACTATCAATCTCTGTCGTCACTGCTTGGGAAAATAAAAGCCTGGATATCGAGGCTACTGCTTGGGTAATTAAGACCTAACAAATAAAGGCCTTTTAACCAGAGTGGCATCAATCAATCTAAAAAACGTTTTTGTCTGGGAAAGAGAGAAAGCACAGCTCTGGTCCATAGCGTTAGAAGGAGATCTCCTTCTCCTTCTAGCGCTATGGACCTGTCTTGTCTGACAAATAAAGATAAGATCGATTAATTGAATACACAAGACCACAATGGAAACAAGTGCACCATTTTAGCACCATTTGTTTATTCGCACCACTCTGACTGTACCTTTTTGCAAACTGTTAATAAAGTATTCAATCGATCAATCAATCAATCAATCAATCAATCAATCAATCAGTAAGACATTACACCGGAACCTGTGTAGCTGTGAAATGAATCAAGAAAAACGTGTGGTCATGAATAAAATGCTCCCTCAATTATAGTCGTTCAAAAAGACATGACACACAAAAAAACACCTGTTACAAAGAAAGAAAACTTACCTGACACCTTGTAGGTGGCCTTTCTGCCCCAAGAAGATATACGATTACAAAAAGATCCGGATGGTCTGGATGAAACCATGGATAAATAAACTCCTTCTCTCTTCAACTGAAGATCCTTCTCATCATCAATGTTTGCATGACGTCCAATAATGAAAATATAATCCGTTATTCCTTGTTATTCCCTCTCCATGCAGCTTCTCTCGGTCTCCAGTGAACAACAGCATAAAGCGCGTAGCTCCGTCATCTAACGGTACGGTGTGAAATAACGGTCCTCTCCGGGTAGATAATAGGCTATATAATAACTTTATTCCAACATCAACAACAGGCGAGCCTTTTTTACGCGCTGTGGTCCCAGTGATGTGAAGCCATGTGCTACTGTCTGTCTGTCTGTCTGTCTGTCTGGCCCGGGACAGGAGGAGACACTGTCTGTGGGACAGCCTACTGTTGCCTTCCTTCAGAAGTCCAGTTATAATGACACAACAAGATGTGTTAATCCCTTTTGAAACCTCCTCGTCTCGAGGAGCTTCTGCATGGTGTCCTGGTCGGGCAGCGCCACCCTGAGGGCCATCGAAGGTAGGACGCCACGCTAGTGTCAGGATAGGTGGGCCGTGGGCACTAGGGACATCTGGGCGCCACGCCGCCACCTCCCCGTAAAATTGGCTATTTTGTAGCCAATTGGCTATTTTGTAGAAATTAAATATTAGAAAATGGTCTGAAGTAATGTAAAGTAGGCCTGTACACGATGTGAACATGCACGCGTCGGTACATCATTATCAGACAGGTTTATACAGATTTTGTAGCGATTGTAGAAATATTATACCTTAAGTGTCGAATGTTTTAAGCATGCTCATGTATACTTTAAAACATTTTCATATATATATATTTTTTTTTTATTGTTATTATTATATATTTTTTAACATTTTCAAAAATAATGCCAATTTAACACCGAGGTGCCCACTGCCCACTCTTCCTTGGTGCCCACCTGTCCTGTTACCGTCTGTCATAACTTTAAATTTTCAATAAAATCCCAATGTCCAACTTAATATTCAAGTGTTCCTCTGCATTACATAAACAAAGGGAGTGTGTCCTCCTCCTACGCAGATACAAAGTCCAAATGATATTCCCGCCATTATACCAGGCCTACCAGTTAATTTACAGTCTCTCTTTTGCTTTCTTGTAGCCCCGTTTCTAGTCTTTTCAAATTCTTCTCTCTGTCCGTCTTTATTTATTTTAGTTTCTCTGTTCTTGTATCTGTGTCTCTGGTAAGAACTTAGAAGTGTTTGTGTTCGTGCTCCCCTCTACCTCTACCTATGAGGTTGTGCTTATTAATGACAACACCTGCTGTAGCCTGTACCCCTATGTACACACAGGCGTTGCCAGATGTTGCGAGAGAAATAAGCAACCAGGTCTATTGAAAACAAGCCCAAAAGAAGCGACTATAGGCCACATGACATGAGCACTTTTAAACCTATGTACATCGGCTATTTGAAAATAGCAGATCTACGAGCTCACAAAATGTGGAATGTTTTGGAACATTTTAACACACAAATCTATATGGGGGTTCATGGACAAATAGGCCTGCTACTACATGTAGTAGTAGGGGGGTCCTTCTTGACATGAAAATGTTTGAGAACCACTGGTTTAAACAACATTAGGAAGCAAGGGGCAACTACACTTTAGAATCAAGCCCCCCAAAAAACACAACCACCAATATTTACAAGCAAGTCATTACATAAAAAAAGTATTTTATAATAAGCAGACTTGGCAACACTGATGACACCCCTGGGCTGGCCATCTAATGGCCGCCGCCAAGTGTCCAATAATAATAATAATAATACTGCAAAATAACCAACATAATAATATGCCAACAACAACACAGTGGCTCCTACAACTGGTTTCTTCTGATCCTTGAGTGACAATTTTACATCCTTGATATCCAGCGCCATCTAGTGTTGATGGCCCCATTCTCCTACGTCATCACGTCAACATCGTCAACATTCTGTTGACGTGGCGTGAAGCGTTGGCTAATCAAAGGTAAGAGTCCAGATCCCATCTCCCGAAAGCCACGTTGGTCGTCCGAGGCAACCGTCCATCCAATCACAGCACGAGGGTCCCTCGGTTCTAGTTGGTTATTGGCCCGGTCGGTTGCCACGCTACCGACGAGCCAATCACAGATCTTCTACCACCCCTGCGGGCTATGGGATCTGGCCTTCAAGCAGAGACAGTAGCTAGTAGCAGGTAAAGCTAACACCAAGAAGGTAAGAAGACCAGAGGAAGAAGAATGGATGTAACTGTGGACAACAACTGAATTATTCATCATCTTCACAGGTAAAAGTGAAACTCTTTAGGACGGTTTAAAGGGGATAAATGACGTTTATTCGCATTAATACTGTTTTGCTACGAGCCAACAACAACAAAAGTAACGTTAGCCATCGCTAGCTAATAAGCCAAGCTAACGTTATGAAGTCCTTCTGACAGCTTGTTTAAACTCACACATAGTGTTATGTATTATTAGATATGGTTACATCATTATATCATAGAGCATTACGCATTAATTTGAGTTGTATTTGTCTTTTGACGTGTCTGTGTGACTTGATGTGTGTTTTATAATAACTTATTATAGCCCTAAGGATCATGGCTGATATTTACATACATTATGCCACTACTTTCAAATGGATATGAAACTAGAGGACAATACTCTCTGACTGATTCCCAAGTCAAAGCACAACTTGTCACTATTATGAGTCTATGCCAGTGGTTCTCAAAGTCTGTTCCAGGGACTCTCAGGGGTTCCTTGAGGGGGTTCTAAGATGACCCTTACAAGTCTAACTCTGACAGAATACAAATGGAACCAATAATGATTTGGTTCCATTTGTATTCTGTCAAGAGTTAAGGGGGGTCCTTGAATTTTTGAAGTTTGAGAACCACTGGTCTACTTTATGCTACCCGGGAGGGCATGGTGGGGTGATCTATGACCGTTTATGGAAAATGTGTGTGTAAGTAATATTTTTGGCCAAATTGACATTTCTGCCTAACTCTGCTCTCCTAACAATGCTGCTTCATTGTGCATTATTGCCCATGTCTTCAGTCAATTAGAATGCTTGTTACATTCCAAAGTGACAGAAAGTGACAATGCAACTCCTTGCAACATGCAACTGCTTGCAACCATTATCCCCTATGGCAGTTGCAAGGAGTTGCATTGGTGTGGACTGGCCTTAAAAACCTGTTTTGTTGCAAGGAGTTGTGACTAGTTGCATTGGTGCGGTCTGGCCTTTTGGCAGAAAGTGATTTTAAGTCAACTGTTTGCCTGAGGCAGATAGTGATTTTTCATTCCTTCTTTCCTGAAAACCTTTAAAAAAATATATGACTTCATTATTATGCTATCGGTCTCAAGACATTCTAGGGGGCGATATATCTTTATCAATCTGCCACAGCATTGTTCAACAAAACAGACAACTGGACTTCATTAAGACAACATTCATCATCTTCTAACCCCCCCGCCCTGACCCTAAAACATTTTTCAAAGTGAGGAATCTGAGGACCAGCAACACTAACTACTACAGTCTATACTGTAGGGAATGAGTATTGGTCACTGGGGTGTGGATCCATGTTTAATCATGCTCAGACCAGACGTTGCTGTAGTATTTCTAGATGTAGCTTGGGGGGGGTTTAATAACACGGCACAGTGGTTATGATGAGCATAGAACACGTCCTACTTTGTGACACCATACCGTCCATACAAGTCCATACATCTGTTTGATTTCATTGTTTCACAGTAAAGCGTCTCCACGTTCTGTGAAACATAAATGCTAGGGGCCATTCCCTCCGTCTCTGTCACACACACTGTATTTAGATGATGAATCTTCTCTGTCACACACTGTATTTAAATTATGGGTAACTAACTATCAGAAGATTTGACAGACAGACTGAAGAATAACTAAAGTCCACCTCTCCTGCTGCACAAACAGCAGAGCTAAGATAAGATTGCATACTGATGACTCTGACCCCACCATGATAAACTTGAAAGTACTTGTACACCGGGGTTGAGCTATCTTCATTGTATATGTAACAACAACACATTTCTCTATTCAACTAGACCAAGGGTCTTCAATAGGGGGTCCAGGACCCCTAGGGGGGTCCTCAAAGTTACTACATGGGGGGCGCCAAATCTTTGTGTGATAGGATCATTTTTTCGTACATTAACCACTTGAACCCTAGCGTCCCTATTCTGAGGAAGCTCGGCTATTGTCAGCGAAGAGGATTGGTGTAGAGGGAACAGTTCTCGTTTTTGCAACTGTGCCTAAACCTAACCTCAGTAAAACTATGAATTTAGAAATGATTTAGAAGGCTTTCAGGTCTAAATTAACCTGACACCGTCAAATGGAAGAAGCTTGCGACACACATTTGTTTCACAGCCTACTTCCCATCTGAGACTTCGGTCGCAGAATCGATGACAGACAGTTTTTCTTTTTTTCAAGCTACTAGGCAGGTGATTGGATGATCCCGCCCCTAGCAGCCGCTGATTGGTTCGGACACGCAGTGTTCGGGCATGCTTACTCCCTGCGCAATCCCAGACCTCCCTGAAATCAAATGCAAATGAGATTTCGGGAGGGAGGGGGTTTACCAGGCTAGGTCTAAATGGGTTAAGCACACTGTCTTCTTCACTTGTGATTTATGAGCAAAAACATTTATTGGGAGCAGAGCAACATTTTGGTAGCCTGGTAAACCCCCCTCCCTCCGGAAATCTCATTTGCATTTGGTTTCAGGAAGGAGGGTCTGGGATTGCTCACAGAGTAAAGCTGCCCGAACTGCTGCGCATTCGAACCAATCAGCGGCTGCTAGGGGCGGGATCATCCAATCACCTGCCTAGTAGCTTGAAAAAATGAAACTCCGTCTGTCATCGATTCTGCGACCGGAGTCTCAGATGCAAGTACGCTGTGAAACAAAATGTGTGTCGCAAGCTTCTTCCATTTGACGGAGTGAGGTTAAAATTTTGGTACACACACAGACCTTCATTAGGTTAGCTTCCTGATGAACTTGATCTGTGTAGTCTTGCACAGTAGACTGTGCAGGAACCCTTAAAGGGACAGTTCACTCAAATCATTCCTTTTGTTTCGATCGATTAGTCAATAATTTGATGACAAAAAAATATCCATGAATTCAAGTCTCCACAGGGTGACTAATCGAAAAAAAAGGCATTTTGGGGGGGAACTATTTCTATAAGTCTTCCAAAAGGTGTTTGCCTCCTGTGTGGTTTGCGTTTTTCTTTTGAGATAGAGGCTCTCAAGTTTACTCAGTTCTCTCCCTCCAGGGTAGAACAAACATGATATGGGGTCTATTAACGTTGTGGCTTTCCATAGGAAGCTCTGACTTCATGTGACGTCAGTACTAGTCCTCTCCATTTGGGCAAGTTTCAGCTCAATCCTACCTCCGAAGTTTAAAAAAGTAACTAGAAAAAGCGCACCTCAGAGCACAGGTCTCCAGGTCAAGAAGGTTATTGTGGGCCAGCAATGTTCCATCCCGATTCGCCAATCGGGATGGAATATGAAAAATCGGTCGGATCCGTCCTGATCACTTGACTATAGAGATAATGTGTACCGATTTGCGTGATGTTTGGACACCCTTTTGTAGGAGTAATATAATAATGTTTTTGTTGCAAACATCGGATTGCTATAGAGTGTTTGTTCAGTAAAAGGAGTCTCCATGTCTTTCCAGTTCTATATTAAACAGAAAATGCATTTTCAGTGCTCTCTCTTGATTGGCTTAAATGTTGTCACCTACCTGAAAATGTATGTATATTCTGTTTACTGAAGAGCTGGGGCCGAACAAACGGTCTGTAGCAATGATTACCATCAGAATATAGTACCAAAAATATCACTTACCCTACCTTTAAGACTTTTTGTTTTACCAAAATCATATCACTTACTCTACCGGTTATTTGTTCTAAATATTGCTTTCAAAATATCTTTGAATTGCCCAGCCCTTACGTTGGAACCATGAGAGAATTCAAAGGAATGAAGTCTCTCTGCCAGAGGAAACAGTTGTGTAATTAAAGGCTTTCTTCTCTCTCTCTCTCCCTCCAGAAGAGTGAAGACGGGACGATGGCCAGTAGAAGTCACCCCTACGCCTTCCAGTTGGCCACGACGGTGCAGCCGGCCAACGGCGGCCACGCCTACCTGTTTGGGAGCAGCAACAACAACAACGCCTCGGAGAATGACCTGTCTGAGGAGGACGGCGAGAGCTGCGAGCTGCGGCCGCGCGGCAGGGAGCGCATGCGGAGGAGCACCTCCCGGGAGAGGATGGACGACATCGTCTACCTGGCCCGGGACGTCCAGGAAGGAGAGACCCTGAACAGCATCGCTCTACAATACCACTGCTCTGTAAGGTCTAAAAATGCCACCAGTGTTGCCAGATTTTGCCAGAGAAATCTATGAAAACAAGCCCAAAAGAAGCGACTACTAGGCCACATGAACACTTAAACCCATAAAGCCTAATTGATTGATTGATTACTTTATTAGCAGTTTGCAAAAAAAAGCACAGGAAAGTACAGTTCAATACAAGGTCTGCTAAGAGGATTTTAAACCCAAGAAAGCCTATGGCTTGTTTCCATTGGGGTCCTTTGTACTCAATTCATCAAAACATTAATTACAGACAAATATACACTACTCTGCAAAACATCATATAAACCCGGAAAGCCTATACGTTGTTATACCTTTTAAAACCGGGAAAGCATCTGTGTCATTTTAGATGTTGCTATGCTCCATACAAACAAATGTATTTAAAAAGTGCAACGCTTCAACCTTGTCTTGTCTACATGGAAACATGGTGTGCCTGTGCGTGTACATACTGTATGTGTGCCGGGAATATAAAATACTGGTGTAGCCCTGATGGGAAACCCCTAGGTCTAAAGTTCTGTTTATTTGCTTAAAGTAAGCATTCAAATGGAAATCATTTAATATTTTATAATCTGCTAAAGTAAAACATTAACGTGTCTAATTCATTTATATATTAAAAAAAACATTTATAATTGAATAGTTCATAATCTAAGCCTAAAGCAAAACTTTAAAAAGTTGGTTTCATTCATAAAAGGTTGGTTTCATTCATATTAAAAAGCATTTATAAGGCTGAGTAAATATTCCTTCAGAGGTTGTTACTTTCCCCTTTTTGTCATGTCATGCTTGTAGAAGTTTCATCAAATCTAAGTGTATTACAAGTCAAACCAATTGATTAGTTTTAGGAATTGTTCATTGTTTTGGGCAAAATTATTTAACCCTTTATTGTCAGTGTTGGGTATACACATTTAATTCCGTACAAATCACTCAAGTAAAGGGTTTTTAAATATACATACAGTGTCTGGAAATAATTATGTAGAGATTGTAGTGATTATGTTCTTATGTCCCATCTTTTGTACTCTGGGTAATACAGTCAGGGGTGGGGCGCTACACTGGCATAAACCTCTCACTTGGCAATACACTGGCTCTGCACTGAACAACCTAAAATTAAATTAAATTAACAGGACTTTGTTGCGATGAAATGGTAAAGTGCATTCCTCTGTACCTCTTTAGGTGTCTGACATCAAGCGAGCCAACAACCTGTTGACTGAGCAGGACTTCTTCGCCCTGCGCTCCGTCAAGATCCCCGTTAAGCGCTTCAGCGTCCTCACCGAGACCCACGGCGCCGGCGCCACAGCGGCGACCCTCATCAAGTCCGCCTCCCCATCCAGCGCGCGCCGCCTGCCTTCGGTGCCCTCCTGCCCCGTCGTGGCCGCCGTCGCCGCCTCCTCCTCCTCTGCCGCCCTCCCCATCGAGTCCTCCACGGACTCCTCGTCGTCCACGGACAGCGTGGAGGGCTTCCTCCTGGAGAAGGACAAGGACATCGAGCAGCTGGTCAAGTCCACGTCGGGCCCGTCGCGGAGCAGCCTGAACGAGGTGGTCTCCTCGCTCACCCTCCTGGGGGAGCAGCAGCAGGGGGAGGTGGAGTTCAAGGCGGCCCAGAGGAAGGACCTGTACTACGGGGCGGACTGGGGCATGAGGTGGTGGACGGCCGTGGCCATCATGGTGGTGGTGGGCATCGTCACGCCCGTCTTCTATCTGCTGTACTACGAGGTGCTGGTGAGGGCCGACGTCAGCCATCACGGGGGCGGCATCCCCCCTACGGGGGGCGCTGCCCAGCCCCACGTAGGGGGGCGCACCCTCGACGGACTGGGAGAAGGAGGAGGTGCAGGGCTGGATCCACGGCCGCCGGGAGACAATGGGGGAAATATAGGCAACGATGCGCCGGGAAATCCAGGAGATCCAAGCGAGGAACAACAACAACAACAACGACACAAGAACACATAGCGAATAATGACAATGACCATATTATAGAACGTACTGTATCATTATGCTTGTCGAGGACTGAGCAGCACCAGTCTGAACCGGAAAATAGTCCTGTGTCGTTTTTCGGAGCAAGTTTTGACTTAACAACAAAACAAAAAAACAATGCTACAAGCTGTCTACTTTAGTCACTGCATAGAGGGAACAATAACTAGGGTTGGGATCCAGAGGAACCGGATCCAGCATTATTGAGGAACCATTATCGGTTTCCATCACATTTGGAACGGTTTCTGGTTCTCACACTGTCAGAGCTGGTTACTGTATGTCTGCTATACCAGTGGTTCTCAACCTTTGCAGGCCACAACCCCCCAAAATAATCATATTTGAACTGGGGAACCCCCTAAATAATCATATTTGAACTGGGGAACCCCCTAAATCATATTTGAACTGGGGACCCCCTAAATAATATTTGAACTGGGTACCCCCCCACCCTGATAAGCACTTGGAATGTGGAGAGGCATTTTGACTCTGTTCCACAGATACATATTGTGAAAATAGCAGATCTACAAGCTCACTGTGAGCTTGTAGATCTGCTATTTTCACAATTCTTGCTTCTTTCTTATATTGAGAATTTGGCCAATGTTTGACCAGTTTTTATAGTGTAGTTTGTTGATTAGTTTTGATGCAGTAATGGTCTTTTTTCAATTCAACTTTTTTTTAGGTATTAAAAAAGGTCTTTAAAGTCCTTAAACTGTCACTTCACTGTCATCTGGGGACCCCCCCTCCAAATCATGTCAGGTTGAGAACCACTGCGCTATACGATTATTAGAACACTGGTGGTTCTCAAACTTTTTCAATTTCAAGGACCGTTCCATTTTGTACACTTTACAGACCTGTAAGGATCCATTTGGAACCCCCTATAGGAATGGTTAAAAGGGAACCGTTAAGGAATCAGACTGTTAAAGGAACCGGAATCGTTAAAATCCTAAAGGATCCCAAACCGTTTGTTTGTAAAGGTTTTTTGGAGACCAGGAATGATAACTATAAATTCACTCAGTGGATGATCTTTTTAAAAGCTCTTTTTACTCAGTGGGACCCAGTTGTAATTTTTCTTGCAACGGAGAACTTTGTCGTTTTCGCCATAAGAGATGTTGGGAGTAGATTATTTAGATCTAATGTAATTCTTTTTTTGGGGGGGGGGGGGGGATGACGATTGCTGCCACTGTGTCGTTTGATGAGAATATACTTATAGATTAACTATAATTTATTTGAAGGTGTCTTTTACTTACACTATCAGTATTGGAAGTTTATCAATTAAATTATATTTGCATAATTTTCTCAAGTCACTTCTGGAATATATATGTTTTTATTGTTTTTTGCCTGCCTCTTCCTTGAGATGACCACAGTTTATGAATGGGAAACATGGGCGAGGAAATGGGAAAGTACACACAGTATTCCCACAATCACTTACATCATACCTCTGTGAAATGTTAAACTTTTATTATTAATAGAACATTTTTATCATTTTTTCGGGGACAACAAAAACATTGACAGTATGTGCCTTTTCAACCTGTGGAAATGCTTAACAGGCTGGGAAAAATAAATAAGTCTATTTTGAATAAATTATTGTTGCTCAGGCCTCCCTCTCTTAAATGTTTTTTGGTGTTTCTTAATTAACATAATTAACATAAACCCCTTAATGCATTTCTGTCCAAACACACACTTCTGTAACAGACAACAGAACCAACAAAAATATAGGCTAGCACTTTGCTAAATGTCTAACTCCTGACTCATTCACACAACGTTTAAAGAGCAAGACCACTTTGGTAGAGGTTTGGGTTGTGTAGTTAGTTACCTTGCCATGATGCAACTCCAAATGTGGGTGAGAAATAAAAAAATATTGCTCCATTGATTAGAACTTGATAATTCAAAAATATGCTCCTCATTGACTTAAGTTGTATGGTGAAACAGCTCTCAAAGTCACTCTTTTAGCACAAACGAACACAAACAAAGTTGATTCAGACAATATAGAACATTGCAAAACCCAGTACTGTGGGTTTTTTTTTTATAAGAAATTAAATTTCCTGTTGATTTAGCTATTTTTAATAAGAAATCCTGGACTGGATTCGGATCTTCAAATAGTAAAGCAGGAAGTTGACTACTGGATTTTGGGATATTCATTCTATATTGTCTGAATCGACTTTGTGTTCGTTTGTGCTAAAAGAGTGACTTTGAGAGCTGTTTCTCCGTACACTGAGTCAATGAGTATATTTTGAATTATCAATATCTAATCAATGGAGCAATTACTTTTTAATTTCTTGTCCACCTTTCGAGTTACATTTTGGCAAGGGAACTACACAACCCAAACCTCTACCAAAGTGGTCTTGCCCTTTAACTGGAATATTAGTAGAAAAAAGCACTTTGTGGTGATAAATTAAACGGTGCACATTGGTTTTTGCATAGATATTAACCAGCCATTATTGATTTGTCACGGTCATCAATACGTGGCTTCATCGCCCATGTTGTCGTCACTCCCCGCACCACCGAACTCTTCACCGTTGTCAAAGTAGTTGTCGATGTAGTCGTTCTCCTGTGTGACACAAAGAAACAGGGGAACCGACCAACAAGGTCAGCATCTGTGCTGGAGTTGTACCGATACCAATAACGGTATCTGAACGGCTGCCGATACTGCCTAAAATACTGAGTATGCCATTCCCACACCACAGTGGTTTTCAACCCTTTTCATATCAAGGTCCATTATTTATTGGGCATTTGAGCCACACAGACCACCATTTGATGAGATTTAGACTCTCAGACCCAAGACTTAGAATATTTTGTTATCGTTGGATACGATTTTGTCCACAATTACATACTATACTTGATGTTGCACTTCTGTCTTATATATAAATTTTTAAGTTTTATTTATTATCCTAGATCAGTGGTTCTCAAACCTTTTAATTTCAAGGACCCGCCATAACCCCCAATGGAACCAAATGGACCCTACAGGTCCATTTGATTCCATTTGTACACTCTCAGAGTTACAGATCTGTAAGGGTCCATTTGGAACCCCCACAAGGAACCCTGAGTCCCTGGACCCCACTTTGAGAACCACTTGTCCTAGATGTTTTTTTAAATTACACACCGTTATCGTATCGGTACTCGTTATCGACCTATACGCAAGTTATGGGTACCGGAATCGGTAAGGAAAAATCGAGATCGCTTAACCACTTTCAACCGGGCATGTCATGGGTGAAAATGATCAAAAATTGACAAAAAATGCTGATCTACAAGCTTGTGATATTGTAGATCGTACAACTGTCGTACCATATATGTCATACCATATATATATATAACATATAGGTCTTAACTGGGTGCAGAAAGGTTACCTCTTCTAAGTCCTCTTCATCATACTCTTCCTCGTCGATTTCTTCCTCTTCGCCCTCCTCTCCATCTTTCTTCTTCTTCTCCTTCTCAACGCCCTCTTTCTCCTCGTCCGATTTGTCGTCTTTTCCGTCGTCGCCTTTCTTCTCCAGCTCCTAAATAAAGAAATCCAAATGAAATGAACAATTTGTTTAGACCCAATTCAATACAGATATTGGTCAATGCCAAGGAAAAAAAAATACAAGTTGTTTTTTAACATGTTTTTGAAAATGATTCTGAGGTAAAACAAAAATGCTGGGACGTACATCCAGTTTCTTCAGCACTGCTTCTGACTCTATTCGTGTTATCTTCACACATTTCTTCGTTGTTCCTGTTGAATATCAGCATTAGTGTTGAATCAGTCAGTGTGCGTGTCGCAACATACTAAAGCCTATACCGCTTGTGCTATAACCACGCCCCGCTTCTGTGACCAACACGGAAGTGCCTCTCGCCTACAAGAACTGCGGGCAAAGTTTTGGGCCGATAAAGTATAGTTTTGGACGTCTCAAGCGAACATAAGCCACGAGAGGCACCGCTGAGCGAGCTAAAGCGAGCGAGTCGCCATGCCGAACATTGCGAAGTTCGCTTGAGCCGACTCAGTGCCGTTCGAGTTATGTATCACAGAATCGTAAGTCATGATTTGGCGAGAGCGTTTGCCCCATCACAGCGCGTCCTTGCACAAGCAGTATAGGTTTTGGGATGACACGTCAGTGTCTGTTTGCATATAAATCATGCTGTATAATATACCTGGTTTAGGTCGAGGCTTTTTCTTTTGGGGCCTCAACTCTTTGGGAAAAAGGTTCCAGTCTGAAATAGTCACAAATATGATTATTATAAATAAACTATATTTAAATTGTTCAGTTTAAATTTCCATTGCTGATTAATAGGCAGTACAGAAAATTAAAATTAAGTTAAAACTCCCTCAAGTTAATAATTCCCCCAAAATCCTCTTTGAGCTGTCAGACAAAATTGATTTTGTCTGCCAGCTCATGGCATGTTCACCAAGTTGTTTCTTTTAGGATATAATAATGACCAAAATATAGATGCGTTACATATTAATTATTCTTTTAGGAATCCCACAGCTCTGTGGATCACTATGGCCTAGGGGGGTTTGATCCCATGTTCTAGTACCTGGGGTCCATTCTGCGTCGTCCACCGCCAGGCTTTGCTTCAGGTATCTCTCCTTGTATCTCTCCACGTCTGTTTGGTGTGTAAACAAGAGCAGGTTCTCCTCAGACACATTTTTCACACACACTGCCACTCACTCTGAACCCATTAACACTACATTTACCAACTACCTTACTTATTTTATTCATGGCTTCAATGACAAACCTATCTGCACTTGTCTTGGGATCAGCTACGGGATTCAATTTGCCCCAAAACAAATAATAAACAAGTGAAATTTGTAATGAATAATAATACATAAAAATGAATAGCAGAGATTTGAACTGGAACACTATAAAACTGAAGCCAATACTTTACAGTGGAGTTATCTCTTCTAAAATGTTATCCTGACAGAAAGAATAAACATCATAATAATAATGTATCAACTGCCCCTACAACTAGCACTTAAAGAACACATTTATGTAAGATACTAACCATAATAATGGCACTGAAAGCCTCTCACAATCTATGTCAAATGTAAATACATCTAGAGATGCACATTAATGCTTACATCTGATATGTAGGAATAAATACCGTCCTGGCTGCCTCAACTCTGAACCAACAGCTCAGATTAAGGCAGTAGCTCCAAACTCAATAAACTGTCATTAAATCATAAACCTTTCTGACACTTTCTCTCCATCTCCAGATATGACCATAATTAAATACTCCAGATCCTGAGTGCTCGCATTATCTCACCTCACAGACAGCTGCCATCTCTCTCTTGCTCTCTCTGTTTGTCTGTGTGTGTCTCTCTCTCTATGGCATTAGTATGGGATGTCAGGTTTCTAATGCACTAACACTGATTTTCTTCCTTCCTCACCTGCCTTTGCAGCCCTGGGTTTGATGAAGTGAGGCCGGCTCCGCATGGCTCCCCTCAGCTCCTGTTTCAGAGCCAGCATGTAGTCCACATCCTCGCCCGTCTTCAGCGACACGGCCTTGAACTCTGTGTTCTGGCGTTGGGAGAAAGAAAGGAAAACCGTGGGAGATTCTTCTCAGACAAAGTCCGTTCACAAGTAGCAGAGGTTGTGCGTCTATTAGAAATCATCATTCATCATGCAATAACAACTCAACCAGGGCACGTGCACACATAGACATGAAATGGTGCTTGAGCCCCTGCCCTTTTACCCATCAGTAAAAAAGTGCCCTCTCCAGACAAAAAATAAAAAATGTAACTGCCCCTAGCGGCCTGCACTTAAAGTACCAAAAGTAGAAAGTACTCCTTATGCAGAATGTCCCATTCCACAAGTTTTCAAATGTATAAAATGTCAAAAAATCTTTAAAAATAGCCGATCTTCAAGCTCACAAGATGCGACGCATTGTGAGCTTGTAGATCGGCTATTTTCAAATGGCCGAAATGTATATAGGGCTGAAGTGGTTAATGTATATTTTGTGATAATAATCCAAATCTACAAAGTAACTAGTAACTAAAGTTTTCAAACAATTGTAGTGGAGTAAAAGTATAATATTTGCCTCTGAGAAGTAGTGGAGTAGAAGTAAAATTACAGAAAATTGCAAATACTCCAGTAAAGTAAAAGCACATAAAAATTGTACTTAAAGTACAGTACTTGAGTAAATGTACTTAGTTTACACCACTGGAGTAGGCTACATTTACTTAATGTCTCGTCTCCACCTCTTGACATAACCATGAGGGAGCTGCTATAGATTAATGCAATGTGTGTCACCGTTAGATCATTGAGTGTGTGTGTGTGTGTGTGTGTGTGTGTGTGTGTGTGTGTGTGTGTGTGTGTGTGTGTGTGTGTGTGTGTGTGTGTGTGTGTGTGTGTGTGTGTGTGTGTGTGTGTGTGTGTGTGTGTGTGTGTGTGTGTGTGTGTGTGTGTGTGTGTGTGTGTGTGGTCAGTACATAGTACTTACTGGAAACAGCGGGTTGGGCCCCACCCTGGACTCTGGCATAGATCCCCTGGTGATGCCCAGGGCGTCCACATTGAAGCTGAAGGCAGCTATACCCCGGCCCTTGCCCGCCATGTTGGAGAGGCACTCTGTGAACCTGTAGGAGACAGTGAGTACATGCAATACACATTGTATCTGAGTAGGCTACAGATATACAGTATATCATGTACGTATATTGACGTGTGTCTTAGCAGCTCTCCAGACTAAATTATATTACAATTACAATTTTGACATTTAGCAGACGCTCTTAATGCAGAGCGACTTACAGCAAGCAAGGACAACACAAGGTAATACATCAAATGCGTAGAAATAGTAATCTAGGATCATAGATAAACCAAGAACCCATCATCAGTCTAACAGTAGAATATTAAAAAAAAACTATAATCTGTACATAGAAACTACAGACACTAAAGGATGCCAAGTCAACAATGACCTGGCATCTGTCTACATCAAGGGTCTTCAACAGGGGGTCCGGGAGCCCTAAGGGGTCCTCAAGAGTTACTACAGGGATTTTTTTTTTTTTACATTAACCCTATTATGAAGATAATTTAAGCCAAAAATAGCAGATCTACAAGCTCACAACGCCCCGCAGTGCGAGGCGTTGTGAGCTTGTAGATCGGCTATTTTTGGCAAAGAGGTTTGGTGTTGGTCTATGAAATCTATGAAAATACAATTTTATACAGTATGTAGTGGGGGTCCCTGCTTCATCTCTCTTTCAGCTAGGGGGTCCTTGGGCTGAAAACGTTGAAGACCCCTGGTCTACATAACATGCTATCTAAATTTACAGAATCAGAATCAGCAGAAACGTTTAAACAGTCAGATTCCGAATCCGATATGGTAACGTGGATACATTTCAGGAAGAAAGTCTCAAGAGAGGCTAAAAAATACAACATGAGAGAGAGAGATATGTGTCAGAGCTCTGTTTGTATTTTTTTTAGGGCATTGTTAAGATTACAGTAGTTCTCAAACTTTTTCATGTCAAGGACCCCTAAATTGATATACATTTGGCCGCGGACCCCCATCAGAAAATATTTTGTGCCAGGGATTGACCCCCAGAAGAGAAGATTTGAGTAAAAGAAATCAAAACGACAAAAGGGTAAAATGATTGTGATGCTGTATCAACACATTTTAGCTGGGGACCCCCTGGAACACCCTCAAGGGCCCCTGGGGTCCCCAGACCCCACTTTGAGAAGAACCATTGATGCAACAATGTAGCCTCTATGCAACACTAGTACACACAAAAAAATATGTGTTAATTTAGCCAGTGTAACACTGAGTTGAATGAACAGTGCACTGATTATAATGTAATTATATTATTGTTTTGACTGTGTACAGTATAAGTACAGTAACAAGCCATAATACAGTTCTTATACAGATTTTATTTACCTTGTTTCACAGCAAATCAGACAGAATGCTGCCTGGTACCACGTGTTGGATCCTCACAGCAGCCAGTCAGTCTGTTGTGTGTATCCTATCCTATCTGTCAGGCTGATTCAGCACTATCAGAGCCTCATGGAACCAATCACCATCCCCTGTTAACAAAACATCACAGTCATGCTGTTTTCTCTCTCCCCGGGCTGTAGTGTTATAGATCTATAGTGGCCGAAAGAAAGAGCAGCATCATGATGATAATATAATGATATAATAAAACAAACACACACACACACACACACACACACACACACACACACACACACACACACACACACACACACACACACACACACACACACACACACACACACACACACACACACACACACACACACACACACACACACACACACACACACACAATACATACCACAACCCGATCTGATCTGATGTGGAGTTATTAATGTACTAAACAGACTGATTGACTTGTATCAGTGTTTCTGATGTAACACTATGCAGACACACAGTGCTGCCACATTGTATCCAGATGAGTCAGGCTGGTGAACGAGGCTACATTCAGTATCCATGCGTACAATGAATGTGAATGGCCGGCCTTTTAAATCGACGTAGAGTGACGCCGCAGTTTAGACGTGCCAACGTCCAACGTGCCGTGGCTCCTCCAATCACCGCTCGGGTCCCGCCCACAGGGGCGCGTCGCGTTGACAGGGTTGCCATGTCCGCTTATTATAAGCGAATTTGGGGCTTGTTTTTCTGTTCAGTGACAAGTCGCTTGTAAATATTGGTTATTGTGGGTTGCGGTTTTTTGGGGCTTATTTCTAAAGTGTAGTTGTTTATTTGGGCTTGTTACTAAAGTGTAGTTGTTTATTTGGGCTTGTTACTAAAGTGTAGTTGTTTATTTGGGCTTAATTGTTTCTAAGTGCAGTTGTTTATTTGGGCTTAATTGTTTCTAAGTGCAGTTGTTTATTTGGGCTCGTTTCTAAAGTGTAGTTGTTTTTGTTTATTTGACCTTGTTTCTAAAGTGTAGTAGTTTATTTGGGCTTGTTTCTAAACTGTAGTTGTTTATTTGGGCTTGTTTATAAAGTGTAGTTGTTTATTTGGGCTTGTTTATAAAGTGTAGTTGTTTATTTGGGCTTGTTTATAAAGTGTAGTTGTTTATTTGGGTTTGTTTCTAAAGTGAAGTTGCTTATTTTGGGCTTGTTGTGTGATGTTTTTCTTAAGCCAGTGTTTCCAGGACCCCCTAATTAATATGTATTTGTCTACAGACCCCCATCTGAAAATATGTTATACCAGGGAACCCCATACAAGATTGGTGTTGTTAAAAAAATATAAATCAGTGTCCAAGAGCTTTTTGAAAATATCAAATCTACAAGCTTTGACCGACAGCACAACTTCAATACACATATGCGTCTCCTTATGAGGAACAAATATGTCACTTTGACCTATGACCTCTGACCTTTAGATCTCCCATCATTTTGAATTATAAGAAAAACTATTAAAATCTCCTCCTGGGATTTTTAGCAATGTGCCCAAAACTTCCTACAAATTAAGCTTTTATGAGCCAATGAATATTGTAGTTTTATGAAAAATGTTCTTCTGCCCCAAACACATAAATGCAGAGTCACATTTTTATGAAACTTTGCGGTATGGTAGAGGATCACGATCATTCCAAGTAGCGCTGAAACCAATCTTACTCCAATTGGCCAAAGGGGGGGCGATATAGCAATCGTTTGAAAATGAAAACTTTGAACAGGCATTAGTCATGCCTCGTTTGGGCTTAAGCCATGCAACTTGCTTACACTTGTGCCCTTGACTCATGAGGAACACATCTGTCTCTTAGACCAGTAAGCTCCGCCCTTAGATTTTCCGCCATTTTGAGCATTTTCAAAAACACTTTTTTTTTTGGGGTACCGTATTTGCGTGAAACGTTCTACACACAATCTATGGACCATTATAAAAAATCCCAGTCCAAACGGCAAGGGTTTGATTCGTATCCTCGGCCATTGGGTTGAGGTGTCCATGAGTAGGATTTTTATCCCCTAGTTGCTCCCCTGAATGCTAAATATGACCACATCAGCTGGGTCAAGCTGAAAAGTAGTTTCCCCGTTGGAATAATTTAAGGTCTTTATTAATATAAACAGCACCTTGACCTTCTATATTGACCTGTGAAAACAAAATGGTGCTATGTAGCTTATTTTATATTTCAGGCTTAAAGTTAACTTCTTACAGTTGTAGAAGGGCACCCCGGACAGCCATTGTCGGAATATGAAGCCGACTAACCACATTGTCACTATCTGTTTCTATGGCTTGTTGCATATATTGCATTTTCCACATTTCCTGTTGCATTATTTGGCCCCCGTATCGCTGCTTGCAGCTATATTTAAAAAAAAATATATATATTTTAATACAATTATTTTGAAAAAGAAATGTTTTTAAATGTTATTTATGAAAATATTTTGAAATAATTTAAAACAATTAGGAAATAAAAAAAGGGATATTTCCTCTGACCCATAACAATGGGTCTGCGACCCTCAAATGGGTCCCGACCCACTGTTTGGGAAACACTGGTTTAAAGCTTTCTCTTGGCAGATGAGTAAACTAAAGGCTGGGGATGAGGCTAGGTTTAAAGGGGCTTGTTTTTTCCTAGGCCTGGTTGCTTGTTTTCTCTCGCAAAACCTGGCAACACTGAACTGACAGCCAGCCACCATCATTTTTTTTTCTACCTCCAAATGGCAACATCACAGCTCAGCTGAGCTGACCAGAGGATCAGATCAGCGTTTTTTATTTTTATATACATTTTTTTGCAGCTAAAAAATCTTCGGAACCACCAGCAAGCATCCTGAGCGGCGGGTGACCCGCGGTTGCGTCCGATCCGCATCCGAATCCGCTCCTCCTTTAAAGCCTCTATGCAGCCAGCAGACCTGGTGGGAGGATGTCGTCTTCTCCCTCCACTCCAGCGGCCACAGACTGGTACGCCCACAAGGCGCTGGGAGACGGACTCTTCTGGATCCAGGAGCGGTTCTACCAGTCGGACAACCGGGCCAACATCTGGCTGCTGCGGGGCTCCCACCAGGACGTGGTTATAGACACCGGCCTGGGCCTCAGGAGTCTACCGGACTACATCAATGAGCAGGGGCTGCTGGGCACCGACCCGCACAGGTGATCACCCCCCCCACCCTCTTAACCCCCATTCCCCCCTCTACCCTCACCCCCCCCTCTCTTAACCCTCATTCATTTACCTCCCTCTTCCCTCACCCCCAACCCCCCCTCTCTTTACACTCTGTGCCGTGCTATGAGCTTGTAGATCTGCTATTTTTTAATAGTTAAAGCTAAGTGGTTAAAATTATTGCGACGCTTTATTAACTAATTTGACTGGAGACCCCCTGGTACCCCCCCAACTAAAGACCACTGGTGGTCCCCGGACCACTGGTTGAGACCAAGTGTTTGACTCTGCTGCTGTTTTTGCATTTCTGTCTTAACCCATTAAGATCTGGCTGGAACGTGTCATTTTTTAAATTTGAGCTAAAAAGCATTATTTTACACTTTGGCTATTCAAAAATAGCAGATCTACAAGCTCATAGCGGCACTTAGTGCTGCGCTATGAGCTTGTAGATCTGCTATTTTTGAAAAATCGAGAGAATTTGTGCAAATCTTTGAATATATATAGATTTTAACTCAAATCTTTGATTCTGGGGGTCCCTGGAACGAAATATTTTGAGATGGGGTCCACGGCCAAATAGATATAATTTTGGTCCTTGACATGAAAAAGTTTGAGAACCACTTTTTCAGAAAACTGTTCAGATTTAGGAGACATTTTGTAGAATCGGAACCTGAGGCCTTAATGGGTTAATACAAATATTCAATCAAAAATAATAATTCCAGGAAGAATCCTCTGCTGGCCGTGGCCACCCACGCCCACTTCGACCACTCGGGGGGTCTCCACCAGTTCGGGCAGGTGGGCGTGCACAGCGCCGAGGTGGACGCCCTGGCCAACGGGGACAACTTTGAGACGGTCACCTGGCTGAGCGACCGGGAGATCGTGGAGCCCCCGTCGCCCGGCTGGAGGGCGAGGCACTACAGAGTCAAGGCCGTGCAGCCCACTCACATCCTACAGGAAGGTAATATATAACGGTACAGAGTGTACATTACACAGGATCAGGATGGATGATGGAGGGAGAGATTGTGGGGTCGGGTGACTGGTGGACCGTTGTCCATCATTCAGTGTTGAAAAACATTTTTTACTTAAGTAAAAGTATCAATACTGCAATGAAGAAATACTCTGTTACAAGTAAAAGTCTCCAAAAAAGAATTCAAAATGTAATTGAGTAAAAGTACAATTGGCATCAAAATGTACTTAAAGTACCAAAAGTAAAAGTACTCCTTATGCAGACTTTCTTATTTCACAAGTGTTCAAAAATGTATTGAAAATAGCAGACCTACAAGCTCAAAATGAGCTTGTAGGTCAGCTATTTTCAAATGGCCAAAATGTATATAGGGCTGGAGTGGTTAATGCATGTTTTGTGATAATAATAAACATCTACAAAGTAACTAGTAACTACAGTTTTCAAATAATTGTAGTGGAGTAAAAGTACAATATTTGGATCCGAGATGTAGTGGAGTAGAAGTAGAAGTATTGGAAATTGGAAATACTCAAGTAAAGTACAAATCCCTCAATATTGTACTGAAGTACAGTACTTAAGTACATGTACATAGTTACTTTCCACCACTGGTTTCCAACTTCCCAAACTGGTGGTCGGGACTCCAGGGGGGTCCCCAAATTGTTTTGGGGGTCCCAATTTGATTAGCTTAATATGTAACATTGTTTTCTCACTCAACAGTAAACAATCCAACATACAGTATAAGTGGATACAGGGTATCTGCACATTTCTAAAGTTACAAGTTAATGACTTTTAAGACATTTTTAATACCAAATTGTCAAATATTACACAAGAAAGAGGCAAACATTGTGAAAATAGCCGATCTACAAGCTCACAACGCCTCTGCGAGGCGTTGTGAGCTTGTAGTTCGGCTATTTTCACAATGTTTATCTGTGGAACCTTACCAAACTAAATGTAATGCCTACAATCCAAAGTCAGTGCTTGTCAGGGTTGGTGGGGGTCCCCAGTTCAAATATCATTATTTATTTTGGGGGGTCCCCAGTTGAAATACGATTATTTTAGGTCGCGGCACTGAAAAGTTTGGGAACCCGTGGCCTACTGTACGAGGTCGATGTGAATGTCATTAGATTAGTGTTTAATATAACAGCCGGTGTCAGCAGCCTGTGCTAGTTGGCACACTGTGTGTGTGTGTGTGTGTGTGTGTGTGTGTGTGTGTGTGTGTGTGTGTGTGTGTGTGTGTGTGTGTGTGTGTGTGTGCGTGTGCGTGGACTTTACCCCATATAGGGTTTATACTGCAGCAGTGCCCTACTGACTCATGCCCGCTGCGTTCACACGGCCAGCTACAAAAGACACAAAGCTACACTGCAGCTGTGTCACTTTGCAGCTGAAGTTGAAGCCAGGCTCAACTTAATTGTAGCTTTTGTAGCAGCTACAAACTTTAGCTTTGTATCTTCATATCGCTGCATGGCTTCCATTATCTTTGCTGCTGTCAGTGTGAACACAGCAGGATGCTTCACAATGCACCCTGGATGTTGTTGTCCCAGATGTTAGTCATTCATCATGTTGTCTGTCTTAACTATCGCATAACATGTACATTTCCTGTGCATGTATACATACTTGTGGTCACAAAGAGAGTGCACACTACAAGAAGAAGAGTGCACTTCATTTGTATCTGTTCAGCCGCATGGTATACACTCTATTTTAAGCCGGCCTGCATGGCCGCTCGTCATGACTTTGATGGATTCAGTTTCACCCAAGAAGAGTAATGAGTAAACAACACAACATGCAGGAAGAAAGGGGCGACAGTGACTCAAGAGGTAGAGCCGCCGCCTGGGGAGGTCTAGAGTTCGATCCCCGCCCGGCTCCTCCCCCCGACCTTGTGTTCGAAGTGTCCTTGAGCAAGACTCTGAACCCCTTAACCCAGTAGTTCTCAAACTTTTTCATGCCAAGGACCACCAAATTGATATATATTTGGCTGCGGACCCCTATCTGAAAATGTTTTGTGCCATGGACTGCCAGAGGAGAAGATGTGTGTTAACATTTTGTCAAAAGTATTACATTTTTTTCAAACACTTTCAAGATTTTTCAAAATGTTCAAAAATAGCAGATCTACAAGCTTGCAGCGCGGCACGAAGTGACGCGCTGTGAGCCTGTAGATCTGCTATTTTTGAAAAGCCAATGTATTAAACATGGATAAAGTGCTTAAAATGATTGTGATGCTGTATTAACAAATTCTGCTGGGGACCCCCTCAAGGACCCTGGGGGTCCCCGGACCACACTTTGAGAACCAAAGCCTTAACCCCTAACCAATTAAACCCCAGCATCCATATTGTGGAGAAAGCGTTAGCTGAAAATAGCCGACCGACAAGCACGCAACGAGTTGCATTGTGAGCTTGTCGGAAAGCTTTCCCCACAATAAAAGAAAACCGAAAAGACACTAGTTTATAGCCCTGAGGGACTCCGGTCAACCATATAGGGTTAAAGTGGTTAACTGCTCACCGAGTTCCCCTATAGGTGGCACTTCACTGCTCATAATAGTTAGTTTTGTTATTAATTAATTTCCCCATGTGGATCAATAACACACAGATAAACACACTCATTTATGATATAATAATAATACACGTATATATATATGTATAATAACACCTTCCATGACATAAAATGCAGCTCAAAGTGCTTTATAGAGCAAGAATAAAGCACAAGTGCTTTACAGAAACCGTACAAATAATTTAACAATAAAGCAAAAAAAGAAAAGAAAAAAGCATAAAACAACATTAAAAAAGGCAGTGAATCAGGCAAAACAGTGAGGACATGAATAACAATATGAGGTGTCAGATGTCCAACAACACAAACCAGCGGGCATCAGGGTTCACATAACCGGCTTTTACTGGTAAGAGAACAAAGTCCAAAGATTGGACATTATTAGTGCGAGCCAAGAACTAACCAAGCTGAAGTTTGATTTAGACGTTCTTCTGACTCCCGTTGGACACAGAGCTTATCGTCTCTGCCGGGCGGAAACCTCATATGTCCAAAACTGTTACTTTTCAGCATTCAAATTCAGAAAGACGTGTCGCGACGAGCTTGCATATCTGCTACTTGTTATGCTTTTGTGTGACGCTGTAGTGTGATCAAGTAGGGGCGTTAATTTACGAAAAAAACAAACATGGAACGACAATATGATATGCGTTTAGGCCCTAATGAAAAATAATTGTATTAAATGAGGGGGGGGGGGGGGGGTTGTGGCCGAACAACCTCTCTGACTGCCTAGAGAGATATGTTCCAAACCGGGCCCTCAGGTCTTCAAGTGCTGACCTGCTCGAGGTGCCTACAATGACATATAAAAAATACGGTGAAGCAGCATTCTGCTTTTACGGACCGACAGTGTGGAATAAACTCCCATTACACTTAAGACAGGCAGCCTCTGTCGATAGCTTTAAAGCACAGCTCAAGACCTATTACTTCACTCTTGCTTTTAGCTGATTCTTTGGTTGATTTTTAATTCCTCACTGTATTCCCTATTTTAATGTTGTTTTATGCCTTTGCTTTTGCCTTTGCTTTTATTTTATTTTATTTTATTTTTGTTTGCTTTATTGTTAAATTGGTTCTAACTGTAATTGTATTCTTGCTCTGTAAAGCACTTTGAGCTGCATTTCATGTCATGAAAGGTGCTATACAAATAAAGTTTATTATTATTATTATTATTAATGATTATGGCATTATGCCACGGATCAGTCAGCCCACCCCAGGCTGAACCACTGTTTCATTCTACTGCATGGATACAATGTAGCAACACTGCTGTCAGTGTGTGTGCATTAGTGTTACATCAGAAACACTGATGTTTATTATCAATAACTCTACATCAGAACATGTTAAATATAACTCTGAGAGTGTACAGAAATGGAACCAAATCAATCCATTTGGTTCCGTTGTGGACCCCCCCCATTTGGCTACGGACCCCCATTTCATACAATTGTTTTGTCTCTGGGGGCCTCAATCTACTTCTTAAAAACCTCTTGTGTTCATTTAACTCAGAGTGTACAAATGGAACCGCTCTCTCTCTCTCTCTCTCTCTGAAGGTATTCATTCTGACGGTAATTTGTGCCTACTTGGTCAATACACAGACTTTATTTCTGCTGCGTCAGAGGCAGTGCTGCAGTGCAGTTGGAATATCTTATTGCTCAGTTTCAGCTGCCTGCCCGTCACGCCGTCCGTCGTCTGACTCACATCCGCTTTGTCTCTCGACCCCGACATCGATCCCACTCGACACCACAACGACTTTGTCCCCCTCCGCGCGAACACCTTACAGTATATCTGTGACACGCACACGCACACGCACACGCACACGCACACGCACACGCACACGCACACACAGTGCATTGGAGTATAGGAGTTTTATGATCAGGCACTCGAAGCCTGATCTTCTTCTGTTTCGACTTGCGTCTTCCTCAGAGTCAAACAGTTTGACTTTGAGGAAGACGAGCAAGTCGAAACGTCAGTCACCCCTTGCAAAGATGATAAATACGTGCAGACCAGTCGAGCGCACCAGTATTTTATTTGGGTAGTTTCTCCTGACATGCCCAGGTACAATACCCTAGGTCAGGGGCCTTCAATAGGGGGTCTGGGACCCCTAGTGGGTCCTCAGAGATACGACAGGGGGTCCACCAAATCTTTGTGTGATTTTTACATTAACCACTTCAACCCAGCATCCCTATTTTGAGGATAACTTCAGCAAAAAATAGCCGATCTACAAGCACACAACGCCTCGCACTGCGAGATCGGCTATTTTCGGCAAAGAGGTTTGGTGTAGAGGGAAAAAAAGAGCAGACCAAGCACAGAGTGAAAGGTCAAGTATTGACGGTTTAAGTGGTTAAATGTCTGAAAATACACATTAACATGAATCCAACGTACACTGATGATAGTTGCTGTCAAACAAGTCTATGAAGCTGTTTATGAAATCCATGGGGAAAAAATAAATTCTATACAATATTTAATGGGGGTCCCTGCTTCATCTCTCTTTCTCGAAAAACACCAGACACCTGCCCTAAGTCAATATAAAAAACAGTACTGTACCTCACATAATAAAACTCTACTCAGCTGAAACTGTCGCACCGCTAATACGTATGTGTGTGATTCTGAAATGCCTATGAAAATATGACCTCTCTCTCTGACGCTCTCTCTCCTACCAACCCCCCCTCCCCCCAGGTGACGTGATCAACCTGGGTGACAGACAGCTGACGGTGCTCCACATGCCGGGCCACTCGCGGGGCAGCATCTGCCTCCACGACCGCCACAACAAGCTGCTGTTCAGCGGGGACACGGTGTACGACGGGGCCATGATCGACTGGCTGCCCTACAGCCGCGTCAGCGACTACGTCAGCAGCTGCGAGCGCATCGTGGGCCTGGTGGACAGCGAACAGGTAAAACGAGACGTAGGACTTATAACGATTATTTACATGGTGATTAATTGTCACACAAAGAATTTTCTGCAATTACGGACAAAATCAATTTACAAAATATGTTTGACCAAATACCTCAAGATCCATACTGAGACATTGATATGTTACATAATCATCAGTAATTCCTGTATAATAATCAAGTGGGTAAAGGCAAATAATAGAACAGCTAGAACAATCAGGTAATTTCAGAAAGGTTTTGGTAAAGCATTTAAAACCAAGAAAAGGCAACACTATTACGATATCCAAAAGTACACCCCCTGGACATGACGCTAGTATGACGCAGGGACTTCCCCTCAATCCAACCCTAGCCTCGTTCCCAGCCTTACTCATCTGCGAAGAGAAAAGCCTGGTCATGACCTAATGCAGAGAGTGTCTATTGGCGCGGGACTTCGCCGTAGGAATTTCCCCCGAAAACGATATTTTTCGACCAATCACAACACTCGTTTCATTGACTGAGAATGTTAACAGATCTGTAAAGCGTCAATGTCATGTCCTTGGGCGGTACTTCCGCTTAGACACTCAACCAGCTAGGTCTTGCCCAGCGTGATCCAACCCTTGATGCTGAGTGCCAAGCAGGGAGGCATTGGGTCCCATTTTTTAGAGTCTTTGGTTGGTATGACCGAGCTGGGGAATTGAATCCCAGCTTTCCAGTCTCAGGGCGGACACTCTTAAACCACAAGGCCACTTGATATGGGCAAAAAACATCGCAAGATTGCCCAGCCCTAATTATTGCCCAGGCCAAAACAACAGCATGATGATTGATTGGTGTTACTGCAGTAAAAAAAAAGGTTTCATTATTTGTATGAGTGAGTCATTCCAAAGAAATCCAAAGCACTCTGCTGTTTGTTCACTGAATATAGTTAAAAGCCTTTTGTGGAACCTGCCAAGTTTATAATTTGGCCCATCGGTTATGACCGGCTTGGCATTCTTCAGGGCCATATTGCATATTAGGAAGTGAAACCTTTGTTACTGAAGTAGAACCACTCAATCCACTTTTTGTTTCTGATAGATCCTGTTGTTTTGTTATTCTTGGACTCATGTACCTGGGGAAATCATTCAAGTTGGCCTTGTCATACAATGAAATGTGCGGTCACAACACAAATGTGGGGTCACAACTAATTCATTTGTATTCTACAGCAGGAGTCTGCTAGCCTGGTAAACAGCATGATAGATAGATAGATGCTTTACTTGTCCTTGTGGAAATTCATTTTGTAACAAGCAGCCATCAGGATACCAAAAATCGCAAATCACTTTTCTTTTTTACTTTATTGTTAAACTATTTGTACTTTTTCTGTAAAGCACATGTGCTTTATTTGTGCTCTGTAAAGCACTTTTAGCTGCATTTCATTTCATGAAAGGTGCTATACAAATAAAGTTTATTGTTATTATTACAGAGAGGAAAATAGAATGTAACAAATATTAACGTCTCACATCCTGCTCCACACAGGTGGACCAAGTCCTCCCGGGCCACTACAACACCTTCGGGGCGAAGCGGCTCCACCGGCTGGCCTCCGCGTACATCGACAGAGCTGGGACCTGCCCCGCCAAGTTCTCCACGCTCGCCTGGAGGACTTTAGCCTCAGTGGCGCTCAGGGCCTCCAACCCACGGAGCACCTGTTAGTGAAAATGAAGAAGATCCCCAGAGGAAGAGGAAGCAGAGGGAGAGGAAAGCACAAAACGAAAGCATACACTGTAAAAAAAAAAAAGAATCACCCGTTAATTTAATTCTGAGTGTCATAACAACACACTCTCACTCCCCAAAAGGCCTATCGTGACTTCTTGGGACAATTGTGACCAAACGTTTGACCTTGCCGTCCCAGTCACTTCCGCAGTATCCGCAGTATCCATACTCCAGGAATCGGAAGTGCCGTTCTCAAACCCAAGACGTACAAGAGTGAGTGGGTCCGCTAAAACAGTGGTTCTCAACCTGTGGGTCAAGACCCCCAGGGGGGTCTCCACATGATGTTGGGGTGGGTCCCCAGATGACAGTGAAGTGACAATTTAACAACTTTTAAGACCTTTTTAATACCTAAAGAAAAGAAAAAAGACCATTGCAGTATCAAAAGTAGGGACAGAATTGTAACTCATACCCCCCCCCCCCCCCGCCCCGCCCCTCGTCAACATGTGCCGTCGTAGGTACCCACCTTACAGTCAAACGTTTGACCTTAAGCCAAATCCGTCCCAAAGAAGTCACCCGTTTTTCCGTCTTGGGAGTGAGAATGCGTTGGTCATATCATGACACTCTGAGTTAAATCAACAGTGTTAATGTTTCAGTGGACATTGTTTGTTGAGGACCAGATGGAGAGTGACCTGTGTGTGTGTGTGTAAAATGTATGTGACACTGGTTGTCTTATTTATGTACCGTAATCCAACAGAATTCATATAATAATTGCCAAACTTTGTGTACAACGCCCCCTATTGGGTTACACAAGTCAGTATCAGCATCGTTTATAATAGCCTATATACAGTATTTATCTTATTCTGAATGAAGAGTGTTGAGTGTTTTGTCTGAGAGTAGATTTATGGTTGGTTTCTATATGGTATGTACAGTATATCGTCTTTGTCGGGTGGAAACCTCATACGTCCAAAAAGGATTGAAATTCAAAAACATCAAAAGTAGTTATTTTGATGCTTTTGTGTGACTCTGTAGTATGATCAAGTAGGGGCGTTAAGTTCCCAAAACAAACACAAAAAGTTAGAATATGGAGATAAGAGGTTTCTGCCCGACAGCAACGATACACACTAATAAAAAAAACTATAACAATGGCACAATAATGCTAACAACTCAGCACTTCAAAAAAACTGAACGGCAGGGAGTTTTGAGTTTTTAACTCTGAGGCATGTGATAAAGTAGTGAATAATAGCGTTTTCCCTATGCATACTGCAACGCTCAGTGAACGCCTCAGTGTACTACTACCTCCTAACGTTTGTAACACTGCTTTGTACTAATAACTACTGACTTACCAAAAGGCTTTGGAACCGCAATGTCGACAATAAAGCCTCCGTTCTTCTGTCTGATGTTGTTTTGTGCAACGCTGGTGGTGATTCTGTGTTGATGCTCCTCCCAAGTTTTCATTTTAGCCAATAGGCTCTATGCACAGCAGCTATATTTGGAAAGAAATAGCTTAGATATGAGAAATTGGGCCTCTTCTACTTCCTTCAAAGGTGTTACCAATTATACTAATGAAGGCTCTGTTCCATTCAGGGCAAACAGAGTCAAGGTGCTGATATTGTGCATGTTGGCTATTAACCCAAACCTCTACCAAAGTGGTCTTGCCCTTTAAGCCTTTCACATGGGAAGAGAATCGAGAGAGAAGTGGAACAGAAGCTGAACACACTAGTATTATATGATCAATAAGAAATAATGTCTTAAGAAATAAGGTTTTGGTGGAGGCAAGTGGCATAGGGCAGTGGTTCCCAAACTGAGGGTTGACGTTCCCCAAATGATTTTGGGGGGTCCCCAGATGATTATCTTAATGTGCAACATTGTTTTCTCACTCAACTGTAAACAAACCAACATACAGGATAAGTGTATACATGGTATCTGCACATTTCTAAAGTTACAATTTAAGGACTTTAAAGACCTTTTTAAAACCAAATGATCAAATATTACATAAGAGAGGCAAAACATAGTGAAAATAGCCGATCTACAAGCTCACAACGCCTTGCACGTTGTGTGCTTGTCAGGGTGGGGGGTCCCCAGTTCAAATATGATTATTTTGGGGGTTTGTACTCAACCTCAGTTTGTACCCTCCCCAAGACCAACATTAGGGGTGACAGGGACTGTCACCCCTACTTTTTCTCACAATGTAGTTGTGATGCCATTTCCCCCATGCAGTCATGGGGGAATTGGCATCACAACTACAATTGTGAGGAAAAAGTAAAAGAATTGGGGCAATGATCTTCAACATAAAAAGGAGAATAGACTGATTATTCTGTCCTGCCTGCACAAATTAACAGGGTGTGGGTTATCGGATCATTTCTGATTTAAGAAAATTACATATTCTGTTTAATTCTGATTCAGATACACTTTGATTGCCTTCATAGCGTATGTCACTAGCAGTGACAAAAGCTACAAAACAGCCAAGCATGGCCAGCTATGGTATATTGCAGCCGAGTTGCTGTTGAAATGTTGCTCAAGCCACACTCTGTAAAATGAAACTAAATAGCACAAGGAACTGGTTAACAAGAAAAAATAAATAACTTCTTCCATTTACGTAATGGAGATGTGGGGAGAGAGCAAGGGACTGGAAAACAGTGAAACAAAAACATGATTGATGCTTCACTGCGTCATTGGAGCGCTGAAAAATGTTGAAGCCGACTCAACTTTGTTTTGTACTGCGTCATGCCTGTCACACGGCTTTAAGTGTCTGCCGTTAAGTTTGTCGCCGGCTTCCATTGACAACGACTTGTAGCCTGTGGCTTTGTCACCGCTCATGTGACCACAGCATAGGTTCAGGGGCAATGAACGTAAATGACCCCACTATCATTTCATTTTTGTCTCTGTCGGGTGGAAACATCTATGTCCAAAACTGTTATTTTTCAGGATTAAAATTCAAAAATAGTAAAAGTGGCAGATCTGTGACGCTGTAATTCACGGAAAACAGTACGAATATGGAGATAAGAGGTTTCTGCCCGACAGCGACAATATTCAGTGGGGTGCGGGGACGCCCCAGGGGTCCATGAGGGGGTTCCCAGCTAACTTTGTTAATATTGCATCAAAATAATGTTATATTTTGGCTGTTACAACATAGCAAAGCTTGTATCTTGAAAAATGTGGAATAATTTAGCCATTTTTAAAACACAAATCTCTTCTGGAGGTCCCTGGCACAAAATCCTTTCAGATGGGGGTCCATGACCTGAAGAGGTTTTTGATAAATTATTTTAAATCTCGTTTAATACGGAAATTGTGAGTGTAGTAGTTAGGCTACCGTAAACAAGGTACACAAGTGTAGCAGAAACAAAACACTTAACATATAAACCGATAAATCATTTATTATCATTATGTTACATTATTTAAACAGGAAACGATGATGACCGCCCTCCTCGGATGACGATGGCTGCGTGCATGCACAACATAAGGCCTATTAGCATGAGAACGCTGTCTCGCAAAGGTTATAACATTCAATGTTATCTTATCGCAAAACAGTTTTAAAAGTCTGCACGCCATCTGTTAAAATTAGAATAATATATATATATATATATTTATATCAATATAGTTGCATTTATAACAAAAATCAATAATGTAAAATAGATTTTAACAAAATACAAAAGAGAGGAGTTCTGTTTGTTAACTTACAAAACAAAAAAACAAAAATGTACAGTAACAAATGGTGCTTGCTTTTTCGAACATTTGACAGTTTTACCTCTTAGTGTAAATGGTTGCCCCCTCCATCCCAAGTTCTGAGCCCCTCTCCCAAGGAAATGGTTAATGACACGTTAATGAAGTTTAAGTCCAGAGTAAACAAGAGAGACATGGAAAAATTATGGTTTCACTGCACTGAGGAAGACTTCTCACACACACACACACTCTCTCTTTATCTCTCTGTCTGTCTCTCTCCATGTCGCCACCTTCAGTTTGATGTTGTCTTCTGATAAAGTGATTAAAAACCATCCTGTCTAGACAGAAACGATAAGCCATCACCATGTAAATAAAATAAAAAACAAAAATCCATGAGCTGGCAGTGTGAGTAAAACCACAGACTCCCGCTATCACAACAACAAAACTAATTATTGATTGGCTTTAAGTGAACACACTTTCACAGGAAAACAAAACAAAATAAATGCAACCACCATATCACAAATTGCAAATAAATATTTCCTGTTGTACTGCATGAAAAAAAACAGAGCAAAAAAAACATTTCACATTTTTGTTGAAGCTTGAGAGAAGCTTTGCGAAAACAGGTACCGCTTGTTATTTTCCAATGGAATCTGACAAATACTGCAATGAATGAAGGCAGTGGAGCGCGCTGGGTTCGTATGGCATGGTGTGGTGATCGCGATAAGCAGTGACAAGTTGACCTTTGGTTCAATAATTCAGTTTGATGCTAGACGCCGGTAACCGTGTTTAACCAAAGCCTATCCTGTCAACAGTGTTCAGCTGAGCGGAGAAGAGAAGAAGTAAGAGCACGTTATTTTTTCACAGATCACAGTTAACAACCAGTAACAGTTAATGTGAACACTCGTATAATAAACCACTTTAAAAACCCCGGAAAACCTTCGCAGGAAAATAGCAGATCGACAAAGCTCACCAACGCGGCGCAAATGTGACGCGTTGCGAGCTTTGTCGATCGGCTATTTTCCTGCGAAGGTTTTTAACGTAGAGCGAAACAGAAAAACTCAGCTCAACAACTGTGTCTGTGGGGTTTAAGTGTTGAGCTTTCAAGAGATTTCCTTTGCTATTGCGATTTGCGAGTTAACACAACTTCTCGCCTTTAAGCCAAATCATGAAAAAAAATGCAAACAAAAAAACGGTGCATAGCATATATACATGTACATTTTCTTTTGCTAGGAGAAACGTTTAAGGGGGTCGTCTTTTGTGTCGATATCAAAACGATAAGTATACAGACGTGGATAATGTCACAGTTTATACAGGGAACAACAGACACACGCCGCCCTCCCTCTTCGCCATGCGGGAACTGTTTTTTTTTTGGACATTTCTAAAAGACGCAGACTTGTCGTGATCAAACTTACTGCTGTGTATTCAGCTTAGACAACATGCTTACACTTCAAACCATCACGTACGTACAAGAAGTTACCAGTTACAAAACGTACAGTCCAAAAAACACCCGCCAGTGTGTCCAGCACTCATAGAACTTTAAATCGACTTTTTTTCCGTTTTTAGTGTGTGTTTTTTTTGTTTGTTTTTACGACTTCTGGCGACAAAAATTTAAGATTTTCCAGTTTAAAGTTTCAGAAGAACGTACTCCCAACAGCTAGTGAGTAGTTGAGGGGTGAGTAGTTGAGGGGTGAATAGTCTCGCGAGCCAGACTAGTTGTTTCCCAGAATTTCCAAATGCTTCCGTCATACAGTCTGGAGCAACAACGGAAGCTTTGAAAATGATCAGAGGACAAAGCAAGATGTGACGCCTCCTCGCTTCCGTTTCATCTTTACAGTCGCGCAAATTTGTCCTAATATAAATGAAAATCATCTAAGCATATATAGCTCGCTGCTTAGCAGAAATGGAAATTCTAAAATAAAATCAAGTCTAGATATCTTTGTGAACGAAATGACGAACAGATGCCAGCTTCCTTTCTCGGATTTCTAAACGTGTTCCAGACTCTATATATTAGCATTCAGAGATTGTGGAATAGTTGTCTGGCTAGGCGAGTCTAATGGATGAGTAACAGTAACAGACAAACTCTCCATTGTATATAGAATCATTTCTCCCAAGTAGCATCACTTCCATCGTTGCCAGAATCTAGCCACAGCTCCTCCCCCAGCTCCTCCCCCAGCTCCTCCCCCAACTCCTCCCCATGCTGTTCTTGGCCTGAACGCAGTGGTTCTCAACCCATTTCTGGGTCAGGGCCCACTTGAAAATCGGCCCACCCATCTGACCACTTTCAGCTGCGGCTGAGTTAAGTGGTCAGATGGGTGGGCTGTGTGTTTATTTTAATAATCAATCAATCGATTGTGTTACGGCTTGGATCAATGGAACTAACATAGTATACTTTAATCCCTATTTATTGGTAGAACAATTTAAACAGTTTAAATATTTTTTACATTCATTTTCTTAATTTTTTTAAATATTAATGTTATATTATTATTATTATTATTAAAATCGTAGTGTTTTGCCGATTATTTGGGGGGCCCACTTCCAATATCCTTGCGGCCCACAGGTTGAGAACCGCAGGTCGAAAAAGGCTACAAGCATAGTCTAACTGCAGTGGAGGATCAGGTGGTACAACAACGCTCCAGCATTGTATATTCTTTGCGGTGTTGTTGCTAGGCAGAATACTGAGTGGTCTAGTGCCGCGTGGTCTAGCGTTCACAGCTCAGAGCTGAGAAGAAGTAGGCAGTCTGAACTCTGAAAATACGTTTTGTCCTCTTAAGAATGTTCGGTTCGGCGAGCCCTTCTGAAGCTGAACACAGTTTGTTGTCATTTGGAGCATGTTGCTGCAGCAGCCGTAAACAGCCCAGTAGCCTGCAGAGACTTAGTTAGAAGGCATTCCAGTTTACCCCAGGTGTCTGTGTTTGTGGGTGTGTACTTGTATTGCTATACTTATGAGGTTGGATTTATGTCTAATATACTAAGTTGTGCACTGGTTTCGTGCATTGTTGGTTAGGGTTAAAAATGGCAAAAAGAAGGTAAAAATTGCATTAATACAATTGCTGTTCTAAAATGTCAATCTCCTCACAAGTATAGTAACACAAACGTGTCTGTATTTAGGAGGGGGGGGGGCGGTATTGTGGTTTAGCAGGTCCATCCTGAGGTCAGTTCACATAACGTCACAAAGCAATGTTCTTCTGCGTTTCGTCGACAGTCCTCACTGTGTGTGTGTGTGTGTGTGTGTGTGTGTGTGTGTGCGGACCCCCCTCCTCCGTCAGGTGGGGGTTTCATCACACCTGGCTCTGGAGCCAGTTGCGGGGGTCCAGCCGGGCCCTGAGGTTCCTGAGGCTGCGGCGGGCCGGGGACGGCCGCGAGAAGGCGGCAGGCTCCGACGACTCAGGGCTGTGGCTCCTCCCCTCGCTGTTGGTGGAGCTGGAGGAGCTGGAGGAGGTGGAGCTGGAGCAGGAGAGCGTGGTCTGCGTGCCGCTGCGCGGCACCCGCTGGGACGAGGAGGAGGAGGCGGGGAGCGGTGGGGTGACCAGCAGCGAGGAGGAGGAAGGAGGAGGAGGCGACGCCGTTTGACAGGAGCACTGGAAAGCCCCGCCTCCTCCTCCGTAGCCCCTCCCCCGGAGGGTGCTGAGCTTGGCGTCCAGGGAGAGCGTGCGCGGCCGCATGCGAGACGACGAGGAGGAGGAGAACCCAGAGGGAGGCTCCGCCCCCCAGTGGTGGTGGGCGTGGCGGAGGCCGAGGCAGGGGGAGGTGCTACAGTGGGAGTCGCTGTCCGACGTCAGGCTGGCGTCCGAGCGGTCCAACGGGCCCAGCGGGCGTGGCGAGGAGCAGCAGCAGTGGCGGCGTGGGGAGCAGCTCATGGGGCTCCGGGGGGGCAAGCGGTGGTGGTGGGGCGGCGGGGTGCGGGGGGACAGGCGAGACGAGCCGCAGCAGGGGGGATGACGAGGATGGTCTCCCACCTCCTCCTCCTCAAACAGGGACATCCAGACGGGGGAGGAGGTGCCCAGCTGACTGCGCAGCTCCAGCTCCTGCATCCTCCGGGCCAGGATGTCCGACACGGTGCTGCTGAAGTCGTCGGATGTCTCAATAACTGCAGGAGGGGGGAGAAGACAGGCTCGTCATGATATTGTCCTGTTCTGTTTTCTATTTTCCTTTGTGCAGTGGTGGACAATTAAGTACTCTCAACCCCAGTACTTGGGTCAAAGTATACATGTCTGGGCATTAGTTGATCTCTGCCGCCATCTAGTGGTGGCGGCATAGAAAAAAGTGGTACCACAAAAATAGGTGTTACCACAGGACTACCAGGGGGGTAGCACCCCAGGCACTATCAAGGTACCGCGGCTGTAGATACTCCTGGTCAAATATTACTCAACTAGTGAAAGTTGCTCTGTCAAATTTGTAAAAATTGTACAGTTAAAGTATTAGCGTACTTTTAAAAAAAAATACTTAAGCATTCAAAAGTACTAATTACAAAGTACATTTTCTTTTATTATCATCAATGCATTGCTGTTTGAAATTGTATACGTTAAGTTTTTGTTTTTGTCCCAGGGTCTCTTTCTAGAAAATGTAATGGAGTCAAAAATACAATTTGTCTTTGAAATGTTGTAGAGTGAAAGTCATAAGCTCGAACTTCCAATTCCAATGTTTTTACTTAATACAGTACTCAAGTAAATGTACTAGGTTATACTGTCCGCCACTGCATGTGTGTACTGTACATCTACAAGTGTCTGGCTGTCATGCCTGATAAACAACGTCTTTCCTTTTGCCCCGCTGAGGAAAAATGACAAGAGGAAGGCGAACCCTGCAAATGTTCATCTAACAGAAATCGATAAGGCTGAAATACAGTAGCAGAGAGAGGGAGAGGGATTAACAACCCTCATTGATCTGAACAAAGAAATTATTTCTGGAGCACAAAGTCAATTTGGCAAAAAAAGATTTACTGGTGCAAAAAAAGAGGAGCAGACGAACGTTTCAATAACAGATGTCGTCTCCCATCGATCGCCAACATCCTGCTGCCACACTCTTACCACATCATCGCATCTTCAGAGGTCACCATTAAAGGAATATTTCACCCTTTTATTTCCAAAATCATCTCATATGGCATATGGGTACTGCTTGCTAACGTTCACTACAGGATGGAGCCATTTCTGTCTACATGCTCTGTGTGTTAGAGGTAGACTGTGGATTTTTGTGCCTATACTGATGACCATCCTTGGTAATTTAGTATATCCTCCTCCCTGTCATTCTTGGTTTACCTGTGATCAATAGTCTACTGAGGCACTACTACACTGTCTTTCTGCATTTGTATGTGTTTACCTTGCTTATTGTAAGTTGCTCTGTATAAAGAGCATATGCAAAAATGCCTACATTTTAAATTGTAGAGTTGCATCGTTGTTAGGCAGGTGTCTACACTGTCCACAGCCCCACTTCTGAGACACAGAGCGAGCAGTCAGGAAATGGTGCCATGATCTTATAATTAGTGACCGTTGGAGAGGACCACTTTTAATGAAGATGAGGTTGAAAAGAGGTGTTTCTCCTTTAATGTCATCATATCCCCTGTTGTTCTCCAGTTACATCACCTGTCATTGTAATAGGACGAGAGCAGAGCGCGAATCTCGGCCGACACAGCATTGTCCTGCAGCAGGAGACCCTCACAGGAGGGTGTGGCAAGGGGGGCTGCCAGAGGAAGCAGGAGGAAAGGAAAGGAAGGAAGGAAGGATGGAAGGATGGATGGATGGATGGATGAATGAAGGGAAGATGTGATGAGAGACGGATAGAGGTTCAGGTGTTTTGATGTTAATGGGAAAAAAAGAGATGAATCAGGCGGATATGTGATTTATTTGTTAATAAAAAAAAGGAATTCAAATGAAGGGAAGGTATGATGAAGAGGGTTGTTCAAAACCAGGCGATTCAACCAAACGTGACATATTTAAACGTTGAAAGGATAACGGAGAATAATGTTTGTGTGGAAGAGGGGGAAAATAAGGAGGAGGGTGAAAGAGAGGAAAATCAGGAGGGACAGATCCAGGGCACATCCAGGAAAACGGAAAGAGACAGAAAGAGAAAGAGAAAGAGACAGAAAGAGAAAGGGAAAGAGACAGTGAAAGTGAGTCAGTCAGTATGTCAGAGATAGGATCCACACTAGCTACAGTACATACAGTGTAAAGGTGGAAGAGAGGTTTTAAACAGGGTTCGATTTGTAAAAAAGAACAGCATTAATCCCTACATGTATATATGTCACAGGGAAATTGGCATTCCAGGGAAATTGAAAGAGGAGCGCTCGCTTTTAGGCGCTGGGCTTCGGCGCGAGGCGGGGCTTTTCGAGACAGGGTTTTTTACGCGAGGCTCGCAAGGAGGAGGAGGAGGAGGCGCGAGGCGGGGCTTTGATACGAGGCGGCGCGAGGAGGAGGAGGCACGAAGCGGGGCTTTGATACGAGGCGGCGCGAGGAGGAGGAGGCGCGAGGCGGGGCTTTGATACGAGGCGGCGCGAGGAGGAGGAGGTGCGAGGCGGGGCTTTGATGCGAGGCCGACCTGGCTTTTGTTATACATAGCAACCAGGAAGCTACGCTAGGGGAACGCTGAGCGCGTTCACACGCACACGTGATAATAGTTATTGTCCATGACGGAGGCGCGCCGACTCAGCAGAGCTTGAGGCCGAGGAGGCGCGAGTGCCCGCGCCGACCGGCCGAAGGTCTGCTAGTCGAATCAGCGCCGTCCGAGTTGTGAACCAATAGGGGGAGAATAAATCTTTTCATGGGTTACAGTCTATGGTTACTATCCAGTGTCCACGACGACACAGATGTGTGCGTGTGCATGTGTGCAAATGCACACACGCGTGCGCACACATGCACACGCATGTGGATTCAGTGTGGATTCATTGCCCTCTAGTGTTGGTTATACAGAATTGCCTGGGTGGGTGATAAAAACAAGCGCTCCTTTTTCAATTTCCCTGGAATGCCAATTTCCCTGTAACATATACTGTGTGCCTTTGTATGACAAATAGTGAAAATAGACGATCTACAAGCTCACAACACTTTGCATTGTGACACGTTGTGAGCTTGTAAATAGGCTGTATTTTACATATTTGTGAATATCAAAAAAATCTGAAACTTTTTTTATTCTATTCTTGAATGGTAGCATTATCAAACATTAAACATATCAGACAGTCTACATTTCCCCAAAAGGAAATGTATGTATTTAATTCAGTCTGACCAAAAGCAGGAATAAAACATATCCCCACCGGGCCATTAAAATGAATGACCTGAGAGGGGGGATATCAAAAGCAGACGCATGAGTCCCCCCACCCTCCACCAAATCAAACCCTGGTTTTAACGGTTAAAAGTGTTCTTCATGCAGAAAACAGACCTACAAAGTTAAAACTAGAAACATTCACATGCAACAAAGAGGAAAACACAAACCCATCGATTTGGATTTCATGCCTGGATTTTCCGAGGATCGTTCTTTGGGTATTCTTTTGATTTCATCGCTGTCGTCAGGCGGAAAACTCGTATCTCCACTTTTCAACTTTTTGTAAATTAACTCCCTACTTCACCATACAGGAGTGTCGCACACAAGTAGCGAAAATGGACCTATAGCTTGTAGACCGTCTATTTTCACGATTTTATACTTTTTATATAAAAAAGGGACGGTTTTGGACATACACGGTTTCCACCCAACGGCAACAATTTATTTTCTACTTAAGGTCATGCGTGTACGTGACGGAGACGTGGTTATTTCCCCGTGAATTCACACAATCTACGCTCAGTTATACGGTCTGCAGCCAGCTGATCAGGGAGAGCTGTGAAGTCTCACATGAATTAAAGCAAAATAAAATCTCGCGACTGAAAATGTCGTAAGACACTAGCGCTATTTCCTAAATAATTAAGCAATTAACACAATATGTATTAATTGTATAAATTATATGTATTAGTAATATTGTTCCTTATTATAATAATTAATATTATTCTACATACTTGATTGAGGCTTTAACCTTTGCTTTTATATGAAATATCTGGGACTATAAGATTTTATTGCTAGTTTGACCACTTATTTGCTCTAATCTTAAAATAATATCCGAAAATAGAGAGCTTGTAGATCAATTGTGCAACATGCTTTCGATAGAAGACAATGCTTCTATGGAACCCAAAAGACTGAACTCAGTGGTGGCGACTGAGAACTGATAATCCATGACGTCTCACCCATTTCATGGTACAGGGAGCCCTGTTTCGGGGTGATGGGGGCCGGCTTCCTCGGCGACGGCACTTCAATTTTCATGAGGTCATCGCAGCATTGCTTCCACTGGCCTGTGTAGAGAGAGAGGGACAAACCATCCAATCAGACTCTGGTACAACAACACATTCATGACATTCAGTGGCTTTCAAACGTTATGCCTGCCGAGGCACACTGGTGTGTTGTGGGACAAGTCCAGGTGTGCCTTGAGGGATTTTGTGACAACCACACATTATTATTGCAACATAATATATTGCAATAATAACGTGTCTTGTCACAAAATGTATGCATATTATACTACAAAACTAAACGTTATGAATGATCTTTTAATGTACTATATCGGTACTTTGGTAATTATTTATCATGTTCGGATATGAATATGTGAGTGAATATGGAATACTGTGTACACTTTTGATGTGATGTGTGATGCACTGTTCACCATGAGACAAACAGTTTTAGAACGCTGCAGAGAAACATTATAGCGGTGTGATTGTGAAATACCTCAGCAGGACGGCTAACACTGACTGATTGAGTTACGAGTCACATGAAATTAAACTTAATTACAAATTAAATTAAATGAACAACTTTTAGAACCTAACAATGGGGCAACTGAACAATTTGTGCCAGCCTGCAAGCAGCAAGCATGTACAGCACACCCACACCCAGCTCACTGGGTTCACTCACATGAAAATAGTAGACTTTTGTACATAACAGGGGAAAGAGAAGACCTGCTCTTTCAGTTTCACCAGAATGAAGCGGCGTATATATACAATATAATATAAATAAAGTGGGTACAATACATAATATAATAAGAACCACAAAATTGGTGGTTCATCTTGTGAACCGTGACGACATACGTGGGCTTGTCAATAATCCATAGATTGGAAGACGGAAGACACTGATGTGATATTGTGATATGCAAACATAAACAATGCCAAAAGCCAAAGATAAATCGGGATCAAAGAACGTCCGCCATTCTACAACTGGAGACCCCAGTGTGGGAGCGTTCTCTTTTAGTTTTCATGGAATGTCTTGTTTCTTACTCATGTCGTAGAAGTGTTGCCAGAAGGCCTCCATCCATCGGTGTGTGTCGTCCCGGCTGTCTGCCGTCAGGGTGTGTGTCACCTCCTCTCCTCCATACTGGTTGGTGATGCAGATACTCTGGGCCTTAGTTTGAGGGTCCTTCTCTGACGCCCGTATTCTGGTCTCCTGGAATCATAGGAAAAACACACAAACAAGTCATGTAGTTTTGAGCTTGTAGATCTGCTACTTTTGCTGGACATATGAAGTTTTCACTCGACACCCGAGTATAACAACGCAACAAAAGTAATACAATCAGGGGAAATGGCAATATTTTTGAATGCCAAAAAGAAAAAGTTATGATTTGAAATCTTGTCACAGGGCCCAGAAATCTTTGAAGTTGTTGGACCAATAACAAAAAAAGATTGATGCCAGCTCTCACGTTGTGTCCCCTCAGGTATTATTGTTATTATAAGATGGTATTATCTTTTCTTTGAAAAGTAAAGAGGCAACAAGGTAGGAAGCGTTTCAGCTCTATGCCTTCATCAGCTAATATAACGAGCGAATGTTTAAGGGGACCTCGGTGAAACACTTAATGCGGTCCGGGTGATCTGACTTAATATATCGTTGTTGCATGTTCTCCCTGTGTCCCCTAGGGTAGGTACCCTCACAAAAAAACATGCAGTAATCCTGGTCTCTATACTGCCGGGCCGCCTGATGGAGAGGAAAGGAACTGGTTGGAATAACGTGTTCCTTCCACGCTCTATGTCCTACCGGGGAAACTCCCCCCTGTCAGGAGATGAGAAGCGGCCCTGCTCACTCCTCATGCATTGAAGGAAGCATGAGCTCAGTTCAGGGGCTCTCCCCAGGCTGGCAGAGGGAGAGTAGTGCCAGTGTTAGCCGTCCTGCTGAGGTAATTCACAGTCAACACCGCTGTAATGTTGTCACTGGTGAGTAGTGCCCAGGTGTCAGTATAATAACCACTAGGTGTCAGTATTGCTCCATCCATTCACTTTGGTGCATTCTAGGAACCTCTGCACCTCCTTGCTCAAGGCATTCATTTCATTCCATTCCATCCCTTCCCTTCCTCCTTCCCCTCCTCCTCCTTCCTCCTCCTCCTCCCCGACACAGTGGGTCTGTTCTGCTGACTAACGCAGGACCATAAGAGTTGTGATCCGTTCAGCTCTGTATCAGCACTCTGTGCCCAGAGGGTCAACGGATACAAAAGACCCGACCAGACACTGGAGAGAATGACAGGCCTTGAGACGGATGAACACACACACACACACACACACACACACACACACACAAGTGTATGACTATACTTGTGAGTACATCAACATTTTAGGACAGTTTTGGAAATAGCTCGGGTGGCACAGTGGTAAAGTATCTGCCCATCACTACGGAGGTTGTGGGTTCCAATTCACCGTGGTGCGTCCGATTTTGTCGAGCGTCTACACCAGTGGTCCGGGGACCACCAGTTGTCCAGGGACCACCAGTGGTCCTTGAGGAGTTTCCAGGTGGTCCCCAGCTAAATGATGGAGAGTTGGTAACCAAATGGACCCTTATATAGATCTTTAACTCTTGAGAGCGTAAAATTAAACCAAATGGACCCGTAAGGGTCCATTTGGTTTAATTTTACGCTCTCAAGAGTTAACTTATTGTTAAACATCTGCATTACTTTATTTAATTTACAAGAAGACTACACAATTAGAGAATGTAGAAGAATTGTTATTTTGACAAAATCGTATCCAACGACAACAAAATATTTATAATAAGTTTTGGGTCTGAGAGGCTTCATCTCATCACATGGTGGTTCGTGGCTCAAATGCTGAATAAATAATGGACCTTGATATGAAAAAGGTTGAAAACCACTGCTCTACAGGAACACAATTGATCCGTGTTCAGGGGAGGGAAGCTGGGTGTGGAGGGTGTCTCTGCATGTTTTCCTACAGGGCTGGGGGCGGCACCTGTAAGCAGGGAGTGTTGGGTGGGAGGAGTAGGACGAAGGCTCAATCCTCCCGGCGGGGGCTCCTCACTGGCAGCCCCCACACTGGTGTGTGCATGTGAGTCAGTAGGATACGACAGCACTGCAGTGACACAGAAAAGTTCGCGCACACCGACCTTGTTGATGGCGATGGTGAACACCGGCTCGACGCTGGCCTCCACGTCCTCCTGCTGGTGGTAACAGAAGAGGTTTGTCCCTTTCAGGACACCGTACACCTTCGTCCAACTCTGAGGGTCGCCGCCCAGCTGCTGTGAAGACCAAAAAGGAGAGATGACGGATGGATAGAAGAAAACAGGGCAAAAGGGTAGCGAGAGAGAGAGAGAGAGAGATTAGTGAGTTTTGTGTGTTTGTGTGAGGGGGCTAGGACAACAAATAGCTCTGCAAGAGACTGCCTCCAGCATCTATCTCTCCCTCTCTCTCTCTCTCACGCACACACACACACACACACACACACACACACACACACACACACGTACGCACGCGCACGTGCACACGCACACACCAGTGGTGGAAAGTAACTAAGTACATTCACTCAAATACTGTACTTAAGTACAATTTTGAGGTATTTTTACTTTACTAGAGTATTTCCAATTTTCAATACTTTTACTTCTACTCCACTTCGTCTCGGCGGTACATTTTGTACTTTTACTCCACTACAATTATTTGAAAACTTTAGTTACTAGTTACTTTGCAGATATAAATCATTATATTATAAAACATACATTAACCACTTTAGCCCTATTTTATACTTAGGCTATTTGAAAATAGCCGATCTACAAGCTCACAATGTGTCGCATCGCGACGCATTGTGAGCTTGTAGATCTGCTATTTTCAAACATTTAATACTTTCACTTTTGGTACTTTAAGTATATTTTGATGCCAATACTTTTGTACTTTTACTCAAGTAACATTTTGAGCACAGGCCTTTTACTTGCAACAGAGTATTTTTATATTGTGGTATTGCTACTTTTAAGTAAAATAACTGAGTTCTTCTTCCACCACTGGTACACACGCACACACGCACACGCACACACACACACACACATGCACACGCGCACCCACGCGCGCGCGCACACGCACACACACACACACACGCACACGCACACTTACACGCACAGGCTGGCATACATACCTTGACCTTCAAGCAGCCGCTCATCATCTGTTGGGTCATACAGTGAGGCTGGCCGGCCAGACGGCAACACACGCTGCCATAGAGAGGAAGCCAGTAGGAACACTCCTCTACAGGGGGGGAGAATGGAGAGATGGTGGGGGGGTGGGGGGGAGAGAGGGGGAGAAAGAGAGGGATGGGGAGAGAGGGAGAGAGAGGGATGGGGAGTGGGAGAGAGAGAGTAGAATAAATACATCGAATAAATAAACATCTTGATATAAAATCAATCATATCATCACACACGGCTAGAGCCAGACCAATATATCAGTCTGGCCGATATATCAGCCATTATTAGAAATGTTCTTTTTATGACATCGGTAAAGGCAGTAATGTAGCCAATGTGATCAGTGTGTTCTAAGTATGATTAAGCCCTATTCAAAAACCTTTAAAAAATGTGCCATCTGTTTTGCCAGGTTGTAGAGCTAAAAAATTATGTTTTTTCAAATGTATTAAAAAATGCTAAACTTTTTGACAAAATATCGGTCAAAATATCAGTAATCGGTGGTCTAGGACATTGGTTCTCAAAGTAGGTCCTTAGGAGGGTTCCAGGGGGACATTTTTAACATAAATCTTCTCTTCCGGGGGTCCCTGGCACAAAATGTTCTCAGATGGATGTCCGCGGCCAAATATGTATTATATATCAATTT
>NC_137608.1:10662578-10668819 GCF_963280865.1 Gymnoscopelus braueri | reverse complement strand
TACATTTCCAAGACAAATATTTTAACTACTTTTCTAGGAAGGTTGGCTGTGTTTTTTTTCTTCCCTAAAATGCAATTGGCCACACTTCTGCTCTCACACTAGCCGTGTTTCTGGCTTTCCCCTCCGCTCGCCTCTTTGTTCGTGTATGGGAGTAAAAGTATTTAAGTAGAAAATGTAGAAAATTCAGAGAGTTACTTCTCTGAAACAAGAGTTACAAGGTCCTATAAATTCATGGTGAAAACATTACAGCATTTCATTGATATAAAAATTACAAAATGTACTTTTTGACTGAGCTACTTTTACTTGTAGTGGAGTAAATTTGACCTGGAGTATCTGTACTCTTACTCAAGTACTGGGGTCGAGTACTTCATCCACCTCTGGTGCTGCCCTCTCATTGTCATGCATGTCACACCGCCTACACACACACACACTGACTGTATGCATTAATAAGCTCTATTCAAGTAGAACGCTGCACGTGCTACTTTGCATTTATTATTTAACCCTCTAACCATTTTGTATGTACGACGTGTTTCACAAAAAAAGTGCAGATATTTTTTTGTAGTGCTATTTTTTTGTTAGGTCTATAATGACATGCCCGACACAGGGATGCCAGAGGGTTAATGTGGTTAATAAACATGCACACAATTTGCATGCGAACCGTTTTCCCCTGTGGTAAGAAAATTACAATTTAGAAAATGAAATGTGTCTGCAGGCATTGCAGCATGAATATGTATGGATTATGAATATATACAGTGAATATATACTGTACAGTGTAGCTAGTGTAATACCACCCTCATCTTATTCCTACACATTGCATAACTGTAGCCTATGGTCCGTTTAGCATCAAACAAAGACTATGTGGGAGCATCCACACTATATTACTATAGTTGTGGTGTGTCTTCCATCCACTTGAGATAGAGGGATTATTTCATGTACACACTTGTACCTGCTGGTTTATGCTTATGTGTGTATTAGATATCTTTGCACAAACAATATTTCTCCCACTTCTTGTTTACACCTGTAAACCTGTGATGTGACAATGAATGCTTGGTGTGTGGATGGCACATTAGTCTGTTGGTATTGTCTGACCAACAGTTAGTAAGACAATACGCTAGGGAAACGGTTATTGGTTCCTTGTTGTTACCATGTCTGTGTGCATCGATATGCCCTTAAATCCATTCTGTTGTGTTTATGGCACTCTTATGTACTGACGTGCACCTGCACTGTTGTCATAGAGGTAAAGCAAACTATTCTTTGATGAATAAAAGGTTGTTTTAACCAATCTGTATGGTATAGTAGGTTGGGGGTGGTCTCCCTACTCTTGCATTGAGACATTTAAGACAATGTCAATAAAGTGATCTAAGCAGACGGCACACCATAATTCTACCTACATGTAGATGCGTCACCATCTTTATTGTATTTGGGACATTTTTTTAATTACCTCTCTCCATTGGGAGAGGGTGTGTTTAATATACATGATATCAAGGAATGTTTATGATACCAAGGAATTAAATAAAGGCAAATTCATACTTCATTGCGCGACCCTTTTGACAAGCGTCGCTTGACATAAAATGTCAATATTACACTTACAATACGATGGTGTTGTCGAAGCAGATGTCTGTCAGCGTCCTGTCCACCATCACCATGTCTGTGTCGAAGATCTCCCCTCCTAACTGGAGCAGACAGAACACTGCACACCTATGGAGCTCTGAGACACAGAGAGACAGAGACAGAGCAAAAATCGATCATCAAGCTTGTAGAAGCTATGTTTGCTACTTTTGTGTGTCACTGTAGTAGGGCATTAACTTGAAATACTGTATGGAGAGTTCTGCAACAAGGTTTCTGCAACAATATTATGAAAGGTAACAAAAAACATGAATGAACATTTCTGAATTTCTGAATGAAATATATACAGTAGTCCTCCTGACAGACCTGGACTATGTGGAAGACATCAGCCTGCTCTCTGACCACGTGGAACAAGCACAGCAGCTCCTGAACAGACTGGAGTCAGAGTGTGCCAAGGCTGGCCTTCGGCTAAGTGCCAACAAAACTGAGGCTATCACCTATAACATCCTATCGGAACATCCACCTCTGACAATAACAGGAGGCACTGCTCTGGAAGGAAGTCATGGACTTCAAGTACCTGGGCTCATGGGTCAACTCAACTGAGCAAGATCTTAAAGTGAGGAAGGCACTTGCATGGAGGGCCCTGGACAGCATGACCAGTGCATGGAACTCCAACCCCCCCCCCTCTATGCAACGGTAGAGTCTGTTCTCCTCCATGGCAGTGATTGAATGCTGGACCCTGAAGCCAACCCTGCAGAAGTCTCTAGACGGGTGCTACACCAGAATGTTGTGTGCGGTATACTTACCATCAGCAAGAGTGCATATGTTACCAACAAGAATCTGTATGATGGAATATCAAGGGTGAGCGAGAAAATAGGAGCCAGGAGAATGAGACTATAGCAGGACACTGCCAAAGACATCAAGCTGCCAGCCAGCAAATTGGTGCCGTGGGAACCAGGCACCGGTCACGAACATACGTGGATGTACTCAAGAGAGATGCTGGAGAGCAAAGCACCAACGAGCTGGCCAGATGTATGGAGAACCGGGATGACTGAAAGCGACGATGGAGGGCTCGTCTGAGGACGACCTAGAGCAATGTTTCTCAAAGTGGGGTCCGGGGACCCCCAGGGGTCCCTTGAGGGGGTCCCAGGGGGGTCCCCAGCTACATTTGTTAATACAGCATCACGATCATCTTAACCCCTTTATCCATATTGTATACGTTGGCTATTTTTGAAAAATCTTGAAAGTGTTTTTCTTTTTTTTACACAAGTCTTCTTCTCTGGGGGTCCCTGGCACCAAAACATTTTCAGATGGGGGTCCGCGGCAAAATATATATATCAATTTGGGGGTCCTTGTGGCACGGAAAAGTTAGAAAACTACTGACCTAGAGAATATTTGTGAGAAGCCAACATATGCAAGGCATTTCAACCCCTCTTTTTCTAAACGACTCCATTCCAGAGCTCATCCTCGGCTCGCACGGCAGCATTATTGTCCTTCAGGAGCGTTTTCACGGGAATGCAGAGGCGTATATACAGGCTGTTTCAACAACAGTACACAGAGGGGCTGATATGACCTACAGAGACTGGGAAACTAAACACTACTCTGCCAGCTGTTTCACATGCACTTATACTGTACACAAACAACAACCACCTATTACCACCTGCCAAGTAGGCTACTATGATGATAGGTCAAATACCCAGCTGGATAAATGCCACTCTACAGTAAGGTTATTACTAGAATACACCTTATTTGTACCGCATTGCTGTTTCGCACGCATGGTTGGACAACAGCCAAAGCATTCTTATTGGTCCAAAACAAACCAGCCGTGCTGCTGAATACTAATGTTTTGCTTGAGTTACACTGTATATCGTTGTTGTCGGGCAGAAACCTCTTATCTCCATATCAAAAATGACGTGTTTTCCCCCCCCGTAAATTAACGCCCTACTTGATCATACTACAGCGTCACACAAAAGCATCAAAAGTAGCAGATCTCTCTTCGAGCTTGTAGATCTGCTACTTTTGATGATTTTGAATTTGAATCCTGAAAAGTAACAGTTTGGGACATATGAGGTTTCAAAACGACAGAGGCGATATTTTGTAAATTTTGTGCACCACACAAGACTGGTCCTGCATTATTACACATTAACTATATAATCCACTTAAGTCTTACACAATTTCTTTGTGTTTTGTTCACTGCTGTTCTGGTGTAATCTCCCCTCCATCACATTGCTCTGAGCAAGGTGGTGATTGTACTACAGAGCACAACGTGTTGGTAATAATGATGATTGCATAGTATAGAGCTACTCCTCCTGAGGGCATTCTGTGCTTCACAGATGCCCTCCTGCCAAGCTAAATAACTACTATAACCAATATTAACAGCAAATAATGTCCATGGGGGTATCATTGACATTGTAGAATGTGGCAGAAACTACTCCATATAGACTGTTTATATTTCTTGTATGTCTCATTGAAAGCCAACGTTATGGAATGTCCTGTTAATTCATGGACCGGATAATCAATCACAATGTCCTGAGTTCTGAAGCTGCATATTGTCCCCCTTTCTCTACGCTCTAACTCAGACAGTAGAAATAACTAATCATTTAAAAAAGGAAAAATTATGTTGTTTACAAATTGAAGCGTTCGGCGAGGCCTCCCTCGTCATTAATATTTAAGAGGCCTTCAAACTTAACATTCCGAGAATACGTTAAAAACCTGGATCTTGCCCAGTTGCTCTCATTCTCATGGGTTCTCTCTCTCATAATAATGTCCCCCTGCTTTTTAATGACCTTGGACTAATGGCCTCATTAAGCGTCGTTAAGGACTCTCTCTACCTGTCTCCTCGGTTCATTTGTGTGATCCGGTCATGCACATTAATTCCATTCAGGTTGTCAGGGGAGGGGGGCGTGCACGGAGCTCTATAATGACTGCGCACGTGTTTGACCCGCATTAACTCCCAGCGATGAGGCGGGCAGTAACGAACCGTCAATCAACACGGCCGGTTCAGAAACGTGCTTCCGGAGAATCCGGACTCAGGGGTCCAAATATACTGCTGGGTTTTAGATGCTTCCTTCCACAGTGTTCATTTGCATTCACCTGGTAGCCATGGTGATAGTGGCTGGCTAATTAAGGCTAATTAAGGTTAGTTAGATCTGTGATCAGGTGAATGCAATTAATGTCCTAGTTGGATAGACAATCAGCAGTTAGCAGGTTTTACCCCAAGGGAACCCCCCGGTAAAGAAGATAACAGAAAAATCTACTGGGTTTGGTTTCCATTCAAATGTATGGCAAATATGCAGATTTATGCACCTTTCCATTCACTACTCTCATGCAATATTAGGAAATGGTTCATGAGATAAGCACTGTAAATACACAAAACCATAGTTTTTATACAAAACCAGCAGATTCCATCTCCCATGTTGTGCATTTCTTTTTTCGATAATGCTGGCAAAAACCACGCCGAGTGAGCAGCATTTTTTCAAGATTGTTATTTGAATTTTCTGTGTTTCCATTAACCCATTCAATGCGGGAAAGCATCTGTGCCATTTTAAGATTTCTTTGGCTATTCAAAAATAGCAGATCTACAAGCTCATCGAGTGAGCTTGATCGTCCATTTTGCAGTAGTCGCAGTTTCTATTAAACAGTGTTCAGCGCGGAGAAAAACAACACCGGAGATAATGGCGGATTAGGGGAAGCTTTAGAGCGGCGGCGGATGGGAACGAAAATCTTCGATTGACATTCTATTTCCGTTTCCGGTGTGCTACAATGAAAGACCACTTCGCGTAGAACTACGCGACTGGCACGCTGCGCAATTATTTAGGTTCGCGTAGAACTACGCGATTGGCACGCAATGTGTTAAAAAAAAACGGTTGATGGAAAGCCAGGTACTGAAGCACGACTGTCACCGACACCAACACCTTAGCCTCGATCTCCAGGCTTTTATTGTTTAGTGTTGCTATAAAATAAAAGCCTGGCCCAGCGGGTCGGTGTACTCGGTATAAGGAAGTGTTTCACTTCCCAACCAACCAGAGTGCAGTGGGCGTCGCTCGTAATGTTGTGTTAACGGGGCGGGGGTTGACGGACAGATCGGTGAACCAATGGGATCAGCCGCAGTCTCTCGCCGGCTCTTTACACCCGCCCCTCTATACACGAAATCAGGAGCGTTGGGGCAGTCTACCAACACCTGAACCAGCAGCTTGCTGCAGAAATGTTTTTGGAGCCACAGACACAGGTTTGAACAAACAGAACAAACACTGTATGTCTGTTTTTAGAACAAAGTCAGCAATGTCATGCAGCTCACCACAGGACAGAAAACCTACTACAGGCATCACTCCAAGGTGACACTCAATAGATGTCACTTGTGTTACTCACGATCATCGTCGCTGTGTTTTTTCGTAAATTAATGCCCAACTTGATCATACTACAGTGTCACACAAAAGTATAACAAGTAGAAGATTCGCAAGCTCAAAACGTGGACATGGTTTCCACCCGACAGAGATGTCATGCTCTGCCCTACAAATAATGACCCAGTTCTGTGTCTGTGCCTGTGTGCTGATGTTTTTTTTTGTAGTCCCTCTTTGTGGTAGTCCCTCTTTGCCAAGGGATGTCATATTTGTAATGGGTTCCTGTGACAGTACGGACGGAGACATCTGGGAGAGAACCGTAAACAGATTCCAGG
>NC_137608.1:10552578-10657578 GCF_963280865.1 Gymnoscopelus braueri | reverse complement strand
CCCCTCGCGAAGAAGCCTCCGATGCAACAACACGCCATCGTCGTGTGAAAGATGGAGCTGCTCGGCCCGGCGCCATTATTTTGATACATCTATTTCAATAAACACAGAGCAAACATTAAAGGGGGATCAAAGACCATCACGAGGAGATTCCTCCATCTACATGAGAGGCTTCCAGCACCAAGAATTAAGAGCCAGATTTAGGGAGCGTGAGCAAAGCCCATTTATTCTGATAAAAGATAATAAACCAAACTTCAAAGTGGTGCTACTCGAGGTTGAGTAACACCAGTGGTGGTAAAAGTACTCACATTTTTTACTTAAAGGGATACTTCACTTTCAAATAAAATAAACATTAAAACATTTATTTAAAAAAAATGAAAGAAGTTATGGCAAAATAAAGGCCCCCTCACACATTAGTAGGACACTCTAATGCGTGAGGGGGCCTTTATTTTGCCATAACTTCTTTCATTTTTTTTAAATATATTTTTTTGATGTTTATTTTATTTGAAAGTGAAGTATCCCTTTAATCCCGGGGGACACATTTAAAAAAAATATAAAAAATAAATGAAAAAAGTTATGGAAAATTCATGGCCCCCTCACGACACGCAGTGTCCTACTAATGTGTGAGGGGGCCATGAATTTTCCATAACTTTTTTCATTTATTTTTAATATTTTTTTTAAATGTGTCCCCGGCCCGAGAGTGAAGTATCCCTTTAAGTAAAATACCAATACTGCAATATAGAAATACAAGTAAAAGTCCAGAATGAAAAAAATTACTTGAGTAAAAGTACAAAAGTATTCGCTTTGAAATATACTTAAGTACTGAAAGTAAAAGTAGTCATTAAGCAGAATTTCACATGTTCCAAATGTATAAAAATGCTTTGAAAATAGCCTATCGACAAGCTCACAACGTGTGGCAAAGCGACAGTTGTGAGCTTGTAGATCTGCTATTTTCAAATAGCCTAAGTATATATACAGAGGACTGAAGTGGTTAATGTATGTTTTGTAATAATCATCAAAATCTACAAAGTAAGTAAGCTCAGAATTAAGTATTGAAAATTGGAAATACTGCAGTAAATTAAAAAATCCTGAAAAGTGTCCTTAAAGGAGAATTTTGGACTAAAGTTTTCTTACCTTTTCTATGACGTTATGATATCTTAGGATGAATGGTACAGTAGACAATTTTCATAACTCCACCCCTGAGCCGCCACAGCTTAAAAGGTGCGCGGATAGGCCTTAGGTTAGATCACATATTTTAATGGCTTTTTTTTTTCTTTTTTTTTTTTAGATCTGACGTTCATAGTGACAAAACACTGTCCCAAAAAAAAAAAAAAAAAAAAAAAAAACACAAGTCTCGCTAGACGAGATTGAAATCTCGAGATTTCAATCTCGTCTAGCGAGACTTGTGTTTTTTTTTTTTTTTGGTTGCATAGTGTTCTGTCACTATGAACGTCAGATCTCACCAAAAAAATATTTTAAAAAAGCTATTAAAATATGTGATCTAACCTAAGGCCTATCCGCGCACCTTTGAAGCTGTGGCGGCTCAGGGGTGGAGTTGTGAAAATTTTCTACTGTACCATTCATCCTAAGATATCATAACGTCATAGAAAAGGTAAGAAAACTTTAGTCCAAAATTCTCCTTTAAGTACAGTACTTGAGTAAATGTACTTAGTTGCTTTCCACCACTGAGTAACACGACTATCCATTCCACACTGTGGACAGATTTTATTTTATTTGCTGGTGAGCAGAAGAAGAAGAAGGGCCCCTAGGGGCCCCTAGACAAACAATCTCCTCTACTGACCCAGAGACAGATACTTTAGACTTTAGGGGGAAAGAAAAGGAAAGTGAAGACCTGGTTCTGGATGTACTATAAAAACCCAGATGGCATCACAGACAGTGTCTGTCTGCGGTGTGTCGGTGTGTGCAAACACTAAATTGGATTTCTAGGGCAAAGTGTTTGTTTATACAGAGATCGGACGTGAAACGGAACCCCTGCTTAGAATTCAACCCAGCGGCGTTCATTCGTTCCGTGTCGGAGAAGAAGTAGAGGACAGAGATAGATGAAGACAGAACGGAGAGAGAGAAAACAGATAAGCAGCCAGACTCCAAATTATTATTTTTTCCTTCATTTTATCGTCTCTGTCGGGTGGAAACCTCATACTGTATGTCCAAAACTGTTACTTTTCCAGGGTTCAAATTCTAAAGTAGCAGATTGCTTGTAGATCTGCTACTTTTTTAGGGGAAAAAAACTAAAAGTTTGAATATGGAGATAAGAGGTTTCTTATCTCCAACTGAGTAGTTTGTTTTCCAATAATTGTGTTCATTGGAAACGATTATGCAAAACAATAGCAATTAGCTCAAATAATTTCGATCAGGCGATGTACTAATTGCCTAGTTTTCACGCACACGCACACACACACACACACACACACACACACACACACACACACACACACACACACACTGTGGTGTGGTGTGTGAGGTGGACCTGTGAGGAGGAACAGGGTCCTATATTTATAACAGCTAAATTAACAGGCTTGTTCTCCTACTGGGGAAGAAGCTCAGAATAGAAGGTCCATCCATCAGCCTACAGTACTTCACACACTGATCCACCATGCTGCTGGGCCGGACGCTGGACTCTTTTTCATGTCAAGGAACACCAAAATTATATGTATTTTGCCGCGGACACTCATTTGAGAATATTTTGTTCCAGGGACCCCCAGAAGCAAAGATTTAAGTAAAACATGTTTACTTAAAAAAATATACATTTTGCACAAATATACGATTTGCACACATTTTCAAGATTTAGCAAAAATAGCAGATCTACAAGCTCATAGCGCGGCACTCGGTGCCGCGTTATGAGCTTGTAGATCTGCTATTTTTGAATAGCCAAAGTATAAAATAATGGTTTAAGTGGTTACACAGATGCATTCCCAGTTTTACTGGGTTAAACATCATGAGATTAGAAAACTGACACTAAAGAAAAGGGAGTGACTAATCACGAAACTACCAAAACTATGCAAAAACATTAACAACCTGCTTCAGAAAATTCATTGCATATTATCTGTAACTTGTCCTGCATAAGGTAGATAACATTGTTTTTTAATGATAATAATACTAGCCTCTGCATGCTAGCCAGTACCAAGGCTGGGTAATGATGAAATTAATGCGTGAAGGTGGCAAGTTCTACACACCTACTTAATAGTTTTTTACAGGATATATAACATAAACACTAAGTGTTGTTTAATTGTGGTCTCATAATAAAAACAGTGCCTAGTACCTGAACGATATAAATGAATTCGCTGGAACAGAATTGGGGCTGGGGTTGACAAGATGGATAACCTCTTATTTCCATATTTTAACTTTTTGTGTTTTTTTTTTTCATAAATTAACACGGCATCACACAAAAGTATCAAAAATAGCAGATCTACAAGCTAGAAATGCTTCAATTCGCGCCACGTTTTGAGTTGCCGATCTGCTACTTTTGACATTTGGGAATTTTAATCTTGAAAAGTAACAGTTTTGGACACCCGACAGAGACGATATGGAACAGTGGTTCTCAAAGTGGGGTCCAGGGACCCTCAGGGTTCCTTCAGTCCCAAATGTGTGAGCTTGTAGATCGGCTATTTTTGGGCGAAGAGATTTGGTGTAGATGAAAGAGGGAAAAAAAAGTACAGTTGTAACTAAAGTCCGGTTCTCTAAGACAGTAGTTCTCAAAGTCAAGGACCCCCAAATTGATATGTATTTGGCCGCGGACCCCCATCTGAAAAGGTTTTGTGCCAGGGCCCCCAGAAGAGAAAATGTAAAATAAAAAAAGTCATACCACGGCGGGAATCGAATCGATCACGTTCAGGTTGGGGTTACTAGTCAAGTGTTGCTACCAGGTATTCCACGATTTGAGTAGTGTTTGAAGCTGTAATAACGTGTGCCTTGTTGTTGTTCTAGTCTTAGAGTGACGCATTAGGGAGTGAAAATGACAGAGCGGCAATAACTGACGCCTATCTGTGAGAATGTGTTGAATTAACACCAGCCAAAACAAAAGTACATGCACTTTTCAACTCGGACGGGTAAAAGGTCAGGGGTTCAAAGCCCTCCTCCTTGGACCCTATGCGTGCAAACACAGGTCCCCGGCCGCTGGCGTATGTGGTGAGAGGTAGCCGTCTGCTAGTGGTCAGCGGTAGGGGTCAGGAGGTCAACGACCCAGACAGGAAAGCCTAACCACGCAGAAGAGCAGGTCGTAAACAAGCCCATTACGCACCATCTGTGACCACATCTACACCTACGTAGGGTCAGTGTGTGTGTGTGTACTTGTATTGCTATCCATGTGAGGGCCAAAAGTCCCCACATGATCAGCCTCAGTCTCTCTATGTTGCCAGACGGCTACAGAGAGGCGACAGAGGAAGTGACCATCTGGCTGTCAGTTAGCGTTAGAGACATCAGACTGATGATGAAGGCTTTGTGTGTTGGAACTAACTGTACTAAATTACTAATGGGGCCCTACACAATGTCTAATGACAACCTGTGAGTTATTGGAACCTGGACCAGGGCAGAGGCGTGCGTCGATGCATCCGTTCACCAGAGTCTGTTCTCAAGACCCGAGGCCGATTTTACAAATGCCTTCTAAATCAGTTGTAGCAGCACAGCATTGATTACTGATTATTTCTTTACAATCGATGAAATCTATTAGTGTGTACTGTGTACCCCTAGTGGTCAGTCAACACAACAACTCCGGCAATGTCGGGCAAGCTGCAAGCTTGTATAAAATATAATACAGTGAAAAAAAAAGCTTTGCTTTCTCTTTTTCTCCCCTCCCCCCCTCTCTCTCTGGACACCTCCTCATAGACCCACCCACCTCCTTTCACCTCCTGACCTTAATCATCCACATCCCTCTCTTACTCCTCCTCCTCTCCTTTCTTCTCCTCTACCTCTCTGGTTTCTTCACCCTGTCTCTCTGCTGTCTCCTTGTCCTGCTCCTATAACCTCACCTTATTGTCTTTCCCTCCCTCCCTCCGCCCTATCCATCCATCCATCCTTCTTTCCCTCCCTCCATACTCTCAGACAACAACATACTATAGAGTATTTCTCTTGTCTCTGTAATGACCTCTGGTATACTGTTCTTTATTGATGGTGCTTCCTATTGTTATTTCTTACCTTCTTTGAATTGCTGTATACATTCCTTACTACTGTATCTGTAACTTATTAACTCTAACTGCTGTGCTGCCTCTGGGCGACTGAATTGCCCCCGCGGGATCAATAAATCTATCTCTAGTCTACTCTACTCCATTCTCTCTCTGTTGGTCTATCATGTTCAGAACATCACAAGTAAAAGACAACTTCAGAGGAACCAGAGTTTGTTTACATATCGTCACTGTCAGGCAGAAACCTCACATCTCTATACATTGTCACAGTCAGGTGGAAAACTTGTAAGTACAAAACCAAAAGTTTTCAGGAAATCTTCACAATCAGTGACTTAGCTTCTATAAAAAGTACAGAGGAGAGGAGAGACGAGACTGAGAGAAAGAGACACATTCAAAGAGGAGGATGAGAGATAAACAAAAGAGAACAGTGGGGAAGAACAATGGGAGACTGAGAGGAGAAATGAACACACACACACACACACACACACACACACACACGCACGCACGCAGGCGCACACACACACACACACACACGCACACACACAAAATGAATTCCTGACCACTCCCATGCGTCGGGACCTCTCTCTCTCTCTCTCTCTCCCTGACCAAACTTAGCAGGCTTTCAATTAGTCAACCACAGCTATGTGCCTCGCCCGCCCGCCTGGCTCCCCACCCTCTGAATGTTACTTTCCCTCTCTCTCTCCCTCCCTCTCCCTCTCTCTCTCTCTCTCTCTCTCTCTCTCTCTCTCTCTCACACACACCCAGAACACGGCCTGACGCGTCAAAAAAGGAAAAGACAGAAGGAGCGAAAAATCAATAGCAAACGAGTGCAAAGAAGGAGAAATGATTGGAGGGCAGCAGTGAGTGAGAAGAGAAGAGGAGGGTGGATGGAGAGGGGGAGGGAGGGGGAGGTAGAGAAAGAGGGATGGATGGATGAAGAGAGTCCCCCCCCGCGGGATCACGAGGGAGAGAAGAACATCAGCAGACTGTCATTAATATACAACACATGGGCTCTCTGTCCCTAACGCACCCGCACACGCACACACACACACACACACACACACACACACACACAGATCATCCATAAAGTAAACAAACCACAGACTGTCCCATGTCCCCTCTAAAATAAATTAACAACAAGCTCAAAACAAACCCTGAGCACACACACACACACACACACACACACACACACACACACACACACACACACACACACACACACACACACACACACACACACACACACACACACACACACACACACACACACACACACACACACACACACACACACACACACACACACACACACACACACACACAAAGAACCATTTGATACATTTATACACTCTGTCCCTGCAGTGTTCCCCTTCAGCTACTGCTGCTGGGAACAACACAACACAAAGCAACACAACCCACACACACAATGCAGAGCAACACAACGCAATGCAACACAACACAACATAAAGGCCAGTCCACACCAATGCAACTCCTTGCAACACAACTGCTTTAGAGAGCGTTGCAGCAGGCTGAACTGACCAGTTGCAGACCGGTGCCATTTGGGGATAAATAATGGTTGCAAGTAGTTGGAAGGAGTTGCATTGGTGTGGACTGGCCTTAACACAACACAGCACAGTGGAGGCGCCTGGTTAGGGATGGGCAATTACATAGGGATGGAAGGGTGGGGATAGATTAGAGCGATACTGAGTTAGGGAGTGAAAAGAGATCAGAGAAAGTGGGTGTGTGTGTGTGTGTGTGTGTGTGTGTGTGTGTGTGTGTGTGAGAGAGAGAGAGACATAATGAACAGTAACAGGGTGGGGTGTGTGTGTCACCCTCCATTTACAACAGGCCAACTGGCTGTAAAGTGATCCAAGCCTCTCCTGCACCAAGACACACGCACGCTGATATGCTATATAAGTGATATGCTTATTGTATCATACAGTTATATGCCATGATTTTGTGAATGTAACCTTAACTGTACCTTTAATATTTGTGTCCTTGTATGCTCTCCTGTATGTGGACATGAATAAATGGTCAAAATGTGTGCGTGCGTGCGTGCATGCATATGTGTGCGTGTGCATGTGTTTGTGAGTGCATGTGTGTGTGAGTGCACGTGTGTGTGAGTCCATGTGTTTGAGAGTGTGTGCTTGGGTGTGTGCGTGCGTGCGTGCATGTGCGAGTGTCCAAATGACTTTGGCAGCCAGCTGTTCTAACACAAAGGCAGAGTGTTGCAGTGCAGCTGGGTCTCCGAACAGAGGAGGGGGCGGAGACAGACACAGCACCCAGTGCTAAACAGGGAAAGAATGTGTGTGTGTGTGTATGTGTATGTGTATGTGTATGTGTATATGTGTGTGTGTGTGTGTGTGTGTGTATGTGTGTGTGTGTGTGTGTGTGTGTGTGTGTGTGTGTGTGTGTGTGTGTCTATGTGCGTAGCTGCGTGCTAATTCATTTTATGTTTTGCAGGTTTATGTATGCAGCTCACATGCCTTCGCTGCCTTGTGTTGAGAGAGTGTACTGTACTTGAGTTGCACGTGCGTATCGTATCCGCGGGGAGGTGAAATATAGCTCTATAATTAATAACTCTATAACTCTTCATCACGCCATATGGGTTCATCAGAGCAGAGCCATGAGAGTGTATATAGAGTACAGCAGCTCCCATTCTGTCAGCCGTCACCTCCACTAATTAAGAGTGTTGACTCTGAACCACTCTGCGGTAATTCCGTTGACTGTGGGGTCCCACAGGGTCAATCCTTGGCCCACTACTTTTTCCCCCCTCCTCTACGTCGAATCTCCTCACCGAAAATCAGCTATTTCCGCCAAATGTTCTCTCCCTATGATGACCTGCCAAGAATATGGATGCTCCAACCTACTGCCCTGTGTCTGCATGAGCAAACTTATAAAGCTACATTCCGTAACTTTCATGTTTTACCAAGGATTCGGAGTTCGGACCAGAAGGCGAGTGCCAGAATTGTCTACTGTTGCTACACAAAGCCCATTGAAGCAGAGGATGTGTTACACTTTGACCTTCATGCAGTGCAGTGTGTATCGTCCACGCCGACCACAGGTTCTACATTAGAAGAGCAGGGACACCAAATACACACCTGTGAGGCAGTCACACACCTGTGACTGGCACACACCTCTCAGCAAGTGTGTGCTGGCAGGTCGCTCAAAACAAGAGGGTCGCTAGAGGTCGCTCAAAACTTTGGGGGTCCTTGGCTCATATAGATGGTTAAAATAACTGTTTATCCCTCCAAAAAGTTATGGATTGAAGCTTTAACACAAACACACACACACACACACACACACACACACACACACACACACACACTAACACAGCAGGAGACCAAGGAATAGGCAGCAAACCAAACCACAAAAGAGACGAGCAGACATTATATTGGCTGCCTCTGTGTGTGTGTGTGTGTGTGTGTGTGTGTGTGTGTGTGTGTGTGTGTGTGTGTGTGTGTGTGTGTGTGTGTGTGTGTGTGTGTGTGTGTGTGTGTGTGTGTGTGTGTGTGTGTGTGTGTGTATATGTGTGTATGTGTGTATGTGTGTGTGAGCGCGTGCGTGCGTGCATGTTTAATTTATGAATAACAAATACAGTATGTGTGGGTAAATTACTGGCTGTTTATTGTGTGTGTGTGTGTGTGCAGTGTGCACGCATGTTTATGTTTATGTGTGTTTGAGTTTCTTTGTGTGTGGTCTTCTCCCTACCTGACAGGCCCATCATGCAGCCTATAGATTTATTAAATGCTGTGTACAGTTTCCATAAACCCACAGTCATAAATAACACAGTGGCCCAGAAAATAACACAAAACATCAACACAGTAGGGATAGCCTATTAGCAAAGTAGAGTATTATTTTCTGGTGCCCGGATGGTAAACGGAACGCTCGCCCCAAAACACACTCGCCCCCATGTTTTTCGCAGACTGCTCGCCCCCCCCCCCCAGCGGTTCATGTGTTCTTGTTTTACTGAGGTTACATTTAGGAATAAGGTTAGATTTAGGCATCGTTTTACTGAGGTTACGTTTAGGAATAAGGTTAGGTTTAGGCATCGTTTTACTGAGGTTACGTTTAGGAATAAGGTTAGGTTTAGGCATCGTTTTACTGAGGTTACGTTTATGAATAAGGTTAGATTTAGGCATCGTTTTACTGAGGTTATGTTAAGGAATAAGGTTAGGTTTAGACATAGTTTTACTGAGGTTACGTTTAGGAATAAGGTTAGGTTTAGCCATAGTTTTACTGAGGTTAAGTTTAGGAATAGGTTTAGGTTGAGGCATAGTTTTACTGAGGTTACGTTTAGAAATAAGGTTAGGTTTAGGCATAGTTTTGCTGAGGTTACATTTAGGGATAAGGTTAGGTTTAGACATAGTTTTACTGAGGTTATGTTTAGGGATAATGTTAGGTTTAGACATAGCTTTACTGAGGTTATGTTTAGGAATAAGTTTAGGTTTAGGCATAGTTTTACTGAGGTTACGTTTAGGAATACCTGGTCCGTTCAGTGGTCGTGGGATTTGACCCGGGGCGAGCGTGTTTTTGGGGCGAGTAATTACTTTTACTGCTTCACCGAGCAGATGCCTGCTCAGATGGCTCAGACGAGTGCAGAGCTTTTTAGGGGTTAAGTGTCTTGCTCAGGGACTGGGTCGAGCTGAGGTTCAAACCAGCAACCTTCCAATTCCCAGACAGCCCTCCGACCCACTCAGCTATGGAGTAACACAATGTCTGCTCCCAGTGCACACACACGCACACACACGCACGCACACACACGCACACGCACACGCACACCCCCCCCCCCCCCCCAATACAATGTCTAATGCATGCTGGATTTAATCTATTTCATATTCAGAGATTCAAAGACATTGCAAAATGCTGACAGAAACATCTCATTTGTTTTGGAATTGAACAACACGCACGCAGCTCTGACTGTCAGCTCATTATAATTGTTAACAGAAAAGAGTGTTGAGATAATTGTTCTAATTATTTTGTCATTACTTTTTTAATTATAGGAGAGTGTAGAAAGACAGGAAACTCAAATATAGACAATAAACAGGTCTGAAAACCGGAATGGAAAATGTGGATTTTGTTAATATGTCATTGGATAAGTTATTCAGCAATATCGTCTCTGTCGGGTGGAAACCTCATACGTCCAAAACTGCAACAGTAGCAGATCTGCAAGCTCTATTACATTCAGCGGAGTAACACAGTAATTAACAACATATCTTTTCCATGCCACGAACGACCCCCCAAATAGCTGAAGCCTCTGGCTGCGGCCCCCCATGGCAAAATGGCTTTTTTAAAACATGTTATAGCGAACATAGTGAGAATAGCTCAATCTACAAGCTCAATAATGACACCAGGTTGAAAGTGGGTAAAGTGGCACCGTACTGTTCATGATTGTTATTATCATCATCATCATCATCATCATCATCATCATTATTATTATTATTAGTGCCCCCTGGTGGCCCCCACTTTGAACAGCAGCCCCCACCTGTGCCATACTCTGAGGAAGACAGCATTGTATGACGGAAAGAGAGAGAGAGAGAGAGAGAGAGAGAGAGAGAGAGAGAGAGAGAGAGAGGAGGCAGTGGCGGAGCATCCGGGTAAGCCAGGTGGGCGGCCGCCTACGGGCCCGGGACTCCGGGGGCCCGGGCCGTCAGATCACATGGACCTTTATTTTATTAGAATTAGACGCACTTTGCGTGCTCCGCCTCTCAGCAACTTTCCCAGAGAATCACCAGCTTACATGGAACTGCAAATATATTCGAGGCACCCCAATACACTGTTGGAAGCTCACCCTAACCCTAAAACCGAAATAAAGTAAAAAAAAAGAACACAATCCGCCCAAAATCCGCACATTTTCGCGCGCGCACGGGCTGGGCACACACATGCGTGTGTGCGCAGGGGGGGGGGGGGGGCCTGATCAGTGTGCCGTGCCTACCGGCCCGGCTTTCAGTTGTTCCGCCACTGGAAGGAGGGGAGAGGGGGTTGATGAGAAAGGGCAAAGTTTGGACTCAGTATCTTCCGCCATCAATCGCACAGTAATGGAGGAACTCTAATGAGGGTAATTGGCAGAACTGACTGTCTGGGAGCAGCAAGAGGCAATTAATGGATTAAAAAACAGGAATGTGCGTGCGTGTGTGTGTGTGTGTGTGTGTGTAGACTCTAGAGTGCACACACACACACACACACACACACACACACACACACACACACACACACACACACACACACACACACACACACACACACACACACACACACACACACACACACACACACACACACACACACACACACACACACACACACACACAACAACAGTGAGTGAACTCCATCAGTGAGTTGGCATAGAGTGCTATTGGCCTGCTGGCATGGTGCCAATCGACTATTAAAAAACGTAGCTGCCTCGTTAGCTGATTAGACTTAGCTCTTCCTGTATGTCGGGGGAGTGTGTGTGGGGGAGGGAGGGGGGTAGAGGAGGGATGGAAAGATGGAAAAGATGAGGGTACAAATCACCGCTGTCAGGCAGAAACCTTGTATCTCCAGATTTAAACTTTTTAATGTACTGCTTGTTTTGTAAATTAATGCCCTAATTATTGTCATACTACAGTGTCACACAAAAGTAGCGAAAAAAGCCGATCTAGTAGATCTACTATTTTTGAATTTGAATTCAGAAAAGTAACAGTTTTGGACATACGATATAACGATATAAATGAAATAAAGTGAGAGAGTCAGGCCCTCCTGTAATAAGCCCCCTGATCAAAGCCCTGCTGTGATCCGCACTGAAGCAGAACACTGTGGATCAAAGTCCTTTATAAGAGAAGGATTTTTAATCACGTTAGGAGGAGATACTCAGGAGGCAGGGCTGCACGCACACATGAGCTGATGGGAATTATTAATCTGCTTTGTGTTTCCGAGGTAAAGACATCTTATTAAGGCCTAATGATGAGTTTAAAGGAAAGTGTCATATCCGTTAAGTGATTGGGGGAAGTAATTGGGGTTGTATTGTATTTTGTCTCCCTGCTCTTCTATTGAGAGATCGTTTCAAAGGTCATGTCTCACCTAGACACAGGATCTGACATGAATTTGGACCTGAAGGTCAAGATTAAATGTATCCCCTGAGCAAGCAGGCAGGCTCTATTAGCTGAATGGTAAAGATTTCAGCACTTGTGTAGGAAACCGGGTTCAAATCCGGGGTAGAAGAGGAAAGTTGAGGAAAGTTACCCCAATAGAATGAGCGAAGGAGTCAGTATACTGTATATACATAGTAAGAGAGTCAAGAGCATGTAGATAGGCTATTTTAGGGGGGAAAAGGAGGGGACCAAGTAAAGAGCCCTGGGGAACCCCGGTCAACTAAGTACTGTATATACCTTATTAAGGTTAAAGAGGTTAAGGTTAAAGAGGTTAAAACAGCGTAGCACAAAAAAAGGAGAGAATGCATGGGACAAGTATAAATAGATAAAAGGTGATAACAGTGTATTTCATGGTGTGATTACAGGGGTGCTGGTGAATAAATCTAGTCTAATCTCAGACAGGTGGTCTGAAATCCTGACACTAAAGCCTGCTCTCACATTCTGCACAGAGAGCTTTTTGCTTCAGCTTTCAAGGTTCTGCATGCATGGCCAAAAATGATAATGAAAGAATTTCCATGAACATTTGCCATCTTGCATTTGAATTATAATTTTGCAGACGTACACACTTTTTGACATAATCCATTTGAAGCGCGCTAGAACCAATGGTCAGAATATAGGGATGGGAAATTAGGGCTACATGACTGTGGGTATAAAATAATCTCTTATCAAATATCGGGTGCACAATCAGTCTAGTAATTATGAGGAATTAAAATCTTGTGATGCTCCATGTGCCTTCTCATCGATCTATACATTCCACTAATATCTGAGTGTACATTTGAGTGTCCTTCGCATATTAACCCATTAATACCAGCACCGAGTGCCACGCTACGAGCTTGTAGATCTGATATTCTTCGAAAAATCTTGGAAAAATTTGCAGATCTTTAAATCTTTTTTTAAAAAGGCGAAACATTTTTACCTCAAATCTTTGCTTCTCGGGGTTCCTGGCACAACATATTTTCAGGTGGGGGTCCGCGGCCACATACATTTCAATTTGGCTGTCCTTGGCACAAAAAAGTTTGAGAACCACTGTTCTAAATAACATGAACATTTCCAATAGTATTTAACACAAACACAATGTACTGTACAGTACTCTGTCACTCATGTGTCACTATGGAGGCCGGCTGCGGGGCTGCGTGACACAACGTCCTTCTCTTCAAACACCCAACTGGGTGCCTGTAAACAAATCCAATTTGACGTCCAATGACAGCTGTCAGGGAGACACGTCAGTCACCACACACACACACACACACACACACACACACACACACACACACACACACACACACACACGCACACACGCACCTCAGCTACACTTGGGGGGAGGGGAACGCGATGACCGGAAGGGGTGGGGTGCTAGACAGGTAGAGAGGACAAGGACAGTAGTGTGGGGAAAAAAACGTTCATTTCAGTGAACGAACAATTTCGTTCATGTTCACGGCAATGATCCGTTCAAATGATTCGTTCATTATAGCGCTATTGTCTAGTGAAAAACAACTGGGTGAACTGTTCCTCATTTTTGCTAGAGACCCCCTGGAACCCCAGCAAAGGACCCTAGGAGTCCCTGTACTCCACGATGAGAACGTGTGATATAGACAACAGGCCAGGGTGCATGTTGTCTCTCTCTCTCCACAACGTAGCGGGGAACATGTGTGAAAACAACAACACTGGAGTGTGAACGCATGGAGACAAATGGTTAATGAGAAATGCCACCATGGGGAGGGGTGTGGGAAGGGGTTAAAAGGTCACATTCTGCCTGGAGGAGAGGCCCGAACTGCTAAGTTCCTTTTCTTTCTGAGCTGGATGTACTCCAAACTAAATGAGATGTTTAACGATAAAAACCCTTTTCCTCATGCGGACCAGAATAATGTAATGTAAAGTTGGATTTGTCCTGGGTTTACAACCCCTGTGGGTACAAAGATAAAACATGCACGCACGCACGCTAACACGCACACACACACACACACACACACACACTTAGAAAGCCAGTCTCAGTAATCTCCAGGCTTTTAGGAGGATAATTAGCTCAGCTGGCCTAACCTAACCTGCCTTTAAGCCCACTGCTGTCTCTCCTCCTCCCTGCCTCTGCTATCTCCTCCTCCTCCTCCTCCACCTCCTCCCTGCCTCTGGTATCTCCTCCTCTCTAGGGCTGGGCCATATTAAAAAAAAAAAATCCATTTTTCTGTGTCGAATTTAAACAAAATAAACCAGGGGGTTAAGGCGGTTATCGGTTCTAAATGTCGGTTTCAATATATTTTCAGGTAATTGTCCGGGCCTATACTCCTCCTGTCTTCTCTCTCCTTCTTTCTCCTCCTCCACTTACTTCTCTTAATCTTCTCATAAGTGGTTCTAAGTGAAGGCAACACCCTCTCTAGGGCTCCACACTGTATTTTATAACTAAGCCTACATTTACATTATTGTCTCTGTCGGGTGAAAACCTTGTACGAACAAAACAGGCTATTTTTGCTACTTTTCTGTGACACTGTAGTTAGTATGACGAAGTAGGGCGTTAATAAAAAAATAAAAAACATGAAAAGTTGAAACACAGAGATACAAGGTTTCTGCCCGACAGCAACGATATGTATCTGCCACCTCTGTTTGCACTTTGCAGATGGTGAAATGATAATAATGATGGTGAAATGATAATAATTAACTAATTGAGAAGTAATGTGTCTGGCGTGGCACAGCGTTAGCCAGTGAGCGTAGCTGAACCCACACGTCCTGCTGTGTGCATGAAGAGCACGCTGTCTTCCACCTTTCCATCGTCATTATCTCCTCCAGGGCTGCACGATCATTACAAAAATACTAATCACACTAATCACTGACAGCTGCTGTTTCCAGCTTCACAAGAGGCTGCAATATTCATCCCAGTGAATAGAGGTTATAGGCAGTTTTACAAAGCCATATAATTGTAGTGAGATAAAAACTGGAAAGAACCGGGCACTTAAATACATGTACAAAGGAGGAGAATCAGCCGTTATTATAACAAGGCAAACGCCAACATGTTTCGGGATCTAGTGATGGAACGATAATCGTTATCGTTTATCGTGATTAAAAAAACGCTCACAATGATCGTATCGCAGAGATTTAAATTTGTCGTGAAATTGCCCTCCGTCATACACTAGGATGAATTAGCTTTTGTTGAGTACCACAGTACCACTTAAACCCTCTATACTTGATAAAAGGGACCTGTAAAGGGCGTCAAATCTTTGATTATTATTCATTTGCATCCACTCCTTTTAATAATAATATGTCTCGCTATAGACTCTTGCGTTGCGTTTCCTACCCCGGGTGCTGTTGTACAGCAGAGGAAAAAAAAACAACGTAATTTCAAGAGTTCTCCACCTCTCCTCCTTCTCCTCTACACCTTGACGTACCTGCAGGCAACTCTCCTGCACACATTCACAACCCGATAATACTGCATTACACCAGACACACACACAAAAAAAGCAATTTTCGAAAATGTGATATTACTCTTTCTTCTTTATTTCCTTTCTGTAATGACACCCCGAAGAGACACAGACACGCACGCACGCGCACACACACACACACACACACACACACACACACACACACACACACACACACACACACACACACACACACACACACACACACACACACACACACACACACACACACACACACACACACACACACACACACACACACACACACACACACACACACACACACACACACACACACACAGTTATGACAGCAATGATGCCCTACACTTAAATCTATACTTAAGATTGCGTAGCACAGCAGAGCAGGTGGGTACGCCACTATCAGACATCTGGCTTGCACTGGAGCTTCTTGGAGCCTCTGGGTACATTTGCCCCTCATAAGTATAATAACACAAACTGCACAGTACTTCTCCTCTATACTCGGGTGCCCTTGCAAACCAGCCATTCATCCCTTCTGTTCTTAAACTCTCTCCCAGCTGAGGGGACTTCACTCTAGCTGTGCTTTTTCACCACTCTCTATTATTCATCACTTCTGTTGCTGCTTTTAGCACCTTTACATCTTTCTCTTTTTTTTGCACGTGGATCCATCACATGTTCATACTGTACATGAGCACACATGTGTCAGCTGAACACGTGTGCTCTGCAGGCATGCACAGAGGACCAAAGATGCTTCGTGTTTCTCATGTGGGCGTGAAAATGTTATTTTATTTTTCTATCCCTCTCTCTCTCTCTCTACACACACACACACACACACACACACACCTCACTGGACATTAGCATGGATTAAAGCAAAATAAAATATCACGACTATCGGGATGTGATGTAAGATTGAAGATAGTCTATTTTTGGTGTGTGATACGCTTCCATAGAAGACTTCTATGGAGTCCAAATGACTGAAATCGGTTGTGGCCGACTGACAACTTTAATCCATGCATTAGCCCAGGGGTCTTCAACAGGGGGTCCGAGACCCCTAGGAGATCTCAGAGTTACTCCAGGGGGTCCGCCAAATCTTTGTGAAAGGATTTTCTTTTTTTTTCACATTAACCACTTGAACCCTAGCATCTCTATTCTGAGGAACATTAGCCGAAAATAGCCGATCGCGCTGCTAGGCGTTGTGAGCTTGTAGATCGGCTAGTTTTGGTAAAAATGTATGGTGTAGACTAGAGGAAAAAAAGGGCAGACCAAGTAAAAAAGAAAAAAGTTTAATCGGCAACACAATTTTATACAATATATGGAGGGGGTCCCTGCTTTATCTCTCTCTCATCTAGGGGGTCCTTGGCCTGAAAAACATTGAAGACCCCTGCATTAGCATGTCTCCTTTAAGCCCTCTGGCACAAAATTAAACCCAACGACACCTAAAGAGAGGAGAGGAGAGGAGCTGCCACAGGACAGAGAGATGATGAGAATTTGAGGCAGGATGATGAATGAGTGAAAAAGGAAAGAGTATAAAATATTGAAGTCAGGCTAATAAAAGGCTCACATGCTAATGGATGAAAGGTGATTTTCTTTTTTAGCCCGCGGAAGTCAAGCAGGTGTAAAACTGAGTGTGCAGGTGGCATGTCTGTATGTCTCCATGCAGAGCTCACTCATATGGCCGCTCCTTGCTCATAGGGGCGGCCATAGCTGAGTGGTTAGTGAGCCCGCCTGGGGAGCCAGAGCCCCTGGTAATCCAAGGTTCGATTCCAGGCCAGGCCAGCAATGCGAGCAATTGCTCCCCGAGCACCGGCTGCCCGAGCGAATGGCTGCTCTCTGCTAGTGATTATAGGATGGGTAAATGCAGAGTACGAATTTCACATATGTGCATACACATACATAAACAGTGACAAAAAAACACCCAAAGGAGTGGGGACTATTCTATGACATGGACATGGATACAATTCGCCACGTCAGATTCCATAGAAGCCAGCATGTCTTCTATATGGAAGTATGTTGCACAGTGAAAATAGCCAATCTACCACTGGTGTAACCAACTCATTTCTGCCCTCCAGGAAAATCTCTAAGAAGTTGGTGGACCTGTCATGTTTACATACAGCATGAACTGTATCCGCTTACTTGTAACCCATTCATCTATACACTTAAGACACATTTAGGCTATTTTCTGTATTTTCTGGACACAAATAAAGTCTTCTGTGTATTTTCGGTTAGTTTTTTTTAGTCATGTCTATGGGGAGCCTTTGCAGGAGATTCTTGCGGTCGTGCTGCGACATCATTCCGTTATGGCTGCTTTCCACAGATATTAATATGGCTACGAGTCCCCGGTCATGAAGTGACCCATATTTGTATCACAGGGTAGTAAATTTTAATGGCCGTATTTGTTTCACAGGCTTGATAAACGACACGGTGATAATGGTGTCACCGCGTATAACCGTGTAAAGAGAGAATCTAGTCAATGTCACTCGCATATGGATGGATTCCCTCCCCTCTCTGCCACTTTACAGCACTTACAGACAGCTCTGGTTACAAATGGTCTGTGTGTGTGTGTGTGTGTGTGTGTGTGTGTGTGTGTGTGTGTGTGTGTGTGTGTGTGTGTGTGTGTGTGTGTGTGTGTGTGTGTTGTGCAGTGATGGAAAACGTACTCACATGTAGTAAAAGTATCAATACTGCAATGTAGATATACCGTAATCTGTTACAAGTGTACTTGAGTAAAAGTATCGGCATCCAAATGTACTCAAAGTACCAAAAGTTAAAAGTACTCATTGTGCAGAATGTCCCATTTCACTTCACAAATAGCCGATCTACAAGCTCACAATGCGTCGCGCATCGCGACACAGTACTTGAGTACATGTACTTAGTTACTTTACACACCACTGTGTGCGTGTGTGTGCATGTGTGTGTGTGTGTGTGTGTGTGTGTGTGTGTGTGTGTGTGTGTGTGTGTGTGTGTGTGTGAGAGAGAGAGATAGAGAGGGGTCACATTGTCATCAGGGAGAGAATGAGTTAGGGAGTGGACTGGAGGAGGATATAGGGTTGACCGAGATTGACCGAGGAAAAGGATGCGGGAAGAAAAACACAATCGATTGTGAGACGCTGCACGCACACGCGCGCCCGTGCGTGTGTGAGTATAGGGTAACCCTAACCCGAAAATAGATCTTATCCTACGGTGTCCCTGTCACAAAATATTTTCACAATGTGGGTTCTCCACGCCAAACACATGTGGGGTCTTTGACATGAAAATGCTTTAACCCTTTAAGACCGGGAACACATCTGTGTCATTTTAGATGTATTTGGCTATTCAAAAATGCCGCGCCATGAGCTTGTAGATCTGTTATTTTTGAAAAATCTTGAAAATGTGTGTAAATCTTTGAATATATATTTTCGAAACATTTTGAACTCTGTCACAACTTCTAGGGGTCCCTGGATCAAAATATTCTGAAATGGGGGTCCACGGCCAAATAGATATAATTTTTGAGAACCACTGATATTTTAGCAACATAAGTTTAAAAAAAACCTGTTAGGATTTAGAAAACATTTGTAGAATCCCCAGAAGCAAAGATTTAAGTTACAAATGCTCGCTTTAAAAATATGTATATTCAAAGACCCACGATTTTCCATGATTTAAAAAAAAAATCTGATCTACAGTACAAGCTCATAGCGCAATTTTTCAATAGCCAAAGAAATATAAAAATGACACAGATGCATTCCCGGTCTTAATGGGTTAAGAAACACATCACAAGCACACTGTCTACATAACATCATCTACCTATGGCACGGAACTACGTACAGACTCCATCTACGGACACAGAACTGTACCATCGGCAGGATGACATGGCGAAGAGGCGTGATGGTGGAACTATGTATAGGAGTGATGGTGGAACTCTTAACACAAGAAGGACCCCATTTCAGACGGAAGAAGCCCATCTCTCGCTGTCCACGCTGTTGAGGGATTGGTTACACACATGCATTAATACCAGCAACAGTATATCAGCGACAGCTTGACTATGATCCGTGTTACTAGACCCAACAATCTAAGCCGTCGTCGTTTAATATCGGATATTCAAAGTATTCAAAGAGACAGAATATTGGAGGGTATTAGGTTGTATAGGGAGCCTTAAAAAATGTAGACAGACAATGCACACACAGACATCACACATAACTGTGGTCAGGTTACACAGACCGCAGCCGTTTTTTTACGGCCCAGAACGAATGTCCCCGTCTCCCCCGTCTTAATGTGGTATCGGAGACCAGAGGTCAAACACTCAATGGCACTTTGCTGGACGTGTTTATAGTAAGGGCTGTGCTATGCTCGGCTTACGCACACATATACACACACCCCCACACACACACAAAATCATTCTGTTCCCCTGTAAACATGTCTCATTGTAACAGTAGCAGACCCTGGGGGTGTCAGGTACTTAAGTGAGCAGAGTTCCTGAAGCCTGACTCACGGTCTTCTTTGCAAAGTGAGAGACCCTCCCTCCCTCTCTCTCTCCCTCTCTTTCTCCCTATCCCTCATCCCTCTCTTTCTCCCTATCCCTCATCCCTCCCTCCCTTCCTCCCTCCCTCCCTGGGGGCATTTCTCTCTCTCCTATTTCACACTCAGTCAATCCACACTGTCTGGAATACCTAACCTTACACACAACAATGGACTGTTATACGAGAGAGGAGTATGGGTTGGCAGAGATTTTGGGCAGCATGCCTCAGTGAGTGAGTGAGCGTGTGTGTGTGTGTGTGTGTGTGTGAGTGTGTGTGTGTGTGTGTGTGTGTGTGTGTGTGTGTGCGTGGCTGCGCAAGTGCTTGCATACTTGAGAGAAATACCGGTATCACTTTACTCAAAGGTTGGGTCTATAATGCATTATAATCACATTTATAATGCATTATAACACTTATAAATGAAGCCTTATAATTATGCATAACAACTTATAACGAGGTTTAAGAGGTACTACTGTATATAAGTGCTGGTCATAAGGCATTAAATGCATAAATAAAGCATAATCTGGTCATTATAAGCTCAGCGGAACAGCACATTATAACAACCATAGTCACTTTATACATAAAGACACTTTATAATTGACTAAGTCATGGTAGTTATTGCAATAGTTATAATGTGCTGCTCCGCTGAGCTTATAATGCATTATACATTCGACCTTCAAGTAAAGAGTTACCGAAAAGCCCTGGGCATGTGTGTATGTGTGGTGAAGCGGTACCTGTAATGTTATTGTTATTGATTCCATATATACGTAGCTATATGGATCATTTCATCACAGAGCCATGGGTGGGGCCAGCAAAAGATTTGATTATATCACCGCAGATCACCGTCTGATCTTAAATAGAGCCTGCGTGTGTGTACGCTCAGACATTGATACTGTACACACACACACACACACACACACTAGGGTCGAGTGGTACAATATAATCCAAGGTATTTTTAAAATGACCTTGAATTTCAATGCCATCAGAAAATGTCATCAAGTGATACCAGTGGTGGACAGTAATAAAGTACATTTACTTGAGTACTGTACTTAAGGTACATTTTTTTGTTCATCATTTGTTCCAATGTTCAACGCCAAAAACACAATGAAGTTGTTAATCACAATTACATGTATGGCAATTAATCATTAAGTAAAATTTCATGATTGTGACAGCCCTGGGAATGTCCAGGGACACAATCACGCACGCACGCACGCACGCACGCACGCACGCACGCACGCACGCACGCGCACGCACACACACACACACACCTTGCAGTGCTTTAAAAGCCTTCAGGCATTGCTGCTGTATGGATGAATGACAGCTTAACATCTGCTTCCACAGCCTGTCTGTCTGTCTGTCTGTCTGTCTGTGGCCCTCAGCTCTCATCTCCATCAGCATTAATCAGTCTATTCTTGTCAGGTCGTTACTCTAGTAGCTGTCTATCTGTCTGAAGACCATCCATCCTCCTTGTCTGTCTGTCTGTCTGTCTGTCTGTCTGTCTGTCTGTCTGTCTGTCTGTCTGTCTGTCTGTCTGTCTGCCTCCAGTCCATCCATCCTCTCTCTGTCTCTCATTCCGCTGCATTGGCATCACCTCTGCCAGCTAATAAATAGACTGCTGCTCTATGGCAGTTTCTTATAGCATACTCTCAATGTCGCTCACTCTCTCTCTCTCACCGTACACACCATTAATATAATCATTGTCTAATTCACAGCTTCAGGCATACTGTACATAAACAAAAAGCCCGCGCTGGGAGGAGGAGCACTCTTCTTTACCATAGAAATATAATTATGGAAGACGCGTTCTATGTGGAACCCTTAGTATTGTTGGTTTTGTGTTTGTCGCAAGTCACAAAGTTGATGAGGGAGAGATGACTGCTGGCAGAGAGAGAGAGAGAGAGAGAGAGAGAGAGAGAGAGAGAGAGAGAGAGAGAGAGGATGCTATTAGAAACAGCCGTAGCAGCAGCAGTCTATTTATTAGCTGGCAGAGGTGATTCCTCTGCCAGAATCTGGGTATAAGAGGCTCATTTTTCACATGGACACTATTCCTTGGACACTAGGTTTTGGAAGAGACACACACACACACACACACACACAGTCACATCCACTGCCATACTGTGATGCACACACAGTAATGGCTTCTAGTCCCTGTGCTGTGTGGAGGTAGTAGTCTCTCGCTTTCTCTCTCTCCCCTCTGGGGAGCAGAGCACAGCAAACTGAATGCATCTACCAAGCCTGACCTCTACTGCTGCGCACGCACTCACTCACTCACTCACTCACTCACTCACACACTCACACACTCACACACTCACACACTCACACACACACACACACACACACACACACACACACACACACACACACACACACACACACACGACTGCAGAGGACACAACGATTAGCTATAGGGGGGGAAGAAACAAGTGGGAGACAGACAGTATCCAAAGAAAGAAGACATTGAGACAGTCAGAGAGACAGACAGACAGACAGAGCTGGGAAGACAGACTGGTTGTGGCTGCAGACAGACAGCTTCTCTGCAGTAAGTAGTTTATTGATTACAGGACGGAGGGCAGAGGATTCCATGGCCAGGCCAGTCCATGGACACAAGATGCTGACTTATTTCTTTCTCTCTCTTCCTACGGTTAACCAGCCAATAGTATTACTGCCTGTCTGTCTGTCTGTCTGTCTGCCTGGGACTAGCTTTACCAGTGTTAAAGGAGCATTTCACCCAAAAAATGACTTATTTTCGATCACACACCCGATGAAGCCTTGAATTCATGGAGATGTTTTTTTGTTTTTGTCACATTCCTGAACCACTAATTCAGTGACCAGGTGACTGACCAACAGCAACGATGGCAAATGTGGACAGGACACACACAAAAACGCGCAAACCTGCATCATCTAAAGACTAGAAAGATTGCATCTGTCACAGTATTTTCTGTGTGTGAGTCCTACTGATGCAGGTGACCTTTGGAAACACTGTGAGGATAAAATACCCCCTCCACAAACACACACACACACACACACACGGCTCCCTGGCATTTAGTTAAACGCAGAGTAATGGGAGTAATGTTTCATAGCATGATTTCCAGTTAATCAGTGTGAGGATAGAGTAGAGTTTCAACTGTTGCAGAAGTTGATTGTGAGAAGAGGTTCTCAGTGCTCAGACCTTTCACAGCTCCGCCCACTCCGCTCAGGCAGAGAGTGTAGGCGGGGCTGTGGAGAGCCTGGCTATGCAAGACTATAGCCGGTCACTAACATTCAAACTACAGAACCCGCTCATAAACCCAGGCTGTCACACAATCACCTCAGTGTTCATTTAGCACTTCTCTCTGGGCCTCTAGCTTTGAGCGTTGGTGGAACTGCGTGTTCGTGCAGTGTTTTTCTCTGAGGTTCTTGCAGGGCACTAAAGAACGATCCAGCCTTGGGCAAGCTACTTTATAAAACTATATTATGTTTTTTTCGAAAATTAACGCCCCTACTTGATCAGACTACAGTGTCACACAAAAAGCATCAAAAGTAGCAGATCCGGAAGCTCGATACCCGCCGCGAAGGAACGCGTTTTGAGCTTGTAGATCTGCTACTTTTGATGCCTTTTAATTAGAATCCTGAAAAGAAACAGTTTTGGACATATGAGGTTATGATATTTTATGTTGATGTGCCACCCTGCGAAAGCCTGCAAGTGCCATCATTAGACAAGCCCTGACATGGAACCCGCAGGGCAAGCGGAAAAGGGGTCGCCCCAAGAAACACCTGGCGCACTGAGACCAAAGACCATGAAGAAGACCCAGAACCAACTGGAGAGAACAGCTCAAGACAGAGATGCCTGGAGATCGCTTGTTGACGGCCTATGCCCTAGAAGGGGTAGTAGGCGTAAGTAAAGTAAATGTGCCACTAAAGATGTAGTGCTGTAGCTTTCGTCAAGTTATACCCAGCTGGTGAAAAGATTACACTACTTGAAAGCTGACTCATTATGAAACCTTTTAAGCTATCCACAAGCTACTGGGAAATGTAGTTAAAGGGTAAGACCACTTTGGTAGAGGTTTGGGTTGTGTAGTTACCTTGCCATGATGTAACTCCAAATGTGGGCAAGAAATCAAAAATAATTGCTCCATTGATTAGAAATTGATAATTCAAAATATGCTCCTCATTGACTTACATTGTACGGTAAAACAGCTCTCAAGTCACTCTTTTAGCACATTTATGAACCCAAACATAGCTGATTCAGACAATATAGAGCATCAGCAAACCCAGTACAGTTTGTTTTTTTTATAAAAATGTCAACTTCCTGTTGATTTTACTATTTGAAGATCTGGATCCGGATCCGCGGATCCAGTCCAGGTTTTCTACTTATTAAAAATGGCAAAATTAACAGGAAGTTGACATTTTTATTTAAAAAAAACAGTACTGGGTTTGGTGATGTTCTATATTGTCTGAATCAACTTGGTTTGCGTTCGTTTATGTGCTAAAAGAGTGATTTTGAGAGCTGTTTTACCGTACAATGTAAGTCAATGAGGAGCATATTTTGAATGAACAATTTCTAATCAATGGAGCAATTATTTTTTATTTCTTGCCCACCTTTGGAGTTACATCATGGCAAGGTAACTACACAACCCAAACCTCTACCAAAGTGGTCTTGCCCTTTAAGCTGGTACTGTAGTCTATCTACTTATAGCTATAGCTACTTCCCAGGACACACAGACTGAGTTGGCAAAATAAAATCCAATAAAAGCCAAGAGTTCCTGTGGTGTTTTCTTTGAGTTCTTTAGTGCCATGCAGCTGTACATATTCTGCTGCCTGCATGTCAAGCTTGAGCTGCTGAACCCATCATTTGTGATAAATTTGAAAGTTTATACTGCCCCCAAACTTTAGCTCTCAGAGTTAAACTAAACCCTAAGGAGAATCGTCCAGACTTTTCAGCATTTTTCAGCATGTGTGTGTGTGCGCGTGAGTGCGTGCGTCAAGTACGGTACTTAAGTACGATTTTGAGGTACTTTTACTTTACTGGAGTATTTCCAATTGTCTATACTTTTACTTCTACTCCACTACATCTCAGAGGCAAACATTGTACTTTTACACTACAATTATTTGAAAACTTTTACTAGTTACTTTGCAGATATAAATTATTATATTATAAAACATACATTAACCACTTTAGCCCCATTTTATTCCTAGGCTATTTGAAAATAGCTGATCTAGAAGCTCACAATGCGTCGCATCGCGACGCGTTGTGAGCTTGTAGATCTGCTATTTTCAAACATTTGAGTACTTTTGGTACTTTTTCCACCACTGCTTTTCAGCACTTTTCAATGTGTGTGCGTGTGTGTGTGTGTGTCATTTTAAAGAAACCACGGTGAGGTACAGCCCGAAGGCAGGACGCCAGGCAGGAACATATGACAGTTTTGTTCCTCTATTAGACGGTGTTCGTCTGGCGGCAGAGCGGTGCCTTACGGTGTGCCTCACTGGTTCCTATGCTGTGTGACATTTCATTACACTATGTCTCCTCTATCGGAAGAATGCAACAGACAAGCACAAAATTCTGACATGTAAAGTGATGCATACATGTAAAGTGATGCACACATACACAGAGAGAGAGAGAGAGAGAGAGAGAGATTACATTAAAGTCATTTTGCAGACGCTTTTATCCAAAGCGACTTACAATAAGTGCATTCAACATACTGAAGGGAGGCAAGGAAACTACTAATCACCAGAAGTCTTAAGTGCATTATCTTCTAAAACAAGCAACTAAGAGTATACCTAGCGCTAAGGTAAAAGTGCAATATATCAGCTACCTACCTACCTACCTACCTACCTACCTACCTACCTACCTACCTACCTACCGAGAGAGAGAGAGAGAGAGAGAGAGAGAGAGAGAGAGAGAGAGAGAGAGAGAGATTGATTGTCTCCGGTCATTGTCATTTAGTCATTTAGGAAAGACTTCCTCAGGAGAAGAGAGGCAAAGAGGAGGAGAGGAAGAGGAGAGGAAGAGGAGAGGAGGTGGAAGAGGAGAGGAGGGGATATTAGTGAGTCATTTATAGTAACAGCGGAACCACACACAACACTGGCCATATTGTTCCTATTCTGAGAAACATGGCACACTATGTTAAGACCCAAGACAACGTGTGTGTGTGTGTGTGTGTGTGTGTGTGTGTGTGTGTGTGTGTGTGTGTGTGTGTGTGTGTGTGTGTGTGTGTGCCCTATACAGCTAGTGTGTATCCCACAAAGTGCCACACTGGCTGATTGTAGTCATAGCTGCAAACATGGGTTCAATAGACAGTGTGTGTGTGTGTGAGAGAGAGAGAGAGAGAGAGAGAGAGAGAGAGAGAGAGAGAGAGAGAGAGAGAGTCTGTAGTAATGCAGTTAGCCTTGAGAGTGCAATTTGGTCACTGCAGTCAAACACTAAAGAGCTAAAGAGCGCTCTTAGTATATTACAGTCACACAACCACATCCCCCCTCTCTCTCCGTCACACACACACACACACACACACACACACACACACACACACACACACACACACACACACACACACACACACACACACACACACACACACACACACACACACACACACACACACACACACACACACACACACACACACACACGCCTAACCAGCTATTTTTAGGGTCAAAATAAGTCAGATAAACACATGTTAAAGTGAAAACGTGCCAAACGTTGAGGTGACAGACAGATCTCCACCTGTCAATGTCTGCTTATAGTGACACCACAACATTATTTATGTCACATGCCAACACACACACACACACACACACACACACACACACACACACACACACACCACAACCTACAACTGTTATAACGGTTTTTTTCTTCCATTCCTTCACGGCTGTAAAACTCAATTGATTTGTCATGGTGTATTATTAGCCCCGTTTAGAACCTCTCTCTCTCCACACAGCTCAGTGAGGTTCTAAACGGGGTAATAAAGGCTATTATACAGCCTACTGTAAGCCTGACGCACAGAGTCGCTTTATACTGTCTACTTTTTTTTCCAGTTAGGGATGTTATGTCAAACTTATAATGTACAGTATTCACAACAACGAATGGTTTGATTATATGAGAGATAACGTGGTTCTTACCCGTTGAGTGTTGGTGTTATTCATCCTGTTAGAGAGAGAAACGCTTTAATTGTCCAACAACTCTCCAAGCAACACGCACGCGTCGCGTTTACGCAACGACACCACGGTCCTCTTTAACACACCGGACACACCGACACTGATTACACTCTGATTTGTCTCCTTGGAGCGGAACGTCCATTTAGTCCATGATATATCCACGCGGAGATCCTTGGTGTTTTAGTTATGGAGAGGATATGAATCTCTATAAACAACACACACGGTGCTGCGTGGCTCCTGCACGATGATAACGGTCATCATAATATCCACGCTGTCATCGACGTCATCAAGACCGCGGCTGTTTCAGTCCTCCTTCTCCTCCTCTCTCTGTCACCAACTATTTATGACTGACCGGTGGAAACAACCAACCGGCGACAGCCGTCCGTTGCTTAAAGGAGGCGATTGAAGGAGGCGATTTTCTCTCTGTGTGTGTGTGTGTGTGTGTGTGTGTGTGTGTGTGTGTGTGTGTGTGTGTGTAATGATCCGTCCGTGCATGTGCTTGTGAGCGCACGACGTAGAGGCGAAGCGACCGGTACTGTATACTGTAACTGTATGAGGGTTATATTTTACAGGGTTTCAAACCTGGGCTCACTGCCCACAGTGGAAAAAACTGCTGTACTCCACGTTATTAGGACTCAAGGCAGTGACTCCGCAGTCACAAGAAGAAGATTATGGAATAAATAACTCATATAGGCTACTGTAGTAGTGTGTAGCTCATGAGTTGAACCCAAATCCATATTCCTTCCCCATGCCTTGTTATCTGCCCCTTTACATAGATATGATTCATCCAGAAAAGCATGGTCATTGCATTGGGAAATAATTCACACAATAGTTTCACATTTGACAGATACATTATTATAATCATGTATTCTGCCTAATAATAACTTAAGGCAGTTAAACTAGGCCTATATGGTAACTGATATTTGATATTTGATATGAACAAAATGGAATTTAATATAGCCTACCTTTTAGAATCTAAAATGTAGATTATATGCTCATGGAAAGAAGAGATTATTTGCTCTCTAACAATGCCAGTATTATTTTTTTGCATTTCAGATATACCAGCTGCTGGGTAAAGCCTGGTTTCTACTTAGTATAAGTTTGCACATGAAAGTACAGTTCATTAAAAGGTCAGCTAATAGGATTTAAAACCCAAGAAAGCCATATGGCTTGTTCCCATTGGGGTCCTTTGTACTCAATTCATAGATACATTAAATGACAGACAGATATACACTACTATGCAGAACATCATAAAAACAGTTTTTAAAAAAATTAAGAAAAAAAAAAAAAGTACAGTAAACAGTGGTGTTGCCTGCAGTAAATAGCAGATCTACAAGTGCATCACATTCACGTCACATTCGTGACACGTTGAAAGCTTGTAGATCTGCTATTTACTGGGTACGACACCGGCACGCAACTAAGCATAAATCAGACTTAACCGGAGTGTCAGCTATTTGACTGATTAGAACAATTTTATCAAAAGAATCACTACTTCCCCTCTTTTAAACCTAATTTATTTAGTAGTCCATCACACGAGAGTGTTTCTTGCCAAAAGGAACAACAAGCTAACAGCGGTCACATTTTGGCAAGCAACACCACTGGTAGTACAGTGAATAAATGAGGCTTAAATCTTCCCCTGTCTGTCTGCTTATTGCAGAGGACTCTGGCCCCCCTAGGGACCACCGTGGGAGGTTGTGAGCACCGGACCATGTCTGCTTGTCGGCCTGTGATGTATGAGAGCCATTTGTGTGGAGTAGAAAGTGAACAACAACACAGGGATGATGAGCTCTGGTGCAATTAAAATGTGGGAATAAACAAGGGTCTACTGGATCAACTACTGAGCAACCGCCAACAACTACTGTACGGAAAATATGACATATGAGATATGATGAAAACAAGAGAGTTGTGAAAGTATTGCAGTGCATCCAGATATGGAGCTTAACGTTTCAAAAACATTACCGTTGAAAGAAAGAGGAGACATAAAGGAACATATGCTTTACACTGATTGTTTATGGGTTAGATAGATGAGCAGGGGAATGAGATACACATCAGAGAGAGAGAGAGCGAGAGAGCGAGAGAGAGAGAGAGGATTCCCCTGGATGGCTGTGGGCTCTATTGTAACATCACACTACACTGGGTCCCTCAAGGGGCCGGTTCGATCCCCTGGACCGGTGAGAAAAAGAGAGAGAGGGACAGGAGAGAGAGAGTGTGACCAGAGAGCGAGATGAGAGAGAGATAGAGGATTCCCCATGATGGCTGTGGGCTCTATTGTAACATCACACTATACTGGGTCCCTGGCTTATGGGACCAGTTCGATCCCCTGGACCGGCAAGAAAAAGAGGGAGGGAGAGAGAGGGACAGGAGAGAGAGACCAGAGAAAGATGAGAGAGATGGGGGGGGGGGCAGGTGGGCAGGCAGGCAGAGGTCAGCTGAGATGAACTGCACTCCGCTGAATCCCAGAGGGCTCTATACAACCCTGCAGCGCCAGAGTAGAAAGGTTGCCATACATTTCTGCAAAAAAAACATGTATAGGTTGTGGCAGGTCAGGCGTGCCGTCAGAGGTGGGCTCGAGCCCCATGAGGCACTGCGCCGAGGGAGACGCAAGCTGACGCTGGGCAAAAGGACAAAAAAATATTTAAAAACTATGGCTGAGAAACAGCTGAGATGTTACGGTGGTGTGTGCGTGCGTGCGTGCGTGCGTGCGTGCGTGCGTGCGTGCGTGCGTGCGTGCGTGCGTGCGTGCGTGCGTGCGTGCGTGCGTGCGTGCGTGCGTGCGTGCGTGCGTGCGTGCGTGCGTGCGTGCCATTGATGTGGGCCTCAAGGGGAAAAAACGGATTATCGATTAACTGACTTCAAACAATAGATCTTGTGACACACTCTGTGTGTGTGATTATGTACATTGTACAGTGTATACTGTACACACGTGCATGTGTGTGTGACTACATAATTATGACAATGTTTACGTCTTATGTAATGGTGAGCAGCAGAAACACGATGAGCCTCCGATAACCAGACACAGAGCTGTAAATACCCAACAGTTAATCTGATTAGGGCTTCGTAAAGTCAGGCACACAGCCATGACACAGCTACAGGCACAGACACATTTAACACACAGTTCACTGAACAGGCAGGTACTGTGTCTCATGATGTAATACGTATCTTGATACAGGAGTCATGATATGATGCACATGACTATAATGCCACAAGATAAAGCCCTCTCCTCCGACAAACATGTCACAGGGACTCCCCCCAATCCAACCCTTGATGCTGAGTGCCAAGCAGGGAGGCATTTGTTTTGCCTCCCTTGAGGCCCTTTTGTTTTGTTTACCTTTCTTTTATAGTTTTAACCTTTTAACAAGTTTGTTCTAATAAAGTTTTTTATCTGCTCTGTAAAGCGACTTTGAGTACCTAGAAAAGCGCTACAGTATATAAATCATATGTACAGTATTATTATTATTATTATTATTTGTGTCTTTGATATGACCCGGCCGGGGACTGAACCCCAACCTCCCAACATCAGGGCAGACACTCTACCAGCAAGGCCACTGAGCTGATGCATCACTATGATATACTAGTGTCATCTCCAGGGGTTGTACTTGTGCATCAAGCTGCCTCACGCTATACAGAAACAGGAGATAAGGCTCCTGCCCATATGGGCCTCAGGGCTCGGCAAGGCTTACTTTACAACAAACATGGGCTTTGAGAGTCAGTGCCACTCTACATTCAAAAGGCATTCATTCCCACCAGTCAAACCAGGCAGCTGCCTGCGGCCCCTGGCCGATATGGGGCCCTCATTGATATTTCTGCCTAGAGCCCCCCCAACACCATAGGATCGCCCCTGTCTACATTGCATACAGATTTACCAGTATATGTGGGGTATAGGTCTCAGCATAATACAAAATGCAGACATTTTATTATAAGAGAAACAAACATATATAACAAAAATATTGCAATACTGGCCTATTGTTTCGATACGGTACAATACGGTACGATACAGGCATCACAGATATGTATCCCGATATTCAATATTTTTGAGCACGACCCTAATATTACCGAGCTGCAAACACAATAGACTGAAACATGGAGCACATGGTGTTTTCTTTGACGTCAGCCTGACGTGGATACCAGGATGACACATCCTCCTCCTGACTCAATAACGTGCATCTGTGCGTGATCCCATAACAACATCTGGAAACGAGTCTGAGCCGCCATAACCATAGTATCAACAAATAAAACCCAAACCCCTAATCCCATGATTACCATATAAGACCACAAGTAGTCAATTCTAATTTCATCCGTGGTTAATGATGACTCGCGGAGAAGCAGCTGAGTCAATGATAGCGTACTGTAGCTTTAGCAGCACACCTCCTGGTGGCGTGATGCCACATTCCTGAGGATGAGCGAGCGAGCATTCCTCACTCCTGTCTAACATCTCTCTCTCTCTCTGTCAGATCCCCAGGCATTTCCTATTGACTCCTGAACAAGGACTCTTTTCCCTAAACAAACAACATTGCTTTTCCTATCTCGTACATCTGCTAGAAACCCCTCCCCCGACTGTTTCCTTCCTTCCTAAATACACTCATCATACGAGCTTTCCTTTATAGGATGTCTCTCTTCCTCTTTCTTTCTATGTTTAGTTTTTCTTATCGTCACCGATAGGGCTGTGTCACGATTAGGACATTTTACTTGACGATTAATTGTAATTTTGAACGATTTCATTGTGTTTCTGTTGTTGAACATTATTGGAACATTATGAATAGAGATTGCATTTCTGTTTGTCTTTTAGCCAGGCTTTGTAAACTAAAGTTGGACAGGGCAGATATGGCAAATAACTTACATATTTAATAACTTTATACTTTATACTGCAAAAACATTAGGCCAACTATGGATTTGAAAGTCCTATATTAAAGCAAACAAGTAGAGTGAGACAGTTTGGGGAAGTAGTTGTGGAGCAGTGGTTCTCAACCAGTGGTCCGGGGACCACCAGTAGTCCTTGAGGGGGTTCCAGGTGGTCCCCAGCTAAATGATGGAGAGTTGGTAACCAAATGGACCCTTATAGATCTAATATAATTGGACCAAATTAACCAATTTTACACTCTCAAGAGTTAAACATCTGCATTACTTAATTAAAGAATTGTTATTTTTATCAACGTTTGTCTGTTATCTTTCCTATTGTATGGTACCAACATCAATACAGCATGGATGGAATTATGGACAAAATCGTATCCAACGGCAACAAAATCTCATCAAACGGTGGTCCGTGGCTCACATGCCGAATAAGTAATGGACCTTGATATGAAAAGAGTTGAAAACCACGGCTGTAGAGGGTAGTGAGGCTGACACACACACGCACGCACGCACGCATGCATACACACACACACACACACACACACACACACACACACACACGTGCACGCTGAAGTCATCAATAGCAGCAGCTAAGGGGTTCAATGCTTTTTTTCAAGGGCATGCTGACCACAGTACTGTAGGTACTTAGAGGGAAAAGAGAGTTACACAATCACCATCACCCCCCCTTTCTGCCTCACACCTAATTTCTCACAGCCCTGTCAGGGGGGGATTTGAACAGGTGACCTTCGGCTTCGACAACAAGCCAGCACCGCCGCCGCAACCTTGAGCTTGTTGCCACCATATTTAGACCGTTTTGCCCTGTGTGTGTGTGTAATAAGCTTCTTGGCCTGGCTACCCATTTCATCACCCTTTTTCTATATGACAAACAAAGGGTTCTCTTGTTTCCGCTGCTAGTTTTTCCTGCGTTGTTTTGTCTCTTACGTAAACGCACGGGGGGACACATGTAACAGCTTGTCCTTCTTGTTCCTTCGTGGCAGAAGTCAAGACGCCTGGAGTCCCTGCTGCATGCCCTTGGTTAAATGGGAAACGGTTCTGACTGTTTCCTAAACCACACACTCAGGCTGGGAGTGGAACCAGTGACTGACAACGGCCATCCATCACAGGCCTAACATCAAAGCCTTAGCTGTGCCCCGAGGGCTCTGTATAGAAAGTAAAGCACAGGTCATTCATCTAACTGGTACTGACAGTGCAGTTGAAACACATTCTTGGGGAGTTTTTAACTGTGTTGTTGTTGCACATCTTGTGTACCAGAGTATGCATCTGCAACACATATAGCCTGTATACACAGGCCTTATAAGAATTGCAATCTACAAATTAAAAGTGTATTTTCCTTTTTCCTTCTTGAAGGGATTAGGTTTGATTGATTAATTGATTGAATACTTAATTAACAGTTTGCAATTAAGACAAGCACAGGGAAGTACAGTTCAATACAAGGTCTGTCAGGAGGATTTTTTTTTTTTTTTTTACAGGGGCCAGTTCCAAATGGCAGCCACCTGTAAGTGCTCTTTTAGAGCGGTTTTGAAGGAGAGTAAGGATTCATTTATAACTGTTGGTAGGGCATTCCACATTTTTGTGGCATAGCACTAGAACAAACGTAATCCCTTGTTAGAGCCAAATCTGTCTTGAATGTGATTTGTGGAGCTCCCTCTGGTGTTTGTGGACGTCTTTGACGACGTCATTGAAGCAGTTTGACAGGTAACATGGGTGTCTTTGTGGTGTAGCGTATCTTGTAGACCAGGCCCATTGCAAGTAGGTTCTTTGCTATTCAGAATGTACCCTTATGGAATGAAACTGCAGTATGCTGTATGTTTGAGAAACACCTTTTCAGATGCAAGAGATATTGGACTGGTTACAGAAATGGATGGAAATCACCAAATATACTTTGTTATATGAGGATCATAATGAACACAACAAGCATGGCATACTCATCTACCTCCATTTTAGCTATTTGGCTATATGACCAAAACTGTTCAAATTCAAAAACAGCAACAAAAAAAAAGCTCAAAACGCGGCGCTTAGCGCCACGTTTCGAGCTTGTGGATCTGCTACTTTTGGTACTTTTGTGTGATGCTGTATAGTATGACAATTTACAAAAAAAAACACAAAAAGTTAAAATATGGAGATAAGAGGTTTCTGCACCGACAGCCATGATTATATCACTATAAGAGCTAAGTCTGGTTAGCAGCTGATTCTGAAACAGCTGTTAGCCAACCGTCTGTGATGCCATGTATGTGTATGTGCATGTCTGTCTTAATGTAGGCCTAAAATAGTGCTTAGATGACCAGTTACATAACTACCAACCCCCCCCCCCCCCCCAGAGCCACCTGTGTCCAGTGACACAGTGACCACTGACCATGTCACACAGAGTCTGACAGGGGGCTTTGGGGCTTGGTAGGGACGGGGTTAACAGGAGTCCACCCTGTCCTGTCTAATTACACCTGTCTCAGTCAGTGTTGCCATGTCTGCTACTCTGAACTACTCCTTTAAAATGGTAAAACTTAGATTTAGATGCTATATTAAGGCGTTTTGTTGGGGAACCTCCCTGTGTGTGCGTGTGTGTGTGTGTGTGTGTGTGTGTGTGTGTGTGTGTGATCATGTGACCTATAGTCGCTTCTTTTGGGCTTTTTTTCGTAGACCTTGCCGCTTGTTTCTCTCGCAAAATCTGGCAACACAGTTGTCAGTCAATGGAAGGAGGCCTGGTCTTTTTTTTTCTGTCTCTTAGGCCCGCCCCCGTACCGCCACAATAAGCCGGTTTAACCTTTTCATCTCCACAGTGTTGACAAGATTAGAAACACATTCACCAACATATGGGCAAACACACCCTTCACTCCCATCAATCCCATTACCTACTAAACCTCTGGTCTGTAGATCAATGGTTCTGGTTCCCAAACCTTTTAGCCCAGTGACCCAAAAAGAGAAATGTGATGTCTCCCCGGAGACTCAAACTTAGTGAAAATAGCTGATCTACAGAAAGACTTTAAGTGTAACCACACACGAACACAACAACATGTCAAAGTCTTTCCCACTGTGAGAGGCCCCCCTGCCTGCACGCACACACGCACGCACGCACACACACATGCACACACGGACACGGACATGCACACAATTCAATGGGCTTTGTTGGCATGAGAAAACATGTTTACATTGCCAAAGCAAAAGTGGAACGCGCACACGCACACAAAAAAACCCCGCTCTGTCCTATGGTAAACCCAGTGATCATTTGACCCTGGTGGCTCCTCCTGAGGCACGATGACATCACCGCCATGCCAGAAGGTTTGTTCCACTGATCTCATGTGTGTGACACGGCCCGGGGGGGGGGGGGGGGGGGGGTTGGTTAGAACAGCATGGCCCGTGCCTCTCAACACCTCTCACACACCAAAACAAGAGTCCCCTTTCAGCAGTCTCTCTCTCTCTCTCTCTCTCTCAGCTCTGCTCTGCTCATTCCAAGCCCCCTCCCACTGATCTCTACCCAGAAGAAGAAGCACCACCAGGGAATTCCCCTCCTTGGAGAATATATATATATACCATGATGGCATTCTGACCTCCACAGCCTCGGTCATCCATCCATCTCCTCGAGGCCAGACTGGACGGGAGGACCGCTAACGAGAGGGTTGTTTACGGCCGGAGCTGCTGGCCTGCATGGCCTCTCTGTGTGGGGAGATGGCCTGGCCTGGCTTTGCTGTGCAGGCGGGCAGCATTGAGCCACTGGAGTGCAGGACAACATGTGGGCATTTCATTCTAACGATCGCATTTCCAATCCTCCTCATCATCTCACTCACATCTAAAGGTCAACTGGTGCAGTTTCTCTCACCAACACACATAGTGAAACCCCATGGGAACATAATAATAACCATGTTTGTGCAGTATATTATGCTGATCATAACCATGTACGCTGTATATGCTGATTATAGCAAAAGAAAACAACATAGCAGAAATGCATCAAGCATACTGTACCACGTTCTGCTGATTATGGTCACAGAGCATTTACTGCCAACCACTCTAAAATCTTTAAAGTCAAATGTACGGGTCTTTACTGCCACTATGGGAAATACTGTACAGACTGCCTGATGTGTTTAATATTTATGTTTGATAATATCACAATTTAATACAAAAAATTGTGTTAACACATTGACTGCCATTCTGCCAATGACATGTTTTGACGTATGTCAATCTAACGCCCACACCGCCAATGACGTCTTTTGACGCATGTTGTGTGTTTTCAGTTTTTACGCTAGATGGCGCTCTTCGCTAACCTATGAGTCACCATTTGACTCCCAGTGAGGCAGTGAAGCAGAAGATCACGTGATCGCATAGAAACCAGCCACGTTCACATTTGGAGAAATGCCTTTTTCTTCTGCATTTCTTTTGCGAGAACAGGCTATATTCAACTGCCAATAACTAGGGAACGGGAAGGTCGCTGGAACCACAGACACACCTCCGTGTTTTCCAACGCTCGGGGGCTCCATCGTACTGAAGCTAAATATTCTGTGACTAGTAGTTGAAGGTAGGGAAAAACGATGACATTGCTGGCATTGATTTATTTATTTATTTACTCCGACAGTCAATGTGTTATTTAAGGAAATGTCTCCCACTATTTTTTTTCTTCCTTTTTTCTTTCCACTAATGGAGCCCTGGATATATGGTACAGTAATACTGTACTCCCACACACACTGTACAGTATGTTGTAGTACAGTATATGCACTGTAGTGGTACTTATATATAGTTCAGTCTGACCAGAAGGAAGCAGGGATAATAAAACGTATTCCCACCGGCCATAAAACTGAATGGCCAAAGGAGGGATATCAAAAGCAGAGGCACGGATTTCACCCCCATCCCCGCCACAGCAAATCCAACCCTGCAGTAAATAAATACATCCTATTGATTATACTGTTCATATAATCAATAGGATTACAAGGAGGCCCTGAATATGAGAACAGTTCAGTATTGGGGAAAATTGAGACAGGATGTACTGTAACTACAGTATAATATCCTCTCTGTCGGGTGGAAACCTTGTTACTTAGATCTGCAAGCTCGAAACGTTTTGAGCTTGCAGATCTGCTATTTGTTACGCTTTTGTGTGACTCTGTAGTATGATCCATTGATCCAGTAGGGAAGACCTGGTCAAAAGGCTCCAAATGGTGACAGAAATCCACTTGTCAGGCACACGCACGCACGTACACACACATGCGCACACGCACGCACAGTTTGTCAGTGGCCTAGACTCCTGCAGAGTACTGCGATTCAATTAGGTACTCTGTTGTGTCCACTCTCACTCACTCTCTCGCTCCATTACTTCCTCACGCACACGCACACACACACACACACACACATTCTGTATTCCAGGGCTCTCATCCAGAAAAGTGACAGAATGGAGAGAGAGACGTAAGAGACAGAGAGAGGAGGGAGGGAAAGAAAGAAAGACAGAGAGTGTGTGTGTGTGTGTGTGTGTGTGTGTGTGTGTGTGTGTGTGTGTGTGTGTGTGTGTGTGTGTGTGTGTGTGTGTGTGTGTGTGTGTGTGTGTGTGTGTGTGTGTGTGTGTGTGCGTGCGTGCGTGCGTGCGTGAGAGAAAGAGAGAGAGGAGAGAGAGAGAGAGAGAGAGAGAGAGAGAGAGAGAGAGAGAGAGAGCATGCTCAGCATAACCATAAACTTGATTGGCTCACATATTCACATGCACTGTGACTGTGCACACATCTGATTGGCTCACACATCCACATGCACTGTGACTGTGCACACATCTGATTTGCTCACACATCCACATGCACTGTGACTGTGCACACATCTGATTGGCTCACACATCCACATGCACTGTGACTGTGCACACATCTGATTGGCTCACACATCCACATGCACTGTGACTGTGCACATATCTGATTGGCTGAGATATTCATTGGCTCCTATCCACGTGCACTGTGACTGTGCAGTGTGCTTAAGTAAAAGTATCGATACCACAATGTAGAAATACTCTGTTACAAGTAAAAGTTTGGTATTCAAAATGCACACGAGTAAAAGTACAAAAGTATTGGCATCAAAATGTACTTAAAGTACCAAAAGTAAAAGTACTGATTATGCAGAATGTCCCATTTTAAGTTTTCAAATCTTAAAAAATCTTTAGAAAATAGCAGATCTACAAGTTCGATGCGACGCGTTGGGAGCTTGTAGATCGGCTATTTTCAAATAGCCAAAGCCTATATCGGGCTGAAGTGGTTAATGTATGTTTTGCAATAATAATCAAAATCTGCAAAGTAAAGCTGTCAAATAATTGCAGTGAAGTAAAAAGTACAATATATGCCTCTGAGATGTAGTGGAGTAGAAGTAAGAAGTATTAAGAATTGGAAATACTCAAGTAACGTAAAAAATCACACCCTGTGTGAAGTGGGCGGTGTCTTGCTAGCTAATCACAATACTGAATGGAGTCAACCAATCATGTACAAAAGATAAATACATTTATTGAAACACTCTTTATGATGGACGAAACCATAACTTGAAAAAAACCAATATTTGGTTTTTTTCAAGTTATGGTTACCTATATAGGGCTATGCACATGTGTCATGTGACACTGGCCAATCACAGTCCTGAATAGACTGTGATTGGCCAATCACAGCGCAGGATAATTCTACTAATTTCCTGGGCCCAGATCACAGCGCAGGAAAATGTACATTTTTCCAAATCTCACTTATAGGGGCGGTTTCACCGCCCAAAAAAAGAATACCTCAAAACTGTACTTAATACAGTACTTGTACTTAGTCACTTTTTACCATGAACAATAATACACTGCAGAGCAGGGAGACACAAATTACACACATATGGAACAGACACTCACAGCAGCAAACATTCTAGGGGAACAAATAAACAACAAACAGTACACTCTCTTTGATGCAAAGCGTCAGTTTATAAAACACACGTTCAAAGAGAAACCCATCTGATTAAACAGCCCTGCTTCTCAGGAGCTTTGCCTTCGTTCGTTCGTTCTGATCTTTTATTACAACTTGTTTTACGGCATGATGGCTTTTCTCCACTTGTGAACTTGTTGGCACAAACACACACACAGTAAGCAGCAGGAGTATTTGGCCCTTTTTTTTGTCTTATTTCCAATTCCATTGCGTTCGACTTTTCGTCTCTGTCGGGTGGAAACCTCATATGTCCAAAACCAGTGGTGTAAAGTAACTAAGTACATTTGTGAGGTATTTTTACTTAACTGGAGTATTTCCAGTTTTCAGTGCTTTTACTTCTACTCCACTACATTCTCAGATCCTTTTACTCCACTACAATTATTTGAAAACTTTAGTTACTAGTTACTTTGCAGATTTAGATTATTATTACAAAACATACATTAACCGTTTCAGCCCTATATATTTCGGCCATTTGAAAATAGCAGATTTGAAAATAGCAGATCTACAAGCTATTTTCAAAAGATTTTTATACATTTGACACATTTGAAAACTTGTGAAATGGGACATTCTGAATAATGAGCACTTTCAACTTTTGGTACTTTAAGTACATTTTGATACCAATACTTTTGTACTTTTACTCAAGTACATTTTTAATTCCAGACTTTTACTTGTAACAAAGTATTTCTATATTGCAGTATTGATACTTTTACTTAAGTAAAGAAATGTAGTACTTTTTCCACCACTGTTACTTTTTCAGGATAAAAAAAATAGCAAAAGAAGCAGGTATACAGGCTAGTAGATCTGCTACTTTTGTAGCAGATCAAGTAGGGGCGTTAATTTACGAAAACAAATATGGAGATAAGAGTTTTCTGCCCGACAGCAACGTTTTGGAATAGATGCTGGTTTTCCACTACTGCTGCGTGTCAGTTTTGGAAAGGGCCCGGCGGAGCTCTTTGACTTTCTCTCTCTCTCTCAGGACAATATAAATGCTGGCTGATGAAGTGGCTCCAATTTTCAGCTGCAGCTGCAAGCAACTGTTTTCAAAGTGCTTTCATTTCCCCTCGGTAGGCTGAGGGCCCCTCAGGGCCCCTGAGGGCCCCTGGCTATAGCTCCAATCGGTATACCTCTCCCTCTGCTGTATGGCTCCGAGATGATGAGGTTCCACTGCGTAAGGTGCCGGCAAGGTGACGACACCGGAGAAAATTGGCCACTATGCATGATTCGTACCCTTTTCCACACATTGTATCCAAAACATAAAAGGTATTCCCCCTGCTCTCACCTGTTTTAGCGGCCAAGAAAATTTTACAGACGGGTTGAAACAAGCGTTTAAAATCGCTTTTTTAGACAGCCTGTGGCCAGTCAATCCCCGTCCGCATGAGCTGTACTGCTCCTGTAAGATTGCATTGGGAAAACATGGCACAGGTTGACTATAATAGCCTATTTAGTAAGAATCATGCATAGTGGGCCAATTTTCGCCGGTGTCACCTGCCGGCACCTGATGCTGTGGAACCTCATCTCAGAGCTATACAGCGAAGGGAGAGGGTCCAAATAGGGCTACAGTAGCCCCCAACCCCCAAATAGAGCACCAAAGTCTGACGTCACTGCCGCTAGAGGGCGCTGTTCTGTGTTGAAATCCCCATAGGGGAATCTTCGATCACGTCATATAAGAACTGTGTTCCAAACATAAACACACCACCCCGGCATTTCTGTCAGGGGGTGGCTCTGCATCGTTTATGATTCATATTTGATACAGCCTGTTTCTGGCGAAAATGGAATTAATTCTGCCTTAAAAGTATTAAGAACTACACTTCCGGGTCTGAAATCACTGTCCCTACAGCAGCCGCGTTCATGGGAAATGTAGTCTTTGGGTCGTTTGACTCGTTTCAAGCGTATATTGTGTTACTCTTTGGGCAAATGTGTACAGTGATGTGTTTATTTTTCTAACAAAGTTCTTATATGAGGCGATCTAAGATTCCCCTATGGGGATTTCAACACTAAAAATAAAGGAACAGCGCCCTCTAGCGGCAGGACTAGGCTCTATTGATATGTATTTAGCTGTGAACCCCCCCTTTTATGTTCAAAGATAGCAGATAAAATGATTGTGATGCTATCACAATTCGTGTAGCACCTGCTGCGCGCTATGAGCTTGTAGATCGTCTGTTTTCGGTGAATGGCACTGCTGTACGAGGGAGTATATGAATCAGGCGCGTAAAGAAAAAAATGAAGGACAGAGGGATTAAAAAGGTGAGGTTGAAGGTTGAGATAAAACAGCAAAATGAAGAGTGAAGGCTGTGAACGTGGAGATAGTGAACAGACACACCGGAAAGACAGCTGAAAGAAATCACTATAACCCTGTTAGACAGAGATAGTGATATGAGTGAGAGAGAGAGAGAGAGAGAGAGAGAGAGAGAGAGAGAGAGAGAGAGAGAGACAGTGGAGAGAGAGAGAGACAGACAGTGGAGAGAGAGAGCAGAGAGAGAGAGTAGAGAAAGAGAACAGAGAGAGAGAGAGAGAGCAGAGAGAGAGAGCACCCAGGTAGCCAGAGGGAAAAGTAGAACCAGGAACCTTCCGATTCCCAAGTGGCCGCTCATATCGTCTCTGTCGGGTAGAAACCTCATATGTCCAAAACTGTTACTTTTCAGGATTCAAATTCAAAAGCATCAAAAGTAGCAGATCTACTTGTAGAGCTGCTTCCTTTGATGCTTCTGTGTGACGCTGTAGTATGACCAAGTAGGGTGTTAATTTACCAAAAAATACACACAAAGTTAGAATATGGAGATAAGAGGTTTCTGGTCTACAAGATACGCTACACCACAAAGACACCCATGTACCTGTCAAACTACTTCAAAAACGTCAATGACGTCCACAAACACAACACCAGAGGGAGCTCCACAAATCACGTTCAACCCAGATTTGGCTAAAACAAGGGATTAAATTCATTCAACTGCTATGCCACAACAATGTGGAATGCTCTACCAACAGTTGGTTGAAAAAAAAAAACATGTGAATCCTTCAAAACCACTCTAAAATACAGGTAGCTGCAATTCGGAACTGGCCCCTGTAAAAAGTCACCCCTCTAAAATCCTCTAAACAGACTTTGTATTGAACTGTACTTCCCTGTCCTTGTCTTTGCAAACTGTTAATAAAGTATTCAATCAAACAATCTGCCTGACAGCAACGATATGATCCAGTTTGTATCCGCCATACGATACGTGCTGTATGGGGGATAATGGAGCATTAGCAAAATGTCTCCCGATATTTGATACGTTGAGCAGCACAGCCCTACTCAGCACAGTATTTTATATTTGATATGTTAAGCAGCACAGCCCTACTCAGCACAGTATTTTATATTTGATATGTTGAGCAGCACAGCCCTACTCAGCACAGTATTTTATATTTTATATGTTGAGCAGCACAGTCCTACTCAGCACAGTATTTTATATTTTATATGTTGAGCAGCACAGTCCTACTCAGCACAGTATTTTATATGTTATATGTTGAGCAGCACAGTCCTACTCAGCACAGTATTTTATATTTGATATGTTGAGCAGCACAGTCCTACTCAGCACAGTATTTTATATTTTATATGTTGAGCAGCACAGTCCTACTCAGCACAGTATTTGATATGTTGAGCAGCACAGCCCTACTCAGCACAGTATTTTATATTTGATACGTTAAGCAGCACAGCCCTACTCAGCACAGTATTTTATATTTGATATGTTAAGCAGCACAGCCCTACTCAGCACAGTATTTTATATTTGATATGTTAAGCAGCACAGCCCTACTCAGCACAGTATTTTATATTTGATATGTTGAGCAGCACAGCCCTACTCAGCACAGTATTTTATATTTGATATGTTGAGCAGCACAGCCCTACTCAGCACAGTATTTTATATTTGATATGTTAAGCAGCACAGCCCTATTCAGCACAGTATTTTATATTTGATATGTTGAGCAGCCCAGCCCTACTCAGCACTCAGTATATTTTCTTGCAGACCTGTTCTAACCTTGGCTGGAGGTTTGCTGTTTGTCAAAGGAAGCTGGCTCAGGCCGAGGCATTTATATACCGGTTCCTGCTCTCACACAGTAGCCATTCAGACCTAAAACCACTGCACAGTGTGTGTGTGTGTGTGTGTGTGTGTGTGTGTGTGTGTGTGTGTGTGTGTGTGTGTGTGTGTGTGTGTGTGTGTGTGTGTGTGTGTGTGTGTGTGTGTGTGTGTGTGTGTGTGTGTTGGAGGGGTTGAGGTGCAGGCAGGGGGGCCTGGGTGGGATGGCTTTGGGCCAGAGTAAGTCTAGATATTGTCACTGTCGGGGTGGAAAGCTTGTATGTCCAGAACTGTCCAGAACTTTTCAAGAAATTGAATAAAAGAACCTGCGTTCCAATGGATCAGATGTAGTACTAATATTTATAAAACCCACAGTAACACTTAACCACTTTCCCTTTACACTCTCAAAATAGCACATCTATAAGCACTAAACATTTTGTGAACTTGTAGATCGGCTATGTTTTGCTACTTTCGTGTGACACCGTAATATGACGAAGTATAGTATTAATGGAAAAAACATAAAAAGTTGAAATATGGAGTTCTAAGGTTTCTGCCCAACACCAACTATATGCCAGCTATACGGTACTATAGTGAGCCAAGAAGACTTTGGAGTTGGATCTGGAAGAAGGAGAGGGTTCTGATGGGGAGGGGTTTGGACCTAGAAAGGGGGGGTTGTAGGGAGGCGCAGTAGGGGGGGTTTCAGATATCTGACACCATGCTGCCTTTCTCCATAAACATCAGTGGTGGAAAAAGTACTAATTTGTTTTACTTAAGTAAAAGTATCAATACTGCAATATAGAAATACTCTGTTACAAGTAAAAGTCCGGAAATCAAGTATTGGTATCAAAATCTACTACTAAAAGTAAAAGTACTCATACAGTATGTCCCATTACCCAGTTCTCAAATGTATAATAATCTTTTGAAAATAGCTGATCTACATGCTCACAATGTGTCGCATCGTGACGCATTGTGAGCTTTTAGAACGGCTATTTTCAAATGGCCTAAATGGGCTGAAGTAGTTAATGTATGTTTCGTAATAATAATCAAAATCTACAAAGTAACTAAAGTTTTCAAATAATTGTGTAGTGGAGTAAAAGTACAATATTTGCCTCTGAGATGTAGTGGAGTATAAGTAAAAGTATTGGAGTACTTGGAAATACTCAAGTAAAGTACAAAGTACAGTACTTGATTAAACCACTTTACACCACTGACACACACACACACACACACACACACACACACACACACACACACACACACACACACACACACACACACACACACACACACACACACACACACACACACACACACACACACACACACACACACACACACACACACACACACACACACACACACACACACACACACACACACACAGTTGGCAAACATGGCTTAGCAGTTGGAAGCACACTGGAACATTGCTACACATGGTATAGAAGCCAAAGCCACATAGACACAAACACAAGGTTGTATTCATGCATACAAACAGAACAGAACCTCTGTTTATAATAGGAAACATATATAGTGATAAACTGCTGCAGTGCACAAGAGTACAAACATCCTGAAAGAGACACAGCAATGATTACCCTATTTACTATTTTTGTTTCATGGTTTGTTATTTTCTTTCTATTGAAGTTTTAGCGCTTCGAGTTGTATTCGCTGTACAATTTCTGGTCAACATTTGTTGTTTTTAAATGTGTGTTTTTATAAATAAAAACCCGACTAGTAATCCTAGTAAATAGAGCTTGTGTTCCTAATTAAATCCACATGCTCGGGGAAGAATTTGCTTATGCAGCTTACAGTATAGACTTACTACTCTTTGAAAAATATTTACACATTCTCTTCTCACAGACGTATGTGTGTGCAGGCACAGCCACACACACACACACACACACACACACACACACACAGTGGTGGACTCAAATGGTGTACTTAAGTAAAAGTATCAATACTGCAATATAGAAGTACTCTGTTACAAGTAAAAGTCTGGAATTCAAAATTCACTTGAGTAAAAGTACCAAAGTATTGGTATCCAAATGTACTCAAAGTACCAAAAGTAAAAGTTTTTTTTTATTTTTTATAGCAGATCTACAAGCTGTGAGCTTGTAGATCGGCTATTTTCAAATAGCCTAGGTATAAAAGAGGGCTAAAGTGGTGTAATGTATGTTGTTTTGTGTTTTATATTGTAATATGTTTTATAATGTAATAATGTATATCTACAAAGTAACTAGTAACTCAAGTTTTCAAATAATTGTAGTGGAGTAAAAGTACAATATTTGCCTCTGAGATGTACAGTAGTGGAGTAAGTAAGTATAGACAATTGGAAATACTCCAGTAAAGTAAAAGTACCTCAAAACCGTACGTAAGTACAGTACTTGAGTAAATGTACTTAGTTACTTTACACCACTGCACGCGCACACACACACACACACACACACACACACACACACACACACACACACACACACACACACACACACACACACACACACACACACACACACACACACACACACACACACACACACACACACACACACACACACACACACACACACACACACACACACACACACACACACACACACACACACACACAGCTGAGCAGGGTTCGGTGTGTGTGAGCTGAAGTGGGCCGTTGTGAGGAATGCGTGTTGGCCCAGGAAAGCATATCGCCCAGAGAGCCAACACTGTTAGCTTTACAACACCTTCCACTGAAGCTAGACGCTCTGCCGTTAGTCAGGCAACTTAAACACACTGCCAGCTGAACCAACACGCTCACACGTACGCATGCACTCTGAGATACAGTATCCACTATACAGTAGGCTTGACTTACATGACATGTTATGACATGTATGATCATGAGATGTCAAGTTATGAGATGGATTGACTTACATGTCATGTTATGACATGTATTATTAGCATGAGATGTCATGTTATGAGATGGCTTGACTTAAATGACATGTTATGACATGTATTTGTTATGTCTATGAGGACTACGATGGAAATAAGTCCTGGACTTTATCATATCCTCGAATTGTTTTAACTTGTGTAATGACTTTTCAAATAAAAAGAACAGAAAAAGAAATACAATAAAACGACTTCCACCATGTTCAGTTTCGAACATACAGACAAGTGTGCCAATGGTTCCATAGTCTAGAGAAGAACCTGACAGAACTACGCATAGGGTTAGTTATGACAGCAATGATGTCATTTACTGACTCAAGATGCCCTAAACATAAATCTATACATAAGACTGCGTAGCACAGCAGAGCAGGTGGGAACCCCGATACTAACAAACATCTGGCTTGCACTGGAGCTTCTTGGAGCTCACAGCAGCAGCCTCACACAGACATTATACGCCACTGTGAGTCGTCTGATGCTGCCTTGTCTGTAGCGACACCACAGGTGGGCAGTATACAGTGGTGTGCAGAAAGAGAGAGATCTTCACAGGTACTGAGCACATGCTAAATTTGCGACACAGCATGTTCCCTTGAGCATAAAGCTTCCGACGCTGTCTATATATGTCCTTGTCATCAGAGAGGTCATTTGAGATTATATGGCCCAAATATTGAATCTCACAGCAGACACTAAGGGCAGTGCCAGAGAGATAGAAGTCAGGAAAGGTTAACTGTCCGTCTTCCCTGCTTTGGATCATCTTCGTCATCATCTTACTCTTTTTAGCATCGTATCTTATATCAAAATCAACACCATACTGTGAGCATGCCATGTACTCAGAAGCAGTTGAAGATTAGCTGTTAAAAGAAGATTAGCGTTATTACAAATTACAAATTAGTCAAAATGTTTCAAGATTTTCAAGGTGTTTCGACAGTAGCAGATCTGACACGTTGTTGAATATCCTAGGTGTAAAATAAGGTTAAAGTGGTTACACGGTTCCAACTCATTTTGGTGGTTCTCCCACTTTGAGAATCGCTGACAAAATTTGGAAAGCAAAATGTGAAATTAATGGAGGGAAGAAGGAAGGAGGATAAACTGAAGGAAGACAGAAGAGAATTTTGGACACGATCTGAATGTGAGGTGAGTTAAGGACCAGATCATAAGTTAGAGTAGAAACACCCTGCCAGACGGGTAGCACAGCTGAACAGGGCTCAGATTGCCTTCCAAAATATCATCGGTGTCGGGCAGAAACCTCTTATCTCCATTATTTTAAAGTATTAATGTTTTGTTTTGGTACATTAATGCCCTATACTTGATCATACAGTCAGTACAGTGCCACAAAAAAAGTATAGAAAATAACAGACACGTTTTTGCAGTAACAGTTTTGGACATATGAGGTTTCCACCCTGACAGTGCCAATATGCCGGGAGATTAACTGTGTCCCTGACCTCACATTCATCACCCAGGGAAAGGTTTCATCATCAGTCCCACTAGTGAGTGAGTGAGTGCAGAAGGTATTACTGTCCCAGTAGAAACAGGAGATAAGGTTGGTTTTACTTCTGGCCCCTACACCTGCCAGTAAGGACCCTCACCACCACATATAGAAGACCTGAGGTCGGTCCCTCAAATGCCAGCCCGGGACCTCAACACATATCGTCGCTGTCGGGCAGAAACCTCTTATCTCCATATCCAAGTTTTTTCGTAAATTAATGCCCTACTTGATCATACTACAGCGTCACACAAAAGTATAAAAATCCTGAAAAAGCTTTAGGATATGTCCTTTTGCACACCTATGAACGGACAGGTGCGTCGGAGTATGAATGCTGAATATGGAAGAAAAAGGGAGAAGGGAGAGGGAGTCCCGCACACTGTCTTCACTTATAAAGAAGTTTATTTAGGATGCAACGTTTCGGCCACCTGGACCTTCATCAGGCATGAATCCTGAAAAGTAACAGTTTTGGACATATGAGGTTTCCACCCGACAGACGATATAGAATAGAGTCTGATTGCTGAAAGAGTTTTGGTCCGATGTCGATCCCGATTTTGGGAGACTCCTAGACCACCGTAGCCATTCAGCCTGAACCACAGTCAGCCTGAATTTGGTTTGTAATTTAGTGGTAGTTAGTGTGATATGAGGACAGTGAAGTGCCTTCAATTCCAATTTCGTCAAACTTTACAACAGAGAGTGTTGAGAATCAGCTCATTAAAGATCCACACAGACTCTGTTGTAAAGTTCTGGATGAGTTTTTCAGACCTGAACTCCCAGAGCTTTACAGGAAAAGCAATGAAGTGTTGCAACACTGACTGTGTCCCGCACTGACTGGCATAATAAGTACAGGGAAAGGTTGGAGACAGAACATGATGAAACTCTCTGCCTGTCTACCACTATAGCCAAGAATAGACAGACTCAAGAAAAACAATAATATTCCTAACCCATATCCCCACCTGACACAACTGTGGTGCAAATGTTGATTCTTATAATATAGATCAGTGGGTTCTCAAACTTTTCCATGTCAAGGACCACCCAAAATGATATTTACTTGGCTGCAGACCCCCATCCCAAAAATATGTTGTGCCAGGGACCTCCAGATGCAAATATTTGAGTTAAAAATGTTCGCTTAAAATCCTATATATTCAAAGATGTGCACAAAATTTCAATATTTTTCAAAAATAGCAGATCTACAAGCTCATAGCGCGGCACGAAGTGGGCTTGTAGATCTGCTATTTTTGAATAGCCAAAGTATAAAATATGGTTAAAGTGGTTAAAATGATTGTGACACTATGTTAACTAATTTAGCTAAGCTGGAAGATGCTTCTGAACATATTACTAGATTGACCACTTCAAATACTCTCGTATTAAAATAATAACCAAAAATAGCCGATCTACTAGCCCTCATTGAGAGCTTGTAGATCGGCTATTTTCACTGTGCAACATGCTTCCATAGAATGCTGGTTTCTATGGAATCCAAATGACTGAAATCAGTGGTGACGACTGAGAACTTTAATCCATGAGTTCATGATGCCAGGGAGCTGGTCATCTGATCTCAGATCAGCTGGTATATAGAAGCATCCAGAGAGAAGCTTCATCAACACAAATAGAAAGCAGCTCGTAGCTGTAGCTGTCATCAGAGCACAAAGTATCTCTGGCACGGCCGACATCCCAGTGTGGGATTTGGGGGGCGTGTGAGAGGTCAAACATCACCCCCCACCCCCCCTAGTGGTGGGGTGAGTCAGCAGCATACCAACTCCCAGCTGACCCCCAACGGTCAGTTGACTGACTCAGGTCACGGTCATCCCAGGTCAAGAGGTCGAGTTACCATGGCTACGATGTGGCCAGGATCAAAGACCAGTGTCAAGAGTTGTATTAAAGCTGCATTCCAGCATTTGATTTTAATGAATTAAAAAAAAAGTCCTCTATGTCATCCCGGTGGGGGCTCCTCACTGGTAGGTGAGTCAGTATTATACAACAGCAGTGACAACACACAAATGTTTGGGGGGCGGAATCTATTAGCATAATGACTACATTTTGGGGGGGGGGAAACTGTGATGAAGCCTTCAGCGTGCCACAACAATGTACTGAAGGAACATGACAAATAGGCAGAAGAGATAGGGAAATATTCTCACCATAAATATATTATTCTTACCATGAAAAAATTACATTGTACAGTAAAGTGCATATTGCTAACATGGGACACACACATCATTAAGTAGCTACAGAATAAATACGGGGCAATAACAAATGCATGATAAACGTTCCGCCCTTACATCAAACAACTCTATTAATCCCATTAGGGGCAATTAGCTTCAAGCTGCTTGTAACACAGTGCAACACAGTTAACACACAACATACAAACAAACAAACAAACAAACACACAAACAAACACATACTCCATGGAGATAATGCTCAGGTAACAAGGTAAAGAGAATGTACAAAGAACAAGGAAGGTATTTATAAGTGTTATTGCGGAGCGAGGGGATTAACAATTTAGAATTAAGTTAATTTAGCAAGCGGATAAAACCGTAATGACGGTCAGATGCCGTGGAGAACATTCACCTGCTGAAACAGTGGTTCTCAACCTTTACTGGATCTCAGGGTCTACTTGAAACTCTCCAAAGTGTTCGAGGCCATACATAGCATACATACATAGCATTTTTAAAATGTGTTCTATTACTGGATTTTATGCCATCTCTAAAGGCCAGACCACACCAATGCAACTAGTCGCAACTCCTTGCAACAAAACAGTTTTAAGGCCAGTCCACACCAATGCAACTCCTTGCAACTGCCTTTGGGGATAATGTTTGCAAGGAGTTGCATTGGTGTGTGACTTGCCTTTAAGGGATAGTTCATCCAAAAAATATCTTATTTTCAATTAGACTTTAATTCAAGGAGATGTTTTAGTTTTTGTCGCATTCCTAAGCCAATAATTTGATGACCGGCGGAAAGATGCTAATGTCATCAAATTATTGGCTTAGGAATGCGACAAAAACAAACAAATCTCCATGAATTCAAGCCTCCATGGGGTGTGTAATCGATAGAAAAAAAGTATTTTTGGTCATTTTTATCCCTTTAATAAGGCTGTGATGTTTTTCAAGGTTTGCAACGGTTATTGTATGTGTTTTTAGTTTGTTGTATGTAGGCATGTACAGAATATATGATTTGTTTTTGTCTACTGATCTATACATGTCACGACTGTGACATGTATTTATGTTGGGACCCTCTCGAAAAGGAGATGGTACATCTCAAGGGGTTCATCCTATAATAAAGACACTTGAACACACATGGATGTCTGCTTGTCTACGGGTCTCCAACTGTGCTCCCTCGACTCTGTCTCGTTCTCAGGCCAACTCTTCACCTTCCTCTTAAAGGAATTCTTGCTGGGAGAGTACTGTTCCTCTCAACTGGGCCGGATCTGTGGAAGAATGTGTTCTTTGCTGAGCTACTTAATCCATTAAGACCGGGAGAGAATCTGTGTCATTTTTAGATTTATTTGGGCTATTCAAAAATAGCAGATACTGTATACAAGCACATAGTACGGCACAGAGTGCCGCGCTACGAGTAAATTGTACAGAACGTTTGTCTGACTGTGTGTAGACTGTTGTATGAATGAACATCCCTGATTAACGTAAACTGGTTAAATGTCCTGTGGGGACAGTGTTTTTGTTTGTCTACAAGACTAAATCTTATTAGGGTTTTAGGCCTTTATTAAGCCTACTTTCATTGTACGACTAAGAGCAAAAATAGCACTTCTACAAGCTGTGCCATGACTCGATGCGTTGTGAGCTTGTAGATGTGCAATTTTCGCTATTTATTTTTTGTGTTTGGGAAGTCTTCGCCTATATGCCCAAAATTAGGAAGCCAGGTTGAAAATGGTTAGCGATGTGGAGGAAGCAATTACTGTTGGTGGGCCACCAGGGTTAGGGGTATGCTAACCCTAACCCTAACCTTCCTATCAGACAAAGATTTGGCATCCCCCCACCCCCCTGTAGTAACTCTGAGGAACCCCTAGGGGGTCCCGAACCCCCTGTAGAAGACCCCTGCCCGTAGAACCTCTTTTGAAGAAGAGTGTAAAAGTGAAAATTAACTCTATAAACGCCATTGACTCGAAAACGCGTCAATTACTACTTCATCCACCCACGCCATTGACGCGTTTGACGCGTTGGAATCGCGTTCATTGTTTAATCTCTGATCGCGCTATGCTGCTTAAAATTCAATGTTATTCTCGAGTTCCACTTACTTCACCCATATCTGCATCCGGTTTCATGACGTGGGTTCCGTTTCCGGTTTTTGATTATTTTCCCCCGGTAATTTTCGTCCAAAATAGGTAAACAAACGGTTTTTCACACGGTATAACGGACAAACGGACAGCTTCTCTTCTATAATCTATGGTCTGGGTGACGATCAGTCATCGCCGTCGTGTATCACATCGTAATTTTGCCTGATCAAAACAATCTGGGAATACGTCACATCCGTTTTCATGTTTTTCCCTGTCTAATCTCCAAAGAAGGGTGACAGAGACCCAACGACCCAATCAAGCTGTCATGTGCTGCTCTCTAGTGGCGGATTTGTGCTGCGTCTTTAAATTATGTGTCTTTCAATTATTTTCATGAAAAAAATTCAAAATATAAAAATAAAAAAACACGAAAATTGCTGGCACTGGGGGAGTACTTTATGAAAATACTCTGGCAGTCAAAGAGCTAAGGCGGAGACAACATGAAAGAACAGTTTTATCCATGGATAACGGATTACTGAGATTAGCTCAAATAAGGAGCTGATTGACTCAGGATTAGACACGCTGAATGCAAACAGGCTTACAAAGCAGTAAAAGATAAGGAAGGGATCTAAACGTGACCTTTATTTCAAGGGATCAATCGTCACAGCTCCTTTTCAACACTAAATCTGTCGCTTCATTCAACCTTTGAGATGAGAAATAACAAGTACAAGTTTGAAGAATAAATAACCTACATCCTCCGTTCCTTGATGCTGAGCCAAACTGTAAGAACAGAATCAAGAGGAAAAAATGGGGCTCACAGCTCACTTGTTGAACGCTCCAAAGGTTTTTTATTTGTGACAAACAGCAGATACCTTTTCGGTCTTTTGCAAATAGTGATTAACGACTTTAATAACTGGAAGGAAAGCCTGTGTCAGATTATTATAGTTAAAACAAAATGATCCGTGGCGAACAGAGAATACAGAGAGACAGAGGCTATCATCATTAGTCCAGGGCAGTGGTTTTCAACCTTTTTCATATCAAGGGCCATTATTTAAACACCATTTGATGAGATTTAGACTCTCAGACCCAAAACTTTGAATATTTTGTCATCGTTGGATAACACTTTGTCCACAATTCCATGCTGTGTTGATGTTGGTACCAATAGGAGAGATAACAGGCAAACGTTGATCAAAATAACAACTGTTCTACATTACTAATTGTGTAGACTTCTTGAAAATTCAGAGACAGAGAGAGAGAGACAGACAGAAGACCCCTGCCGTGTGTGTGAGAGAGAGACAGAGAGACAGAGAGACAGAGAGACAGAGACAGACAGACAGAATATTCCTTGGACACTAGGTCAGACAGACAGCCAGGAGAAGAAACGGGCTGAGCCATCACTGTGTGTGTGTGTGTGTGTGTGTGTGTGAGTGAGTGTGTGAGAGTGTGCGTGTGTGTGTGTGTGTGTGTGTGTGTGTGTGTGTGTGTGTGTGTGTTCACATGCGTGCAGCATGGCCCCTTCTTTCCGCTGTTCAGGTTTTAACAGGTCCGTTTTAAAGAAAAGGAATGAAGTGCATTCTTCTGTTTTCTCCCTCTCTCTCTCTCTCTCTCTCTCCTCTCCTCCTGTGTCCAGTGTTGCCAGATTTAGCGAGAGAAACAAGCAACCAGGTCTATGAAAACAAGCCCAAAAGAAGCGACTACATTAGGCCACATGAGCACTTTAAACCTATGCGGAAACGCCGAAACGGCTATTTGAAAATAGCCAATCTACAAGCTCACAACGATGCGACACGTTGGGAACTTGTAGATCTGCTATTTTCAAAAAGAAATATGGGAAAAAAGTGACAAAATTCAACTATTTAAAAAATATTTTAACAACACAAATCTGGTACGTGGGGGTCCCATGGCACAAAATGTTTTCAGATGGGGATACGCGGACAAATACATATTAATTTGGGGGGTCCTTGACATGAAAATGTTTGAGAACCACTGGTTTAAACAACATTTAGGAAAACTAACAACCTGTCGTAACTCCTTGCAACAAAACAGCTTTGAGGCCAGTCCACACCAACGCAACTCCTTGCAACTGCCATTCGGGATAATGGTTGCAAGTTGTCGCACGTTGTAAGGAGTTGCAAGGAGTTGCATTGGTGTGGACTGGCCTAAAAAAACACAACTACCAATATTTACAAGCACACTTTACAGAAAAACAAGCCCAAAGTCGCTTATAATAAGCAGACTTGGCAACACTGCCTGTGTGTGTGTGTCTGACATGCCCGTGGCGCCCCCCCACAGGACAAAAGACTACAAACACCTCTTTAGCTGCGGAGGGTGACGGGTTCGACACGCACGGCACACCGTTCAGGGCCTTTTGCCTCTGGAATGCAGGAATATCCCCCCAATGCTCTGCAGGCACAGCAGTTAGCTTAGCAGGGAGCACAGAGGTGGCTGATGGGAAACAGGAAACGTCAGTGTGTGTGTAATGAGCCTGGATCTCAGATCCCACAGGGAGCGACAGCATGATGTCATGCCAAACGACGGCCATTAATGGACACAGACACACACAGGGGTTTCCTGTCAAACCCCCCCCCCCGACCTGGCTGTAGCCCAAAGAAGAGTGTGCAAATTGAACCGTATAAAGGGTTTCATTTGGTTCCGTTTGTACGCTCTCGTGGGTTAAATGAACACTGAGTGTTTTTACGGTGCACAGCTTTACAGTACGGCGTGAAGGAAGGCTAGGGGTTCGCGCTTCAGTGAGCGTCTGTGCTCTCCAGGGTTCTCTAGTCGGGGGTTATGTCCTCTGTTCTGCTGCCCCCAGGCCCAGGTTCCCAGGCCCCTTGGCCCTTCCTTCCTCCCTGTTTTGTCTCCTCTTCCTGGATCTGATCCAGGAAGAGGATCCGTACAGGAAAAATACTCAAGTGTCAAAGCTACAAACCCCAAGACTTATTTTATTTAATAAAACCTTCTTCTAAACAATCTGCAGAGGTGCCGTGGTGATTTTTTAACTGGGGGGACGCTATTTTTAAACCTATAAGACCTGAGGCGATTCTTTAAAAAAATCTAAATCCTAACAGTTTTTTGAAAAAAATTAAAAATATATTTTTTCACGATTTTTCAAAAATAGCAGATCTACAAGCTCGTAGCGCTGCACTCGGTGCCGCGCTACGAGCTTGTAGATCTGCTATTTTTCAATAGCCAAAGAAATCTAAAGTGACACAGATGCGTTCCAGGTCTTAAAGGGTTAATGACGACGTCACATGCACGTGCGTGAATGCGCACAGACACGCTTTGACCAGCATTATGAAATATTCATTTTTAGTTTGATGTTTGATTAATTTTAGTTAGGTTGACATACGCATAAGTATAGTTTTAGTTAGACATTTACTATTTGTTCTTTAGTTTTTATTTAGTCTTCGTCTTTGTAACTTTTCCAAGGAATGCCTTGATTTATCGAACCTAACAAAAGGTACAGTAGGTAGGCTATAGACCAAAGCATTCTACTGATGGGGTGTGAAGTGCCTTTAACTGCTTCCTATTGTTTTCCTTAAGTAGCCTACCAATAACTTAACTGCATGCTACGCTACTACAGCGGAATAGGCTATCATACAGTACATGTATAGTGTCACAGTAGTATCGGAACGCAGTCTCGCAGGCATGCAGGTGCATGGCGGTGCGTTACTGTTGAGTGATGAAACAATGTTGCACATTAAAGCTCATCATCTGGGGACCCCCCAAAATCATTTGGGGACCCCCCTCTTGGTCCCGACCCCCAGTTTGGGACCCACTGTGGTAGAGTACATTAATAGGAAATGGCCTCCCATTGAGAAATGTACCGTCACAGTGTCGGGTCAGACACCGACTCTCCGACTGATTTGATGACAAATTAAATAAAGTTGTTTGAAGCAGACAGCATTGGATGCTTAGATGCACTGCCAGATTTTTTGTGTAGTTACTTTAGTTTAGTGTAATTACCTCCCTCCATCGGGAGAGACATACAACTTATGGGCTGTAGATTTCACTTAACTCAGAGCGTAAAATGCACCCAAATGAATTAAGTTAATTTAACTGGAACCAAATGGACCCTTAAATGTTTTTGTTTTGTTTGTTGTTTAATAATGCTGAGGTTTTTACTGTGTGCTATGGCCCTCTGTAGGCTAAGGACAATCCAATTATATCTGTCCCTGTTTAAACCCCTGTGCTCATTTATTCCCAGGTTTTATTTTTCATGTCCCTAGTTTTGCACCAGTATAGCTGAAGCTAGCTGTTCTACTAGGCCAGGGTTAGGGTTTTTATTAATATCTAATAGCAGTTTTTGGAACATTAGAGCACTGGTTCTCAAAGTGGGGTCCGAGGACCCCCCAGGGGTCCTTGGGAGCGTTCCATCGGGGTCCCCAGCAAAATGAGGAACACCTTTTGGCCAGTGGTGGAAAAAGTACTTAAATGTTTTACTTAAGTAAAAGTATCAATACTGCAATGTAGAAGTACTCTGTTAAAAGTATAAAGTCCGGAATTAAAAATTTACTAGAGTAAAAGTACAAAAGTATTGGTATCAAAATGTACTTAAAGTACCAAAAGTAAAAGTTGAAAAAATGTACAACGTGTCGCGTAAAAATACCTCAAAATTGTATTTAAGTACAGTACTTGAGTAAATGTACTTAGTTAATTTCCACCACTGCTTTTTGCTAAGACAGGCAGCCTCTGTGGATAGCTTTAAAGTACAGCTCAAGACCTATTTCTTCACTCTTGCTTTTAGTTGATTTTTAAGCCTCTGTGTTGTTATTCATGTCCTCACTGTTTTGCCTGATTCACTGCCTTTTTTAATGTTGTTTTATGCTTTTGCTTTTCTTTTTTTGCTTCATTGCTAACTTATTCGTACTTTTTCTGTAAATGTTATTCTTGCTCTGTAAAGCACGTTGAGCTGCATTTCATGTCATGAAAGGTGCTATACAAATAAAGTTTATTATTATTCAAAAATATCAGAACTACAATCTCACAATGCGTCACGTTGTGAGCTTGTAACCAAACCAAAACCAAACCAAACCAGTATTTGCTGTTGTCAACATCAAGTCTGTTGGAACACAATCAGTAATATCCAGACAGACAGACAGACAGACAGACAGACAGACAGACAGACAGACAGACAGACAGATGTCAACATAAAATCTGTTGGAACACAATCAGTAATATCCAGACAGACAGACAGACATGTCTAAAAAGTATAATATTTGCCTCTGATGTAGTGGAGTGGAAGTAAAAATAACTCAAATTTGTACTTAGTTACTTTTCACCACTGGAACACACTCAGTAATATCCAGACAGACAGACAGACAGACAGACAGACTCTGCTAGAGGGAAAGACCAGTGGAGCAGCATACATACATACATACATATTGTAGTAATAATAATAATAATGACAAGTGGAGTGTGATCCAACAGCATGTCACAATGTATTACAGCGTTGTAATATTGTTATGAAACAGCCTGGAGCGCAAACAACATCCATAGCTGGAGCTGAATGGATCTGGTCTGGGTCTGCAGAAAGTTGTCTGAAATTACAGCTACAGTGTGGGGGTCTGTACTGTACAAGGACCCCCTGTCCCTCTATCCCACCCAGGCAGAGGAGAGATGGAGGGAGGGAGGGAGGGAGGAAGGGAGGGAGGGAGGGAGGGAGGGAGGGAAAAGAGTGATCGTCCGAAAGACGGGTCAAAGAGTTAAACACTAAACTATATACCGTTTTTCAGGCCAAGGACCCCTTAGCAGAGAGAGAGATTAAGTAGGGACCCCCACTACATGTTGTCTTTTTCATACATTTCATAGATAGCTTTATAGACTTGTTTGACAGCACTGTCATGTTGGATTCATGTGTATTTTCAGACAGTTAACCACTTAAACCCTCAATACTTAGAAAACTTGTACTGTATGTACTCGGTCTGCTCTTTTTTCCCCCTACACCAAACCTCTGCCGAAAATAGCAGATCTACAAGCTCACAACGTTCAGCTATTTATTTTTTGCAGAATCTTCACCTCCAGAATAAGGATGCTACTGGTGTTCATGTGGTTTAAGACACGAAAACGTACAGTGAAAATCTAAAAATATGAGATATAAATAAACAAAGTGTTGGATACTGATAAATGACCTGACACTGAAGGGAAGGCTGATCCAGTGAATGAGTGAGTGAGTGACTGTAATTCTAACATCATCTGACTGACTGACTGACTGATTGACTTACTGACCGACTGACAAACCGACTGGTGACCGACTGACCGACTGACTGAGCAAGTGAGGGAGTGAGTGAATATACGCATGCATACTATAATGATTACATGAGTCCATCATACAGATCACCTTCCATTGAACCATTGATAGACACCCAGCTTCCACAAACAAACATGTTCAAACCTGTTTTAACAGTGCCACAATTTGACTGAAATTCAAACTTGAGACGACATTCACTCACTCAAGAGCGTTCTCTGTCCGACACACATTCCAACACAAGCTAGTAGATTCAATATTCAGATGACTCGATGCGTTCCAGTCTACATATTATCTGTCAGAGTCGTAAACAAGTTTCCCCCGTGAAAGGGGGCTCTGTCCCCGGGGTTAATGTGGTTAATGAGCTTATTAGTAACCGATTGAGTTCAGAGAACTTGCGGTGGCTGCTTAGGGGTGGCGTAGTAATGGCTGCAATGGGCGCCTGGCGTCTGTGGGAGAGGAAGATCACTGTTAAATGTGTTATTAGGGCTTGCTAAGGCAATGAACTATAGTACATACTGGTTTTCTATGTAGTACAGTACATACTTGTTTTCTATGTAGTACAGTACATACTTGGTTTCTATGTAGTACAATACATACTTGGTTTCTATGTAGTACAGTACATACTTGTTTTCTATGTAGTACAGTACATACTTGGTTTCTATGTAGTACAGTACATACTTGGTTTCTATGTAGTACAGCGTATCTAAACCGAAGTTTAGAACCTCTAACCGACTTAATTGAGAAGCAGGGTTTTCTCAAATGACCTTTCTGATGATAAGGACATAGACAGCATCGGAAGCCGTATGCTCAAGGGAACATGCTGTGTCGCAGATTTAGCACGTGCTACAAACAAGGCAGCATCAGACGACTCGCAGTGGCTTATAATGACCTGCTGCTGAGAGCTCCAAGAAGCTCCAGTGTAAGCCAGATGTCTGTTAGTGGGGTACCCACCTGCTCTGAGCTGGGAACACACAACTAAACCACTTGATAAACCCTATAGTTGACCACTTATTAAACCCTGTAGTTGACCAGGGACCCCCATGGGTCTATGCTGCTTTCTTCCCTTAACACAAAATCTCTTCGCTGAAATAGGCAATCTACAAGCTTGTAAATGGGCCATTTTCTCAAATGTTTGTCCGAGAATAGAGACTATGTTTCATGCATGTGTTTAACTACATAATAATCTGGGGTCTGGCAAACTTCTCTGTGTAGTGTGTGTGTGTCTGTGTGTGCGCATGTGCGTGCGAGTGTGTGTATGTGTGCGTGACCGTGCGTGACCGTGTGTGTGTGTATGTGTGTGTGTGTGCGTGTGTGACCGTGCACGTGTGTGTGTGTGTGTGTGTGTGTGTGTGTGTGTGTGTGTGTGTGTGTGTGTGTGTGTGTGTGTGTGTGTGTGTGTGTGTGTGTGTGTGCAAGCATCTGGGCTTGCAGTGAATCTGTCTGCAAGGTTTATTTTAAACTGTTGCGCATCAATGCCCCTCTTTCACAATATGACAGAAGCCAAAAGCCAAAAGCATCTCCCAGCTGGCTGGCATCCTACACGCACACGCACACGCACACGCGCGCGCACACACACAGAGAGAGAAATGAAGAAAGACCACCTCATGCTCAAACCAGTGCCAAATGCCAGCAGGCACAAGGTACCAGCAGAGTGATATCACCAGGCATGACGTCCCACAGCCAGAGACGCTGAGGAATTGGGACTGGATGGAATTCCTGGCAAGTTACATACAAATGACTTCATCGATTGGGATTCCAAGCCAAATCCAAGCTAATATAATGTTGCTGTCGGTGCAGAAACCTCTTATGTCCATATTTTAACCTTTTGTGTTTTTTTCGTAAATTAACGCCCGTGCTTGATCATACTACAGTGTCACACAAAGGCATCAAAGTGACGCGTTTCGAGCTTGTAGATCTGCTACTTTTGCTGTTTTCGAATTAGAATTCTGAATAGTAAACGGTTTTGGACATATGAGGTTTCCGCCCGACAGAGACAATAAACTACTTTCTTCTTTCTCTTCCTGGAAAAGTCAGCATGCTGAAATAAGAAGCCATTGTTCAATGCATCAATAAAAAAACCAAATCAAAAGTGTGAAATCAGGCAGGCAGGTTTCTGAACTGTGCACAGCCTTCCTCTGAGACACAGAGCCAGTCGACAGAAATGGTGCCATCTTATACTGAGCTTTGACCATTTATATGAAGATAATGGTTGAAAATGATACAAGAAGAATGGGCTCCTCGATGTAAAATTTGCCCAAAATGTTAAACATGTCATATTAAAATGGTCAGTAATGTACAGTACACATGATGTGAACATGCATGGTACATCATCATGAGACTTAAATGTACCCTTCAACTTCTTGTGTATGCCCAAAATGATTGGATATATAGGTTTTATAGCAATTTGTAGCAATGTAGAAATATTAGACCTTAATTGTCAAATGTTCAATCATAATCTAATCATGTATACTTTACATTACTTAAGTATATACAAATATTTAGTTTTTTTCATTTTGGACCAAATAGCCAATTTTACATCGAGGTGGCCACTCCTTAGTGCGCACTCTTCCTGTTACAGTTGATAATGGGTGAAGTGCTCAGTCAACTCTTTGAGAGTTTCATTGACACCGAGGGGTTTTGCAGTGAGTGCATGCAGTCAGTCAGTGAAACACACACACACAGCTCTGCTAACACACAACAGCTGCACAAGAAGACAAAGAGCCAATATCTGCTCTTACAATGGAGCCAGAGAATGCACTTTAGCTTTGATATTTCGGCATCATTTCCAATGGCCATGTGTGTCCTGTCTGTCTGTCTTTTTGTCTGTCTAGCTCCTCCCCAGGCTCTCTGACACCAGACGGTCACAGGGGTTTGTCTGAGGGTTCCAGAGGAAATAGCAGATTTATCCCATCTATATATATGTATGCTTTATTATTTTATTAAAGGACGTGAATAATAGAATTTTAATCTGTGTCATAAATATTGCTCATGTATGACTGATTGCTCTCATACTCCCACTGTCAGAACAGATGCGATAGGCCGCCAGCTCACACACACACGCGCACACACACGCGCACACACACACACACACACCCACACACACACCCACACCCACACCCACACCCACACACACACACACACACACACACACACACACACACACACACACACACACACGGTCCCATGGGGAATTATGAGTCCCATATGTGCAGCTGTGGACTGCATGTGTGAATTATGTGGGGGAGAGAAGAGAGAAAAACAGAAAGATATAGACAGACAGATAGACAGACAGATAGACAGATTAACATGTACAGAGCAGAGAAAGAGAAACAGTCAGGTATATAGAGATAAGACAGACAGAGAGGGATGACATGCGGTAAGAGTGGTCAATAAATCACTATTATATAGATGTTATGATAAGAGACAGACTAGATATCTGGAATGTTGTCTTTTCCTGGTTTAAAAAGGCTGCTTTAGAGAAAGTGGCGTCATTTTCTGAACTTATACCTGACTGCTCTAGCTGTTATATTATATTTGCCTTTACCCAGTTATTAGTTAATTATAGATCTGTGGTTCTAAAACCTTTTTATTTCAAAGACCCCCATTAGTCTGAGAGTGTAGAAATGGAACCAAATGGACCCGTAGACCTTTCTGGGTCCCTTTGGAAACCAGCTCAAGGAACCCTGAGGGTACCTGGACCCCACTTTGAGCACCACTATATTAATACTATATTAATATTGAGTAATATAGGCATTACTTGAAGATTACTACAACTCTAATCTTGTAAATGTGTTGACAATAGTCAACTCAACAATATCATTATTATTGAGGTAGATGGTTAAAAAAAGAAACACATCGTTTGATTTTGTCCATTACACCTACTGTAGTGGTTCTCAAACTTTTTCAGGTCAAGGACCCCCAAATTAAAGTACATTTGGCCGCGGACCCCCATCTGAAAATAGCACAGACAAGCTCACAACGCATCGTATAGCGACCTGTAGTGAGTTCAAATCTATGTTAAAGTGCTTACCCTTAAACAGATTTTTATGCTATTTTAACAAATTTTGCTGAGGATCCCCCGGAACCCGCTGAAGGGCCACTGGGGGTCCCCGGACCCCACTCTGAGAACCACTGGCCTACTGTAACTCCGTTGGGAGCTTTTGGCATCTTCAGGGAGAGAAACCACACCAGTGTAAAAGCCTGATGACTGACCCGTTATTCACATACATGGTTTCTACAACAAGCCCAAGGCACAGCTGCAAAACTCACTCAATAATCCACTGTACTACATGAGAGGGGAGGGGGGGCTGGGGGCTGGGGGGTTCTGTAAATAGATTTCAGTCACATCGCCTGCTTGATATCAGGATGTATATTCATGTGTATAGTGCAGCCTTAAAGGAAATGTACATGCAGGGAAAACCCCTTAAACAACAGTCTGAGAAACTGAACTGGTGTCTATACACCAAGGGTTCCCAAACTTTTCAGGCTGCGACCTCCCAAAATATTCGTATTTCAACTGGGGAGCCCCAAAAATAATCATATTTGAACTGGGGACCCCCCCCCCCCCCTGCAACAAGCACTTGGAATTGTAGGAGTTGAGGCATTGCATTTAGTTTGACTTGGTTTCACAGACATATAAATATTGCAAAAATAGCAGATCTACAAGCTCACAACACAGTGAGATTGTAGATCGGCTATTTTCATAATGTTTGCCTCTTTCTTACATAATAGCCTATTTAACAACCCCCAAAATCATTTGGTGACCCCCACTTTGGGAACCACTGGTCTCTACTCTCTACACTATAGATGTCAGTCCCATAAATTAGGATGTATATTCATCATGTGTAGTAGGCTTAGCCTTAAAGGAAAAAGATACAGGAAAACCCCTATTAAAACAGTCTGAGAAACAGCCAACTGAACTGGTGTCTACACACTCTGTGATTTCCTGCGTGTTAAAATAAAGTGTCACTTCACTCCCTGACACGCCCGACAACTTAGGGCGAGAGAGTGACAACAAGTCATTAACACCGCATCTGGGAAGAACAGAGAACTGTAACAGATTTCTACATCGTTACCCATGAAATGCGTTATTAATGATCCTACCTGTAAACTGAGCGCGATCTGACGAATGTACATCATATTCAGATCCTCCAGAATCCACAGCTTATCTTCCATGATGGAGAATTTATCCACCGGCATCTTTTTATGAAGAAGAGATGGTATAATATCCTCAAAAATCACTTTGAAGACTATAATTAAACTACGCGAGTCTTAAAATCCGTGCGTTTTGAGGCAAAAAACAAGCGAAAACGCCATCATTTCAGATCAAAAAGTAAAACAAATACTGCACTTGTTGTCAATGTAGTTTCTGCTCCAGGTTTATATTTTCTGAAGAAGCACCGCCGGTCTGAAGGACCTGCGCTGTAATCCTCTCCGTGCGTAAAAATGATTATGTATCCGCTTAATAACGTGTCCAAAACGCCATCGATCGTCTTCCATGTAAAGTTTTACCAGCAGATACAATGTAACAGACAGACAGATGTGGAGAGACAACAGTCAGGCTTCAACCCATCTGACAGCACGGACTGAACACTGTAAGAACACTGTAATAGCTGTAATAACACTGTATTAACTAATAAGCCCCATCCAGTACATCCAAGCCTATAAAAAAAACTAAATCCCGAACTCGTTCACTGCGCGTATTCTTTTGCACTTTCCTCTTTCCCCCCTCTCTCCCTCTGTCTTTCTACCACTCTCTCTCCCTGTCTCTCTACCTCTCACTCTCTCTCCCCCCCTCTCTACCACTCTCTCTCTGTCTCTCTACCACTCTCTCTCTCCTCAGGGTGTTCTGTGTAACAAAGCTCTCTCTCTCTCAGACTCCCACAGTGAACAGAACAGGCTCAGCAGCCTCAGAGGGAAGAACCGCTGTTCTGTTCTCTGTTCTCCACTCTTTGTGTCCCTCAATAGTGACTGTCTGTCTGTCTGTCCAGTCCGTGTCCGTTGTGTGTGTGCGTGTGTGCTGTGTGTGTGTGAGACAAGACCTCTCTCCGCAAAAAGGGCATCGCCTCCTCCGCGTTTGAGAGCGCTCCGTGTGTGTGTGTGTGTGTGTGTGTGTGCGCACGAGCGTGCGTGCGTCCAGTGGTGGACAAATAAGTAGCAATATACTTATAGTAGTAAATATTCAACTCAAGTATTCAAGTACAACTTACAAAGAACATGTTCTTATCAATGCATTGCTGTTTTGACATTTAGAACATTACCAAAAAAAATAAAAAAACGTTAAAAGATTTCAGAATCTTTCAGAATCTTTCAGAATCTTTCAGAATCTTTCAGAATCTTTCAGAATCTTTCAGAATCTTTCAGAATCTTTAGATTAAAAAAACATTTTCACAACATTTAATTTGGGTCCCAAGGAGTTTGAAATGTAGAATATTAAGTCATGTCTTGAAAAAGAAAATTATCTTTTTTTTGTTACTTTGAGTAGCCTATAAAGTAAATCGTCTCTGTCAGGTGGAAACCTCATTATGTCCAAAACAGTTATTTTCAGGATTCAAATATATATTCAATATTATTATTCAAAAATATAAAAAGTATCAGATCAACGAGCTCAAAATGCGTCGCTTCGCACTGCCTTTTGAGCTTGTAGATCTGATACGTTTGATGCTTTTGTGTGACGCTGTAGTATATGATCAATAGGGGCATTAATTTACGAAAAAACACTTCTGCCCGACAGCAACAAAATGTACTTAGTTACTTGTCCAGTGTCCACCATTGGACACAACTAGCCCCCTGTGTGTGTGTGTGTGTGTGTGTGTGTGTGTGTGTGTGTGTGTGTGTGTGTGTGTGTGTGTGTGTGTCCTTACACTGAACTCAGCTGTTCTGCTAAATTAACCCACACAAAGCGCCTCTGGCCATGGCCCATGCTAATGAACAAAAAAAAAGGGTCAGAAACAGAGAAAGAATCTGGCCAGAGGAGGAGAGAGGTTACTGTAGATTAAAAAGTCTCCACGCCCCTCTAAAACAAATAAATACATAAATAAATACCAGACTGTCACAGAAGCTTAGTGGTCTGTGTGTGTGTGTGTGTGTGTGTGTGTGTGTGTGTGTGTGTGTGTGTGTGTGTGTGTGTGTGTGTGTGTGTGTGTGTGTGTGTGTGTGTGTGTGTGTGTGTGTGTGTGTGTGTGTGTGTGTGTGTGTGCGTGCGTGCGTGTGCGTGCGTGTTGGTAGGGAGGGTAGGGCTTTGTTAATTTTATGGGGTGGATAATAAATGGTCAAATTATAACCATGTCAGATGACTTTGTGGTTGAGAGTCAAGAGCAAAACAGAGAGAAAACTCCCCCCAAAAATGTGTTCACACACACTGTTTGTATGTGTGTCTACTGGTACAAATTGCTAGAAGTTTGGATTGGATAAGATAAGCGTTATCCAACTCGGTCAAGGGGCCAAGAGTATTTCTTTGTTTGGAATGGCCAACTGAAATATGTCAGGATGTACAACCCCCCCTCTGTCACCGAGTGGCTTTAATCTTTTCATTGCTTCTTGAACTCTAGTGTCCCGGGGATGTTAGTGGGGGTGGGATGGGTTAGGGTTGGTTTAGGGTTGGGATGGAGGAGGGGGGTTCCCCAGCATATCACCATGATGTTCCTGTTGTTCATTCATTGTGTTATGTGTTATTGAGAAGAATGCATTATGGGGAAATAAATGCGGTTAATGGAGATTCATGTTTTGTGTTTGTGCTGCGTCATTCATTTTGTCCATTGACGTTGTATGTCATCGCTGTCGGGTGGAAAACCTCATACGGTATGTCCAAAAAACTGTTACTTTTCAGGATTCAGATAAAAAAATAGCAGATCTGTAAGCTCAAAACGCGTTGTGATGCGATGCGTTTTGAGCTTGTAGATCTGCTATTTTTGCTACTTTTGTGTGACACTGTAGTATGATGGCCGATAGGGGTAGTTTTAGGTCAGGGTTAGGGTTAGAATTAGGGTCTAATTTGGAGTGAAATGGTCAGGTGCTGAGTGAGTGAGTTATAAATAAAAGTGTGTCCCTATCAAAAGGAATTGTTATGACTATTTGGGGCAAGAGCCGTTTAAATGACCCCCACACACACACACACAGAATAAGCAATAATACACACAATGCCAAATTAGATTGTCCACCCTGAGATTGGGAGGTCGAGGTTCGATCCCCCTGGCCGGGTCATAGCTACCAAAGACTCTAAAATGGGACCCCATGCCTCCCTGCTCTTGGCACTCAGCATCAAGGGTTGGATTGGGGGGGTAAGACCCTGTGACATACTAGCGTCATGTCCAGGGGGTGTACTTTGGAGGTGGGCTCCTGACCTATAGGGCCACATGGCTCAGCAAGGCTTACTTACTTACTTAAATCCCACAGCTACATCCACAATGTCCATTAACCCATTAAGACCGGGAACGCATGTGTGTAACCACTTTAACCATTATTTTATACTTTGGGCTATTCAAAAATAGCAGATCTACAAGCTCATAGCGCAACACCAAGTGCCGCGCTATGAGCTTGTAGATCTGCTGTTTTTTTTTAAAATCGTGAACATTTGTGCAAATGTTTGAATATCTATATTTTTTAAGCGAACGTTTGTAACTCAAATCTTTGCTTCTGGGGGGTCCCTGGAACAAAATATTTTGAGATGGGGGTACGCGTCATATAGGCCTACATACGTATCATTTTGGGTGGTCCTTGACATGAAAAAGTTTGAGAACCACTGATATTATAGCAACACAATTCTTTTCAAAAAACTATTAGGATTTAAAAGACATTTGTAGAATCCCCAGAAGCAAAGATTTGAGTTACAAATGTTAGCTTTAAAAATATATATATATTCAAAGATTTGCACAAAATGTAAAAAAAAAAAAAATAGCAGTTTGAGCTTGTAGATCTACTATTTTTGAACAGCCCAAAGAAATCTTAAAATGACACACAGATGCGTTCCTGGTCTTAATGGGTTAATCTCATTCCGATTTATGTTTCCTATATCTTCCTCAGGGTGCTGCAGTCCAGCAGAACAAGCAAATCTCCAAAGTTTGCTCCACTTGACTCTGACTCTGAGCCTTAAGCTCCACTTGTATTGCTCTCCTTTGGGAGGGAGGGAGGAGGAAAAAGGAGCGATTTATGCTGCCTGTAGCACTTTATAAAACCTCTATACATCTATCCTCCACCGCCTTGTCCTGCTTGACCCCATACAGCTGGCCGTCGTCAGTGTCCAGCAGAAACCTCGTATCTCAACGTTTAAAATGTGTAGGCTGTTTTTTTTCTCCCCGTAAATCAATGCCCTACATCACACAAAAGTAATGGAAATAGCAGATCTACAAGATCTACGTAGAGCTAGTGGAACGGCTATTTTCAGTACTTTATTTTTGACTTTTTCCCCCAAAAGGCCCACACTGCCACGGACGATTTTGATGACTTTTTTGGGGGGTGTTTCCACTAGATGGTGCTTTTCTCTAACACATGAGTGACCATTTCATCCCCAGATGCACACAGAACCAGGAGAATCGTCTGTATCTCGCCTCCTGTGTTTTACAATGTATTTTTGACGAGACATGCTAGACGGCCTATAACAAGACAACGGGGGGTCAAGAAGACATGTTCTTTTTTTTGTGGAAGCACAGTGAAACCCCCCGTGATTAGCAACCATCAGGGGATCGATCATACTGGAGATAAATATTCTGTGACTACTTGAAAAGGTGAGAAAATCAAAAAAGTGGGTGATTCATTTATTAATTTATTCTGACAGTGAAAAAGTAACGGTTTTGGACATACAAGGTTTCCACCCGACAGCAACGTGCTTCCATGTGAATTGCCATGGGGTTATTAGAATGTGTTACTATATGAATCTGTCTTGTTTCTCTCTCTCGCTCAGTGTGTGTGTGTGTGTGTGTGTGTGTGTGTGTGTGTGTGTGTGTGTGTGTGTGTGTGTATTCCCGTGGCGTGGGAGAGACCAGACATGCACGGAAGACCACAATTGGACGACTCTTGGACACAGGAAACCGGAGTCATCTTTTAGCGCGTCGCTCGCTTCACTGAGTCACAGCCAGAGCCACAATAAATTAAAACACAACATTCCTGCTGGTGCACACACAAACACTGTGTAAATATACTCTCGCACGCACGCACGCACGCACGCACGCACGCACGCACGCACGCACGCACACACACACACACACACACACACACACACACACACACACACACACACACACACACACACACACACACACACACACACACACACACACACACACACACACACACACACACACACACACAGAGCAGACACTCTCTGGTATTCACAAGCACTATGTAAACACACACACACACACACACACCCCTACCTCTGGTATTCACAACTCTATGTAAACACACAAATACACACTGTACACACACATCACCCCCTCATTTCTGTACGTGTAGTGTACACGCACACGCGCACGCACATACACACCTCTGGTATTCACTCTACAACTCTATGCAAACACACAAATACACATGTATACTGTACACACACATCACCCCCTCATTTCTGTACGTGTAGTCGTGTACACGCACGCACATACAGTCTCTCTTTCTCTCTCTCTCAACTCACTTTAATTCAATTCAATTCAATTCAATTCAATATAACTCAATTCAACAGGGCTTTTTTATTGGCATGGGATATGTAAGTTTCCCTCATGATGCCATGTGCTTCAGGGCAACATGTGTGAACATGTTTCATCGTCTCTCTCGGGTGGAAACCTCACACGTCCAAAACGATTACTTTTCAAGATTCAAATTCTAAAACATCAAAAGTAGCAGATCTGGCATCTTTTGATGCCTTTGTGTGACGCTGTGATCGAGTAGGGGCGTTAGTTTATGGGGGAAAACAACTGTTAAAGCCTCACTAAGTAACTTTTCTTAATGAATAAAATGTAATTATGGTAGAGTATTTTAATACAATATAACTTATATACAATTGGGGTGGTTTTATTTAGTCTCCCTGCTCTTCTATTGAGACATTTAGATCGTGTCAAAGGTCATGTCTCACCTATAGACACAGGATCTGACACGAATTCTGACCTGATGGTCAAGATTCAATTTATCCCCTGAGCAAGCAGGCAGGCTCTATTAGCTCAATGGCAAAAGTGTCAGCACTTGCCCAGAAAACCAGGTTCAAATCCGGGGTAGAAGAAGAAAGTTATACATATAAGGTATGGAGATAAGAGGTTTCTGCCCGACAGCAACCAAACGACACACTTCTGGAACATAAAGAAAAGTGAGCAAACGGTTGAAAACAAAAGCCGAGCTGTGAAGAAAAAAAGAAAAAAAACTTTCACCTTTGCGCCAAAAACAGCAGCGGTAGCAAAAGCCAGGTCATTTCCCCAAGAGGAGCCTCCGCCCTGCGACTTTAAATTACCCGACTAATCTGACACACACTCTCACACACACACACACACACACACACACACACACACACACACACACACACACACACACACACACACACACACACACACACACACACACACACACACACACACACACACACACACACACACACACACACACACACACACACACACACACACAGTAAGAGATTTATTGTTCCTGAGGTGAAGGAAGGGAGTTGCAAAGAGGAATAGTTGAGGTGAATACACAGGGAGGGTGTTGGGTGCTCGTGAAAACATTGTGGGACTCTGGTGTGTGTGTGTGTGTGTGTGTGTGTGTGTGTGTGTGTGTGTGTGTGTGTGTGCGCATGTGTGTGTGTCCACTGTATGAGCCCATGAAGCAGAGGAAGGCTCTACTCTCCTCTATAAGGTGTTTTTACAGGCAGACCCAGTCAGACCCTCCTTTGAAACTGAAGCCTGGCTGGACCATGCTCCTCAAACGCTGGAAAAACACCCAGACAAGCCACTTATCAAAACCTCCAACCCGGCCAGAGCAGAGCTGTGTTGAATTACGTCTTAAAACAGACTCACTTCTGTCCATAAAGACGTATTGTGTTCGCTGTCGTGGCTTCTGTCTTTCCAGAGAGAGGTAACTAACCGGTGTTGGACTGCTGGTTCTCAACATGGGGTGCAGAGAGAGAGAGACCCCCGGGGGGGTCCTTAAGGGGGGTACCCAGCTAAATGACTGATAGTTAGGAATCAAATCAGTCTATAAGTGTACCAGTCTATAAGTGTACCATAGCAAATGGTACACTCTACAAGGTAGATTGGGGTCCAAGAGATAAAAAAGTGTATCAAATGGGGGTTAGTGGCTTCACCCATTAAAGGAGTAGTTCACCCAAAAAATTACTTATTTTCTATCAATTACTTGAAGCCTTGAATTCATGTAGATTCTTTAGTTGTTGTTGCATTTCTGAGACAATCATTTAATGTCTCCTATCGGAGACATTTAGCATCTTTCCACCAGTCATCAAATTGGCAGTGGACTACGTGATACATGAACGATACAGAAATGCTAAACACACGCCTGCAAATCAAAATTACTCATAGGATTGGATGACTCATGCGTACATGTTTATGCCTTTATTCATGGCACAGGAGCTAGGAAAAATCTACCTTGTTCCAAAAAGAATGAGGCACTGGAGCATCACAGATTACTGTAATACATGGCTTTTTATTTACAAGGTACTTAAAGTAAACAAGTGACTCACGTTTCAATGCAAAGTGCATCTTCATCCAAGTCATGCTGACTCATTTATTCATCCATGATGCTGTAGTGCTTTATTCTGTTTGTCTGCTGATGGGTCCCACTCCTGTGGTGCCCCGGACCTGCCTGTTAACTGTTTTATGCATGGTGGTTCTCCCCAGAGCAAGCAGGCAGGCTCTATTAGCTCAGTGGTAAAAATAAATAAGCACTTGCGCAGGTGACTCTGGGACAAATCTGAGGTAGGACACGAAAGTTACATAGTGCAGCTTTAAATATGGCAGAGGAGAGGATGTATTGCACATCCCTTATGGCCAACATTCTAATGTAACAATGTGCAACATGTGACAACTACTGTAAAAGCACTTTGGAATGGAGAAAGGCAACACAACTAAATAATAACGCGTAGCAGTAAGACAAAAAAGATAAGATTGCATTAAATAGACTTTAACAATGTTCAGTATTTAAATTGATGCCAATCTGGTCATTTCTACTTAAGTCTGGCTACACAAACGATGGTGAAAAGCAAAAACCCTGATGGTGAAAACCATCTGAGCAGCAATGTCTTCCAGGGTATTTTACAGCTCTTATTTGGCTCCAAGCAGAGCCAGCCCAGAGGCTTATAGAGTCACATAATGATTCACAATGTGGAAGGAAATAACAAGGAAGAACAGAAGACATCAGGTGTGTGTGTGGTGACAGCACAGTGCTACTGAAAGGTACCTTATGACAGCAGCTCAGAGGAAGAAAACAACTATTATCTCAATAACAGGGTGTTGCTATGCTAGCAGGAAGACCACCAGCCCACATGGAGATACTGCATGACTGTGCCGATCACCACATCGCACCTCAATACCGCTGCAAGTCATGTGATATGTACCGCGGGGATGAGCTTGTTACTGTCAGAACTGCAAACAAACAAATAAACAAACAAACATGACTTTTCTTTTTGAATGTTTCTGTTTTTTTTGCTGGTGAAAGTTACAGGATTGTGTATGATGATGGCATGTAAGCTTATTATATAAACAGAAATATCTTCTCGTTAACATCATCGACTTTAGAGAGGTTCGTTATTACAGTAAACGTAAGGATTTCTTTTGTGTGTGCCTGATCATTATAAATCATTTCTATGCTTGAGCACTTGTGGAACCTCATCTCGGAGCTGTAAAGCGGAGAGAGAGGTTCGTAATGGGGCTAAAAACACCCCAAGCATTTTCGGTTGTTTGCACATGTTTTGGGTGATTGATGGCTACAGCTCAGCCTGACAGGGATTCTGATCGGTGAAAACAGACTAGTAAACAATGGATTCATGTACACATCAGTGGTTCTATATCTAAGAGGCAAATATTGCACTTTTACTCCACTACAATTATTTGAAAACTTTAGTTATTAGTTACTTTGTAGATTTTGATTATTATTACAAAACACACTAACCACTTCAGCCCTATATATATTTGGCCATTTGAAAATAGCAGATCTACAAGCTACAAGCTTGTAGATCGGCTATTTTCAAAATACATTTTTATACATTTTGAATTTGTGAAATGGGACATTCTGCATAATGAGTACTTTTACTTTTGGTATTTTAAGTACATTTTGATACCAATACTTTTGTACTTTTACTCAAGTAAAATTTTTATTCCGGACTTTTACTTGTAACTGAGTATATCTACATTGCAGTATTGATACTTTTACTAGAGTAAAAAATTTGAGTATTTTTTCCACCATTGTATTGACTTTCAGAGTTACAGGGGTCCTTGAAATGTGAAAGTTTAAAAAACAAACAGTTTCAGAACCATTGATGTATAGCAATGGAAGGCTCCACCTGGCTGTTGTGATGTGATAATTGGCTGACAGGAGGGAGAGGGAGTCAGACACTTCATTTAAATACTCCATCACGAGCGGGTGAGCTCTTGCCAAAAACAACAAATCTTCTGTAGATATCTAGCTTGAAGATCAGTTCTGTTTGGCAAGCGAAGGCTTGCTGTGCTCTGGAATGGAATATAAATGATGATTTATAGATCTCACAGCATCTCAGGTACAGCTCGCCGTTTTACGTTGGCAACGGTTGGAGAGGAATGTTTACACACATAACAACTCAATCATTTTGTTCCAACATGAGCTGATAAATTAACCTCCCCACGCACGCACACACGCGCACACACACACACACACACACACACACACACACACACACACACACACACACACACACACACACACACACACACACACACACACACACACACACACACACACACACACACACACACACACACACACACACACACACTACACAAAGTGCACATACACTATTTGTATTGCTGAACTTGCGAGGGCCTTCAACTGGTTTCCATAAAGGACCACATTCCTTCCATGACCTTTAACTGTCACCATAACCTTCAAAGTAAATGCCTCACCTTAATCCTCTACTTGACATTAACCTCTACCTGACCTTGACCTCTACCTAAACCCTAAACCCTATCCTCTACCTCCTAAACCTAAACTCTACCTACATTTAAAGCTGTACTCAGTGTTGCCAGATTCTGTGAGAGAAACAAGCAACCAGGTCTAGGAAAACCAGCCCAAAAGAAGCGACTATGGGCCACATGAGCACTTTAACATATACATCAGCTATTTGAAAATAGCCGATCTACAAGCTCACAACGCGTCGCGATGCGACGCGTTGTGAGCTTGTAGATCGGCTATTTTCAAATAAAATCTTGCGGGGAAATTATAATAAGCAGATCTGGCAACCCTGGCTGTACTATATAACCTTTTTTTTAGGGATTACAATGTTATTTGGTCAAATCTGTGGTAGAGTATGTTAATACAACAATATAACTTATCATTTGGGAGGTTGTATTTGGTCTCCTTGCCGGTGTCTGGTTTGATACGACTGGTTGACAAGTAGTCCTGCCTGAAGGTAACAATAAAAGGTCTCCCTTTAGGAAGAAGGCAGGCTCTATTAGCTCATTGGTTAACATGTCAACACTTGCACAGGAGACCCGGGTTTGAATCCGGGGTAGAAACTCCTACCTAAGCCTAAACCTAAAATAGAGCCATTAAACATGATAGACACGATTAATGTCCTCATTTTAATCACTTTCTCTCCCTGTGAGGATGTCTGGTCATCATGAAGATACGCAGAACACACACACACACACACACACACACACACACACACACACACACACACACACACACACACACACACACACACACACACACACACACACACACACACACACACACACACACACACACACACACACACACACACACACACACACACACACACAGTGCCATGCATGCCAGCCAGCGCAAACCTTTACGTAATATGCTCTTAGAGAGCTTTGACAACAATAGCCGGTAGGTTTTGCTTTCTGAACGGATGTGAGGATAATACGGAACACTTCCTGTCTGACGGGTGCTAATCAGTTTGTCTAAAGAACACCAACAACACTCTGGAACCAAGAGGTCCATGTGGGTCACTTCAGTTTAGCCAGCGGTCATTACACCACATGACCACCGGGGGGGACAAGTAGCAAGGAATTCACTATTATGTGTTTCGTTGCTGTCGGGCAGAAACTCCATATTCTCCATATTTTAACTTTTTGTGTTTTTTCATAAATTAACGCCCTACTTGATCATACTACAGCGTCATACAAAAAGCAATACAAGTAGCAGATCTACAAGCTCAAAACGTGGCACAAAGCGCCACGTTTCGAGCTTGCAGATCTGCTACTTTTGATGCTTTTGAATTTGAATCCTGAAAAGTAACAGTTTTGGACATGAGGTTTCCACCCGACAGAGACGATTTGCAAACTAGCATTGAGGTCCAGGGTCCTCTCAGGATATGTATGGATGGATACATGGTTGACTGATCAGTTAGTCAATCAGTGTTTATGTGTAGCAAAATAAACTGCAGCAAAGTGAGGTAGTTATATACTTTGTCATATGACAGATAATAATGAATATAGCCGATCTACAAGCTCAGAACACGTCACATCCTGATGTTGTGAGCTTAGATTTTTTTTGTGTGTAGCTGTGTCTCTGTCTCTGCTGTTTCATGTTGAGTTTCTGAACTGGCCCCTGTAAAAAAGTCAAGGCCTACCACTACCCCCTGTGCTTTTTTTTTGCAAACTGCTAATAAAGTATTCAATTAATCAATCAATTTCATGTGTGTACTGTAGCTGTGTCTCTAACGCATAACATTGAAATATCGCTGCCATTTGTTTCAAAAGGTTATAGGCTAACCTTTCCTATAGTGGATGTATAGGCTAACTATTTCTGACAGCAAATGCACTTAACTCCTTATGGTTTTGTAGGATAGATTTCCTCTCAGTTGCAACGTAACACTATTCTGGTAAACCACCCGATCACGGAGTTCAATTTCATTTTCATTCAATGCGATTTTTTGTATTCCCTTTTAATTGTACATACATTATTTTGTTTTGATTGTATTGTTCCACTTCTGCTTTGGCAATCGAAATGTATGCTTTCTCATACCAACAAAGCCCCTTTGAATTGAATTGTCTCGTTTCATGTTGTTTCATATTTAGTTTCATGTATGTAGCTGTGTCTCTGTCTCTTTAGTTTCATGTATGTACAGTAGCTGTGTCTCTGTCTCTTTAGTTTCATGTATGTAGCTGTGTCTCTGTCTCTTTAGTTTCATGTATGTAACTGTCTCTTTAGTTTCATGTATGTAACTGTCTCTTTAGTTTCATGTATGTAACTGTCTCTTTAGTGTCATGTATGCAGCTGTCTCTCTGTCTCTGTTCTTTCATGTTTAATGACATGTACTATGTGGCTGTGGTTCTGACTCCCTTGTATCATGTTCAGTGTCATGTCTGTAGCCGTGGCTCTGTCTCTTTAGTTTCATGTATGTAGGTGTCTCTGTCTCTTTAGTGTCATGTATGTAACTGTCTCTGTGTCTGTTCTTTCATGATGTGGCTGTGGTTGTGACTCCCTTGTATCATGTTCAGTGTCATGACTCATGACACATCCTCAGATGTATAATTCCCTACAGACAGTCGTGTGCTGTGAACAGTAGGGAGGATGAGGATGCCATTATTACATCATGTTGACGGTGCAAACTACTTCAAAAGTCTGGCACGTCCTAATCCAATCTAAAAAGGTTGGGAGCGTCAGCAGGGGATTGGGTCCTTGTGTCGCTGCCAGTGGTGGAAAAAAAATACTCAAATATTCTACTAAGTAAAAGTATCAATACCGCAATGAAGAAACACTCTGTTACAAGTCCGGTAATCAAAATGTACTTGAGTGAAAGTACAAAAGTATTGGCATCAAAATAGACTTAAAGTAACAAAAGTAAAAATACTCGTTATGCACCCGTTTCACAAGTTATCATATGTATAAAATGTACACAAATATTTTGTTTAAAAGCAGATCTACAAGCTCGCAACGTATTGTGAGCTTGTAGATCGGCTATTTTCAAATGGCCAACGTTTGAATAGCGCTGAAGTGGTTAATGTATGTTTTGTAATAATAATCAAAATCTACAAAAAGTAACTAGTAACTTTTCAAATAACTGTAGTTGAGTAAAACTACAATATTTGCCTCCGAGACGTAGTGGAGTATAAGTAAAAGTATATATAATTGGAAATACTCCAGTAAAGTCAAAGTAACTCAAAATTGTACTTGTAAAGTAAAGTACTTGAGTGAATGTACTTTAGTTACTTTCCACCACTGGTCACTGCACTAGTGGTCTGACATGGCGTAGCCTGACATGGCGTAGCCAGACATATCGGAGATCTCCACCTAACGGATAGGTCTGGTGTGGCGACATCTAAATGACTCAATACATTGTAGTGGCTAAAACGGTGGCGAGAACTACTTTGGGAAACCACACCAAAGACTTGGAATTGGTTTCAAAGGGGCGCCTAGTTCAGCAGGGAGGGGTACTGGGGGAGACAGCATCGACCTCTCAGTGTTTTAGTGAAACTCCTCCCTGACTGTGTTCTCATGAACAATATTTATTCAGTCAGAATGAAATCATTCAGATCAGAGATTCCAAATTAACTGCTTACGTGGACACTAAATAAAAGTAATCCTCGTTTTAACTGCCTCAAAGTATTTAATCGGAATATTACTTTTGACATGCACAAGTGATTCTGTCTGAGACCAACAAACCAGAGATAAACCAGAATCAAACCAGATTCTCAACCAGAATGAAAATATCTTCCAATCAGGCCGGATCGGATTATTCTCTGAATGTAAAGCAGTTACTGTCAGGTGAAAAGAAGTGGCTAGTGGTGACACATATAATGTATGTCTTCACTGTCAGGTAGAAACCTCATACTGTATGTCTCAAGAAAATGGAACGAAAACATTCAGAAATAGTGAAAACAGCCGATTTACAAGCTTGCGATGCGATGCGTTGTGTGAGCTTGTAGATCGGCTGTTTTCGCAACTTTTTCTTGACACTGTTGTATACCGATGTAGGGCATTAAGTGACATGCAGACATTTTTACTCCCTAATATCGGTATCGGAACCTCAAAAAATCCAATGTAGGTCAGGTTCAACCTAATCTCTCAAGACAGATTGCAGCATCGCTGCCCTAAACATAGTGTTGTTGTTAGTGGGAATAAACACAGAAGCACCCGGGAGGAAGTGGATTAAGAAAAAAAGAGGACTACACAAAAAAGGAGGTGATGCCTCCAGAGGCAAAAATAAAGAATTTTTTTTATTTTTATAATTTTTATTTTTACCGAATGGATTCCCAGATTGGTTCTATCTAAACGTCTGTGCCTCAGACAGATCTTAAAATATGGCATATGTGGCAGGGAACCAGCCAACACAGGCAGGCGGGCAGGGCCCCTGCCCACAACAAAGGCCCCACCGACTGTCATCTAGACGCAATCTGTAAACTGAGCCCCACCCATTCTGCCATGGCTCCCACACAACTAACTGTCAGAGACACATGTACACACAGAAACAAACCTCACATATACACACAAACACACAGAGCTAGACATAAACATAAACAAATGGGCTGTGTCACATCTGCATGATTGTAGCTGCGTGCACATGCACATGCACACACACACACACACACACACACACACACACACACACACACACACACACACACACGTATGTACATACGCACAAACGGCACTAGAAGCTGTGGGAAACAACTAGTCACAGATTAGGAGATACAACTACAGTCGGGTCAAGGTCTTTCTGTATGACTGTCATCACAGCCCAGCCAGGATATTCTCCCAGGACTTTATGAAGCTTTACAGCCAGGATGAGAAATATTACACAGCATAATGGTTGCTGTCTGGCAGAAAACTAACAGTCCAAAACGGTTACTGGATATTAAATGGAAATAAAAGAACCAGTGTTCCAATGGATCCAGTGTATGTTTTAGTTAGTCACAAGCTCTTGTTCATACTTTTCATTGGTTAAATATTGATAAAACCCACATTGAGCCTTAACTCTTTGCCTGCCACCGATGGCGCTGTTTGCTAACCTATGAATGATGCCTTGCCTGTCAGAAAAGGATAGACCCGGAAATTATGTCATTAAAAAAACCAGCTAGTTTACTTCTTGTTTATTCGTTGTGGATCTCTGTTTCTGTTTATTTTTGGCAAAAACAAGCCACATTCAACTGGCCACAACTATGCAACGGATTACCGCGACTGGACAATTTATTTTCCTCGATTCTACGAGACCCTGTGTAATGAGGCGATCACCGTGAGGATGGCGATCACCGTGAGGATGGCGATCACGGAAAATATTTCGAAAGTTTAGTAGTAAAAACACTAGAAAATCGCTGGCAGTGGCGTGGGAAACAATGTTTTATTTCGTGGCAGTCAAAGAGTTGGACCAACCTGGACTATACACAACAACTAAATAGGGTGAGAAAAAGAAAGCAAAAAGAAGTTTCAAAAAACCTAACGGCAGATCATAATAGTTGCAGGGTGTAGGAGCAGAGCGAGGTGAGATGGGGACATTTTTGCAAAAATATCAGACATACCCTAGTAGTAGTGGTACGGTAATTTACAACAGAAATGGAGCGTATCAGTCAGCGCTGCTACTCTGTTATCAGGCTGCTATTATTCAGTATGAGTCACAGTGTATGCTGATGCAGTCAGTGGCACGCAAAGAAGAAATAAAGCTCCATCACTGGCTAAACCTTCCAGGTCTGACGTTAAAAACCCAGCAGCTTAAAGGCACAGAGAATATAACAGCAACATCCTGTAATACAGTCAGTGACAATGACAGTATGTATCCCAGTGCTTTTCAAACTTTTTTGTGCACAATGTACACCAAAAGACCATGTCAAATGTGAGGCGTTGGTTGTGAACACTGGAGAGCCCTACTTTGGAAAATGTATTTTCTTTGTATAATTTAAAATGTTCCCATATAATGGCATTTCTAGAATAGGGGACATCAGTTTGAAAGTGGTTCAAATATATGTTTTTTTAGTGTATTGAATTTGCCTTCGCGTTAGGAAATGAGTGTGCACAAAGTACTGATAGATTGAGTTTAGTAAATAAATAAAACAATTCATAACTTTTTGTATAGTTCTACATACTGCAATAATAGATCGTGGTTGTCACAAAATCCAAAGGCATATCGTCTCTGTCGGGTGGAAACCTCATTATGTCCAAAACTGTTAAGGATTCAAATTCCAAAATAGAAAAAATAGCTGATCTGCAAGCTCAAAACGCGTTGCTTCGTGCCGCGTTTCAAGCTTGCAGATCTGCTATTTTTGACACTTTTGTGTGACGCGGCTGTAATGGGATCAAGTAGGGCGTTAATTTATGACAAACCCCAAAAGTTAGAATATGGAGATAATAGGTTTCTAACCGACAGCAACGATATACTGGTGTATCCAGAGTTCACAACCTCATATCCCTACAAACGGTGGTTCTCAAACTTTTTTAATTACAAAGAGTACAGAATGCATTTTGTACTCTCTCAGAGTTACAGACCTGTGGAACCAACCTCAAGAAACCCTGAGGGTTCCCACTGCCATACAACACTATCACTCATTCCTACATATACTGTATGCTTACACAAGTAATCACGCACAATTGTATTAATTACAAGTCTGTGTGTAACAGTTGAGATTTAGGGTCAGGTCAGGTGTACTAAAAAAAAGAACAACACACCTGGTTAATCTGATGACATCACCTTGTATAACGAGGTGTGAAAACCAGACGTATCACACAGATACGTCTGGTTTCCCCCCAGGAGGACAGTCATTCTCAGTAGTCAGGCGTGACCAACGCATGATGACAGATAAACGTTCATAAGTCAGACACATGCAGCCGGCGTAATGACAAGGCATGTCCAATGGATGCCATCTCTCTGCTGTGGGCTATAGTGTGTGAGTCGGTTTGACATGCCTGTAGCTTCTCAGTGACCTCATTCCCTTTACATCCAACAGGGTTCAGATGTCTAGGCTAGACTACACTAGATGACTATGTATTACCTTAGGGTTGCCAAATATCTTACAATAAATGCACCAAATCTCTGTATGCATGTATGTATGTACGTCTGTAATCCACGTATCTCGAGAACCGTCCGACCTTCCGACTTCAAATTCGACACACACATCGCAGACGACCCGAGGGAGTGCAGTGCCCGGAGTTGACTCAGTCGGATAGGTGGTTTTCCAGAACCACCAGAAAAGGCTCTGGCTGTGGCCTAAATGAGCCAATTGATTGCCATGGCAAACCCAGCCTAAGCTTTGCCAAATCATTTGCCAAATAGAAACCGGGCGACACCGGTTTCTAAGAAAAATAAGGGACACCCAGAAAAAAGATAAAATCTCACTGTATATTATGTACAGTTTTTGTATATTATATTAACTACTTGAACCCCAGCATCCATATTCTGAGGGGGAACGTTTGCCCACAAGAGCCAATCTACAAGCTCAGACTCGTAGACGTGTAGCTCAGTCTCATAACACGTCGCGTTGTGAGATTTGGTATAGCCAGAAAAAAAGTACAGAGTCAACTAACTCAGGTCCAGTTTACTGGTTTAAGTGGTTGAATAACAACCTGTATTATAGTGTATGTGTATGAGCTGTTTGAACTTCTAAGATGTGTGATAGAGTCATTTCATTTGATCTCTTATCTTAATTATCATAATGTGTCTAGGGTCCTTAACCTGGTTAAAATGTCATATTAATTATGGTCTCATTATGGGTCTGTACTTTGTCATGGTAAAAGTACTCTGTACTCTCTACTAGCAGTCTCTGTGTCTGCAAGCCAAGGTCAAATCCAAGCTACAGGCTTTCTCTGCGGCAATCTTGTTTTGGGAACACAGTATCTGGGTGTTCTTTTCTCTACAGCTGTCTCCCTTTAGTGTCACCAAATCTCCACTGACCAGTGACAGGTCAGAGATGTCAAACGTGTTTGACCCAGACATGGGGACGCTGTTGTCCAGAGATAAACTGTCACACAATCATCATCTACCATCATCTACCATCATCAGACGACGACGTAACCATCGCTCTCATCCAATCCGAGAAGTCCACCTTCGCACGGAACCTCATCGATGTCACATCCTATGATGTCATATGTTTATGTTACTGGACAATGTTAAAAGCTCGTGCTTCCTCTGTTACACTACGGAGAGACGGACGGCCGATGTTGCGGACCTGTGATATACTGTAAACCTTCTATTGTCTCTCTGATCTGAATACAAACATGTTTCCTTATACCCTTCGCTGCCTGTCTGAGTCTGGTCTTTCCTTATTGTCTCCGTGCTACAAGTATCTGTACTTTGTGTGGGTCATAAGGTGAAATTCAGCTCCAACAATGTGTGTCATGTCATGTTGCCCTTATCAGTTCAAATAAGGGAATATTCTTCATTTCAATGGCAACCCTAATGATGACACATCATGGTGGAATGGAATCAACGGTACCTCTGCTCTACAACTTCCTGTTCTCATCTCATAGTGTAAGTGTGCAGGTCATAGTAAAATGTGTAATTTTTCTTATTGCTGGGAATAAATGGCATTTTTTTGAAGCAAAGAAATTGCTTCAAACTGCAGGCTGTAAAAAAAGGCAGAGAGTTGCTGGAGCAATGAGGCTGTCTGCCTCGTCACACAGACACCATTAGTTATCCACCAAGCAGGACGTCAACAACACACTTGATATTCTTCTACGCATATTCCCCATGGTTCTGGAAAGTGTAATTGAAAAATATATAACAGGCTATGTGCTCGGATACGGTGCACACACACACACACACACACACACACACACACACACACACACACACACACACACACACACACACACACACACACACACACACACACACACACACACACACACACACACACACACACACACACACACACACAGTATGGTAAAGGCCCACGCACAAACACACACATGCACAACCAACTAACCACTCACACACATACTCATAACCGCCAACACACATACATAGGCAGGCACAGACACACACGCACGCACACACGCACAAACGCCAACACACAGACATACGTACTGTAGGCAGGCACACATATACACACAACCAACTGGGAACACACATACGGAGGCAGGGAAACTACTACCCACCTCACAGATACTGAATAGGGGCACACACACACACACACAGCGTAAAAAATAGTGACCTTCAACGGTTCACACAAGACCTGCCAGCAGCACACACATACTCACAACCGCCAACACTCATACATACTGCAGCACAGACACACACACGCACGCGCTCACACGTGCACGAACGGCGTAGGCAGGCACGCACACACACAACCAACCAACGGACAACACACATACGTAGGCAGGCACACAAAAACTACTACCCACCCGCTCAGAATGATACTACACACACACACACACACACACACACACACACACACACACACACACACACACACACACACACACACACACACACACACACACACACACACACACACACACACACACACACACACACACACACACACACACACACACACACACACACACACACACACACACACACACACACCTCCTCAGAGAGAGCTCAGGTCCGTGTCAGCAGCATCAGACAGAGCACTCTGGCACGCTTCCAGAATCACTGCCGAGTTTGGAGGAACGATGGTTCAGCCTCCTCAGCCAATCACAGGAGACCAGCATCACTCTGACCACTCTGCACAACCAGCTCGTTAGCCAATTAAAACAGTGGCCCACGGCAGATCTTCAAGTGGGCCCTGATCCAGGAAAAGGTTGCCGCAATGAATTAAACCACATCGATTTCTATCTGCAGGAGTACACTATCTGCACCTGAGAGTGTCTGCTTAAATGCCTAAATCAGGGCCTTCAATGTTTCTCAAGCCAAGGACCCCTTAGCTGAGAGAGAGATGAAGCAGGGACCCCCCCCACACACTCAGTGGTGTAAAGTAACTACTGTAAGTACATTTACCCAAGTACTGTACTTAAGTACAATTTTTAGGTACTTTTACTTAACTGGAGTATTTCCAATTTTCAATACTTTTACTTCTACTCCACTACATCTCAGAGGCAAATATTGTACTTTTACTCCACTACAATTATTTGAAAACTTTAGTTACTAGTGACTTTGCAGATATAAATTATTAAAACATACATTAACCACTTTATCCCTATTTTATACCTAGGCTACTTAAAATAGCCGATCTGCAAGCTCACAACGCGTCGCATCGCGACGTGTTGATCTGCTATTTTCAAACATTTTAGTACTTTTAGTACATTTTCATACCAATACCTTTGTACTTTTACTCAAGTATATTTTTCATTCCGGACTTTTACTTGTAACAGTTCTTCTACATTGCAGTATTGATACTTTTACTTAAGTAAAACATTCAAGTACTTTTTCCACCACTGCCCACACTACATACTGTATAAAATTGTGTTGTAGATTAAACCTTTTCATAGATAGCTTCATAGACTTGTTTAACAGCACTGTCATCAGTGTTGTGTAAATGAAACCCTCTCAATATTTATTACACCAAACTTCGCCGAAAATAGACGATCTACAAGCTCATGTTGTGAGCTTGTAGCTTGAGCTCTGTGGCAAATGTACCACCCAGAATAGGGATGCGATGGGTTCAAGTGGTTAATTTGGCGGCCCCCCTGAAGTCATTTTCAGGACCCCCTAGTGAAGACCCATGGCACGTCATTGTTGTAAACTTGTGGATTTAAAAGGCTCTTTTTCTCAGCTCCAACTGGACAGAGATGTAAAAATATATCATTATTTAATGTTATGGAGATTAATATCAGATGAAAAGGTAATAAGGAAGGTGAAAATAATGTATTTTTTTTTCATTGGCTGTCTTGCTCCCACCACAGCATGTAAAATGGAGCAATGGCTCCCTCTGCAGGCCGTAAAGGACATGACCCCCTGTTTCCCAAGGTGATGCTGCACTCAAATCACAATAGTTAAGACGCTCCAAACAAAATTCAACAAATCAACAGCTACGCATGAGACCTACATAGACATGGCATGCCAAGTTTATTAGGTCTCATGCTATTAGTTCTCATGGTAAAACCAGTCAAATGAACACCAGTAAAGCAACCTTTTGTGGACTATATGGTTGCCGATATACTTGCCGATATATACTTGCCGATATATACTCTTGCACCTTAACCTCGTGTAAAATGCACTGATGCTCTTCTTGAAATTAAATGTCTATGAACAGTATACCAGCTGCTACGCTCATGCATCTTTATTTCTTAATCTCATGTATACTTCTTTCTATTCTTTCACACACCTGTAAATCTGTGATGTGAAAATAAAGATGAATCTGATTCTGAATGAGCTTGAGACAGTTGACAGGCCTATCATCTCCATCTCTGAGGATGGCAACAATGTGCTGATGTACTTCTTTCTTTTGTTTCCTAGGGTGCAATGTGGTTGTGGTCTGCTGTCCATAATTATGGAGGTGGGTGGGTGGGAGGACGGCTGTTGTTACACATATACAGTACTATTATTATTATCTGGATCTTGGTACCATGTCTATGTTTACACTCTACAATATGTCTATGTTCTAGTTTATGTATGTTTACGGTGTTTTTAGAGTTTTTATTATCTGCTGTAACATAAATCTCCCAGTTTGGGACATACTAATAAACTTGACCTTGACCGTTTTGATTGATTGATTGATTGATTGACAATATGCACAGAACAAAGCAATGTGCACAGGAACACATCAAAAGGATAGACACAAGAAAACTAAAAGCTTATTTCCATCGTGGTCCTGTTGATCTTGGTGTGGGTGCAGGCGTGCGTGTGAGTATGTGTATGCGCGCATGTGTGCTTGTGTGTATGTGTGTATGTGTGTATGTGTCTATGTGTGTGTGTGTGTGTGTGTGTGTGTGTGTGTGTCTATGTGTGTGTGTGTGTGTGTGTGTGTGTGTGTGTGTGTGTGTGTGTGTGTGTGTGTGTGTGTGTGTGTGTGTGTGTGTGTGTGTGTGTGTGTGTGTGTGTGTGCACGCACGTACTTGCGTGTGAGTGTGTGTGAGTGTGAGTGTGAGTGTGAGTGTGAGTGTGTGTGTGTGTGTGTGTGTGTGTGTGTGTGTGTGTGTGTGTGTGTGGGAACCCAAATAAAATGTAACTTTAGGTCGAGCTGGTAATGAGCCATCTCTTAAGGTAGGACATAAAGCTAGCCATAGAGCTGGTGGTCTTAATGCTTGTGGGTAGATCGTCCCATGCATCTGTTGCAGTGTACAGGAATGACCATTGGCCCATACAGCTGGTGAATAGGGGAGGCACAAAGTTGGTGGAGCTTCCTCTGGTTGAGTACCTACGTGTACTGCGCTGACCTTGGGAAAGTATTCCCAAGGTCACCCGACCTTGAGACACGCTGCAGGGCGATGACTGAGCGTTTGTTCAGTGAGCTAAATAATGCTGTCCTGTTTCTGGTTACCAAGGTGAGTGAAAATATTTTGAAAAGGCTGATGAATGATGTGGTCTGAGGCTCAAAACCTCCTTTTACTCTGCCAATAAAAAGAGTGAAAATATGAGGTCACAGTCTGTCACGTGACTGTCACTCAACAAGGACCAAGGACGGGAGAGGCAGACACCAGTGTTGCCAAGTCCGCTTATTATAAGCCACTTTGGGCTTGTTTTTCTGTAAAGTTGCTTGTAAATATTGATAGTTGCGGGTTGCAGTTTTGTGTGCTTATTTCTAATGTGTCGTTGATTATTTGGGCCTTGCTTCCTAAATGTCGTTTAAACCAGTGGTTATCAAACATTTTCATGTCAAGGACCCCCCCCCACCCCCACAATGCATCACATCGCGACGCATTGTGAGCTTGTAGATCTGCTATTTTCAAATATCCAACGCTTATGTGGCCTATTATAGTCACTTCTTTTGGGCTTGCTTTCATAGACATGGTTGCTTATTTCTCTCTCAAAATATGGCAACACTGAGAGAGAGAGAGAGAGAGAGAGAGAGAGAGAGAGAAAAAGAGAAGAGAGAGAGAGAGAGAGAGAGAGAGAGAGAGAGAGAGAGAGAGAGAGAGAGAGAGAGAGAGAGAGAAGGGCGGCCTTGAAAGCGTTTCATAGGTAGTTACATAAACAAGCTGAAAACAACATGAAAACTTTATTGTTCCTTTATTGGCCATGATGTAATTTCAAGCCAGACCACAAAACTAAAAAGATGGCTTCAGCAGCAGCAGCAAACACACAGGAACACAAGGGTGCTTAAAGTGTGTCTGTATAATGTATAAACTATAACACAGAAGAGCCACATGTCTCTGAACATCTGCTAAAGAGATACAATGCATGCAATAATGTAAAACGGGGAAGCATTGCATGACAGTGGGCTGGATGACTATAGCAGAGAGAGAGAGAGAGAGAGAGAGAGAGAGAGAGAGAAGGAGACGAGAGACAAAGACTGACTGACTGGCGGGTCCATAGACATAGGCAACAGGCTGCTGCACATGTTATGCGATTAGCGCTATTAACGAAATAATCAAAATACGCTTAAAACGTATTAAATGCCACTTTTGTTAACCACTACTTGCACACCAGCATCCATATACCAGCATCCAAAAATAGCAGATCTACAAGCTCGCAACACGTCACAGATCTGTTATTCTTGGTGGAGTGATTTTTGGTGTAGACGGGGGGGAAAAAACGGTCCAAGCACAGAGCCAACTCAAGTCCAGTGTATGATTGAGGACAATTTCACGATAAATGTAATTCTCTGCGATAGGATTATTGTTTTAATCGTGATAAGCGATAATAAGGATGATTATGCCATCCCTACCAACACAAGAGATACCAACAAACTAAACAAGCTGGTGAGGAAGACACCAAAGTGAGTGACACCCACAGCCACAACACTAGAGGCAGTGACCATGATCTGGTACCACTCACATTTAGAACAAACATGGTAAAGTTCTCATTCTACTATACTCTGCCACCAAAATGTGGAATTATCTGATACCATCCATTATAGGATGTGTATCACTGATTTATTTCTAAATTGACCTGAAAAAATCATCTATCAGGAGACCACAAGGGGGATGAAAGCAATTTCCCATAGAAAGGAGATGACATTCACTGTCACCATTTTTCCTTTTTCTCCTCGTCTCCAATTGAACAATTGACCACAATGGAAACAAGTTCCCAGGACTTTTTTAGTGTTACCCTTTTCGCCTTACTAATGTCTGACTGTACCTTGTGCTGTTTTCATTTATGACTAATATGTATTCAATCAATCAATCAATAAATCAATCAATCAATCAATCAAAAGAGCTCTATAGTTGGAATCTGGAGATGGTTGGTTGCAGATAAGGAGGAATATCTGGACGCTGTCCCGATGAAGGCCTGTCAACGATGAGCTGGTGGGAACGAGGAGCGCATCATTCAGCCACAGACTCATCCCCCCCCCCCGGGCGCCAAACAAAGTGACTTGGACCGTCCTGTGTGCCAGCAGCCATCATCAGGCTGCACAACAAACAAAGCCCCCCATACATTCTGTTATGTTCCTGGATTAATGGCTCCTCCAGAGCCTGCTTGACTCTCTGGCTGTTGGCACATACATTTTGTTGGACTACTGGGGACGCTCAGTAGAACCGTGGCAGATGCCTTGTTTAAGGAGAACTGCTGAAAACACCATATTATATACTCATTCTATTAACTAGTAAAAGTAGCAATACTACAATATAAAAATACTCTGTTACAAGTAAAAGGCCTGTGTTCAAAATGTTACTTGAGTAAAAGTACAAAGGTATTGGCATCAAAATATACTTAAAGTACCAAAAGTAAAAGTACTAAAATGTTTGAAAATAGCCTATGTATAAAATAGGGCTAAATTGGTTAATGTATGTTTTATAATATAATACTTTATATCTGCAAAGTAACTAGTAACTAAAGTTTTCAAATAATTGTAGTGGAGTAAAAGTACAATATTTGCCTCTGAGATGTAGTGGAGTAGAAGTGAAAGTAAATTGCAAATACTCAAGTAAAGTAAAAATACCTCAAAATTGTACTGAAGTACAGTAATTTAGTACATGTACTTAGTTACTTTCCACCACTGCTTTTGTGTGACGCTGTAGTATGATCAAGTAGGGGCGTTATTTTAAGAAAAAACACAAAATGTTAAAATATGGAGATAAGAGGTTTCTGCCCCGACAGCAACGATATACTGTATACTCATTCAATTCACTGTTGATAGACTGTATTATCCTCTTACCCACTGATGCTGAAGGCTGGCTGACACTGTACATATATTAGTCTCATTTCCACTGGTGATTCTCTGTACATTATATCCATTCATTAGGCAACAGATGTTAGATGTTAAATAAATTGTACATTATATCGTTGCAGTCGGGCAGAAACCTCTTATCTCCACATTCTAACTGTTTGTTTCTTTTCGTAACACCCAACTTGATCACACTACAGTGTCACACAAAAGCGTCAAAAGTAGCAGATCTACAAGCTCGAAACGCGTCGCTTGTAGATCTGCTACTTTTGATGTTTTGAATTTGATTCCTGAAAAGCAACAGTTTTGGACATATGAGGTTTCCAACCAGACAGAGATGATATGCTTAGTACATTGATATATTATACATCATGTTAACTCGGTTAGACCGAGTGCAGATGGCTAGGGTCGGACTTCTAAGTCTATTCATTTGATTCACTTTGATCCAATTTTCCTTCTTTCTTTCTCTCATCTCTCTGCTCTTACTTGCACTGAACTGAACACATCCTGTGTTTTATATGCTCACTGATGTTGCTGCCACGACTCAATACCCAGACAGAGATCAATATGTCCGTCTTTGTCTCGTCTCTGTCGAGAGATGAGAGATGAGAGAAACAGAGTGAGAGGGAGAGAGAGATGAATGGGAGAGAGAGAGAGAGAGATAGAGACAGGTAGAGAGAAAGAGAGCAATAGAGACAGAGAGCAATAGAGACAGAGAGAGATAGAGACAGAGAGAGAGAGAGACAGTGAGAGAGAGGTAGATGGAGCTTAGAGAAAGAGAGGGGGAGACAGAGAGACACACAGAAAAACTGAGAGAAAGAGAAACAGGAGGGAATGAAAGGTTTTTGTAGGACAAACCGGACAACACACACACACACACACACACACACACACACACACACACACACACACACACACACACACACACACACACACACACACACACACACACACACACACACACACACACACACACACACACACACACACACACACACACACACACACACACACACACACACACACACACACACCTGGACGTAGAGGGCGGGCCGGGCAGCAGTGCCAAAATTATCTAACCCAGCTCACCCCGCTGGTGATTAATACAATTTAACACAATGTCTGGACTGCTGGGGAAAAACTGTTACAAGGACAACTAAACAGCAAAACAAAACGGAGTCACAGCCACTCCACTCACTCGCTCCAGTAAACAAAGCCATTAAAACACAGGCATGCGTGGAGAGGAGGGGTCAACACAGGCATGGGGTCACGCACCCTCCACCCCGACCGAACCCCCCCACCCCCCCGGAACAAAGTCATCAACACCTGTCCTCCATTCAGAGAAACCCGGGGCCACAGAGGTCAGGGGCTTTTTACAATGGCCACAGTGACATCACAGTTTTTTCCTCTGCTAGCCGCATGCTTTTCTTTTACAGCAGCGCTGCAGTGTCAGAACTAAAAGACCTTTTCAGTCACACAGGGGAGTGACAATATGCCCACGTGATAGTGGTGGGAAAAAAACGTTCATTTCACTGAATGAATGATTTCGTTCATGTTCACGGCAATGATCCGTTCAAATGACTCGTTCAAATGATTCGTTCAGTAGCGCTGTTGTCTAGTGAAAAACTACACGACCGCACCGCTGTCTGTCTGACGCCGGCCCGCCCTCCCGTGTACGGGGGGAGGGGCATGAACGAAAGCATGAACGTAACAGTTTCAGGAAGTGAACAAGTTCGTTCACGGCAATGAACTAGGGGTGAAACAGCGGTGAAACAGCGAGATTACAGGCTACAGGCGTGAAACATGCATTGCTAGCCCCTTGGTTGCAATTCAGCTCTTGATTGCGGGCGGGCGTGTGCTTGAGATGAGCATGGATGTGACAATTTCACAGCATCTTCTCGTCCCGCTTGATGCTACGCCTGTCTGATTGTCCACGCTCCTCCGACCTGAACGCCTCGCCTCCCATAGAAAATGAATTACTAGGCCGGTCGCTTCCCAGGTGAAAAGACCCTTAACAACTTAAACCCCCTGTAGTCTTAGAGCAGTGGTTCTCAACCTTTTCAGGCCGTGACTCCCCCACAATAATCATAATTGGGGACCCCCTCCCCCCCTGACAAGCAATGTTGGCTATTCAAAAATAGCAGATATACAAGCTATTTGTGCTGCGCGGCGAGCTTGTACCATCAGCTATTTTTTAGAAATCCGGAAATGTTTGGAAGATTTTGAATTCAATCTTCTCTCCTGGGGGTCCCTGGCACGACACCTTTTTCAGATGGGGGTCTGCAACCAAATACATCCTTGACACGAAAAAGTTTGAGAACTACTTGCCTAAAGAATAGTGAAATTAAATGGTTCCTCCTAATGGTCCTCCTAATGGTCCGCCACCTCTTGTACATTGTACAGAGTATCTGTGTTCAAAATGTTACTTGAGTAAAAGTACAAAAGTATTCATCAAAATATACTTAAGTACCAAAAGTAAAAGTACTAAAATGTTTGAAAATAGCAGATCTACAAGCTCACAACGCGTCGTGATGCGATGCGTTGTGAGCTTGTAGATCGGCTATTTTCAAATAGCCTATGTATAAAATAGGGCTAAAGGAGTTAATTTATGTTTGATAATGTAATAATTCATATCTGCAAAGTAACTAGTAACGAAAGTTTTCAAATAATTGTAGTGGAGTAAAAGTACAATATTTTCCTCTGAGATGTAGTGGAGTAGAAGTAAAAGTATAGACAATTGGAAATACTCCAGTAAAGTAAACATACTGTACCTCAAAATTGTACTTAAGTACAGTAGGCTACTTAGTTACTTTACACCACTGCTTGTACTGAAACCACCGTTATTCTGACTGCAGATTCAAGGAGAAACTATGACAGACAGAACGTTTCAGTGACCTGTTTTCACACGGTGCAGAAAGTGAGAACATTACGTCGATACCTCGGCACTGAACCTTTCCCAATAGGCTATGCACAGCAGCCATATTATCACTTCCTTCCTAGGTGTTACCAATGATACTAATGAAGGCTCTGTTCCATTTAGTCTAGCGCAGTGGTTCCCACGACCCCCATAACTCCCATTTGGTTCCATTTGTACACTCTCAGAGTTACACACCTGTAAGGGGCCATTTGGAAGCCCATGAGGGTCCCTGGACCCCCAAGTGTAGATATGCACAATATCAGCACCCTGACTCTGTTTGAACAGAATGGAACAGAGCCTTCATTAGTATCATTGGTAACACCTGTGAATGTCTTCATAATATGGCTGCTGTGAATAGAGCCTACTGATCATCATTCCTGAACCAAGAGAATAACGTCACTGCCGGAAGACCTTGTGGTATAGTATATTGTCTCTGTCGGGTGGAAACCTCATATGTCCAAAATTGTTACTTTTCAGGATTCTAATTCAAAAGCATCAAAAGCAGCAGATCTGCTGCTTTTGATGCTTTTATGTGACACTGTAGCAGTGGTGTAACGTTACTAAGTACATGTACTCAAGTACTACAATTTTGAGATATTTCAGTACTTTAAGTACTTTTACTTCTACTCCACTGCATCTCAGAGGCAAATGTTGTACTTTTACTCCACTACAGTTATTTGATACTTTTAGTTACTAGTTACTTGTAGATCCAGATTATCATTACAAAACATACATCAGCCACTTCATCCCTATACTTCAGCTATCTGAAAATAGCCGATCTACAAGCTCACAACACGTCGCTTTACGCGACGCATATATACTTTTACTTAAGTAAAAATATTGAGTACTTTTTTTCCACCACTGCGCTGTAGTATGATCAAGTAGGGGCGTTAATTTACGGAAGGAAAAAAAACACAAAAAAGTTAGAATATGGAGATAAGAGGTTTCTGCGCTGAGAGCGACGATGATATGAAAACATTCCGGGGTCAGGGTGAAGAGAACAAGCTTTATGGAGCGCTTGAATCAGCCGCTACGCCTACGTACAGGGCCGGATGATGCTGCTGCTGTGGGCTGCAGGTTGTGGAGGTTCTGTTTGAGATCATCGTGTCCTTTCACACCCAAACACAACGAGGAGAGATTATTACACAACATGAACACAATCGATCAGCTCAGTTTCAGCTACAGGTCCGAGCATGTGCACAGCACACACCCACACACATGCACACATTCCTATAGTACCACTCTCTCTCTTTCTGTGTGCAAGGCGTGCGCATGCACGTACGTGTGTGTTTACTACAGTACCATACTTCTGAGGGCCAAATGTCCCCACAAGTATAGTAGAATGTGAGAAATAGACAGTTTTTTTAGTATGTATTTTGGGCTTTTTATGCCTTTTTATTTATTTATAGGCACAGCACAGTGATCAGGCCCCCCCTGCGCATGCATGCACGCAAGCGCAGCGCGCGTGCGTGGGTGCACATCCCGCCGCAAAATTTTCGGATTCTGTCACTTTTTGGGGGGCTTTTTGTCACTTTATTTCGGTTTTAGGGTTAGGGTAGGGTTAGGTTAGGGTTATGTTGTTTAATTCTTATTTTTGCCTGATTTTACCGATTTATTATCTGACGGCCCGGGCCCTCCAGGTTTGCGGTTCGCGGCCGCCTCCCTGGCCTCCCCGGACGCTCCGCCACTGTGTCTGTGTGTGAGTGTCTGACTTCAAAATACAGCAAGCTGAAGGTTACAGTACAGGGGGGGAACCTTGTCTGCTCTTATAAGAAAAAGATGGGCAGAAGCCAGCAGACAAGAGCAGATGATGATGATGATGATGATGATGAGTGGGTAAGTGGGCCGACACAGACAGACCCTCTGAATCCTCAGGCTTACTGAAGGTTAATGACTCGACCTTGGAGAAGTGTAACTGGCTAAACATAGAGCTTAAACCCGATTATTAAAGCACTTAAAGGGATACTTCACTTTCACATAAAATAAACATTAAAAATATATATTAAAAAAAAATGAAAGAAGTTATGGCAAAATAAAGGCCCCCTCACACATTAGTAGGACACTCTAATGCGTGAGGGGGCCATGAATTTTCCATTACTTTTTTCATTTATTTTTAATATATTTTTTAAATGTTCCCCCCCGCCGAAAGTGAAGTATCCCTTTAAGCCCCATATAATCGTATAATACATTGTCGTACAACGGATAGCGGAAAATAGGGCTGGGAAATTAATTGAAAACCTATCGAAAGCGATATTTTGAACCAAATAATCGAATTATAACCGAATAATCGAGAAGCAAGGTTTTTCTTTTTTATTCTGTTCAGCGCCCAACCAGACATGGTCAGTGACATTTTCAGCCAGCTCTGTGCAGTGTTGATTTTGACATTTTATTTAGTTTTAGTCATAGTCTTTTGAGTAAAATTCCATTTAGTTTTTGTCATATTTTAGTCATATGAAATGTTTTCGTTTTTGTCTAGTTTCAGTCGACTAAATCTACAGTTGATTTAGTCGACTAACATGTGTTTTGGCGGTGTCTTGATGGCGTCCCAATGGCTGATTTTGCACTTGGTTGCATGCTGAAAATAGCAGATCTGCTATTTTCACTTGACTTAGTTTCTTAGTTCTACTGGATCTCTTCTCCACTAGATCCCTCACTAACATTTTAGTCTAGTTTTTATTTGTTGACTAAATTGTCAATATATTTAGTCTTAGTTTTTTAGTCGACAAAATCAACACTGGCTCTGTGCAGTTTTGGAGAAGTAAAAACTCCTGACTAGACATGCATAACTTAACTTTAACATGTGTGAGCCAACGCTGTTTCTGTGTGAAAGCCATGGAACCTCAGAATGGTGAAGTAGAGCAGTGTGTTCATCACAGCTTCTTCACAGCTTTCATGACATCTGACAATTCAGCACTAAATGTCTTTGGCAACGAGTGTAGCATACAGTTTACAGTTTAGGCATTTAGCAGACACTCTTAATCCATACAGTTTAATCCATCCAATATGGGAACGCATCTGTGTCATTTTAGATTTCTTTGGCTATACAAAAATAGCAGATACACAAGCTCATAGCGTGGCACTTATGAGCTTGTAGATCTGCTATTTTTGAAAAAAATCTTGAAAATGAGTGCAAATCTTTGAATATATATATTTTTTAAAGCGAACATTTGTAACTCAAATCTTTGCTTCCGAAAAGTTGTTTACTCTAATGAGCGTTTCTACTGAGAGCGATTACACAGTGTGTGCGGAATTCCCTGCCTCTTGTAATGTACGCATTTTGGTTCAGCACCTGTAGCCTACATTTTTGTTGGGATTTGCATGCCTCCCTTTGGACTCTTGTTTCCATCAGCTGCACACATTCAGTAGGAGCCAACCAGTGCTCGAGCACCTGCCTGTTTGCTTTCATAAGAAAAATGGCCCTTCTCTTATTCAAATATGTGTCTTGCTGAACCACAGCTTGCTCTCCACCCTGCTCTCATTCAATACTACAAATTAAAACGTCTGTAGTTTGGGTCGGTTTGTTTTCTCATCCTGATAACTCTTGGTTTTAACAAGAAACATGGAGACTGCCATGCTCAACTCAAACGTTTTCAGAGTATAAAAGGCACAAAAAATTAATTTATTTCGTCAGCACTCACTATGCAACACTTTAAAAACACACACACAGCAGCAGCAGAAAGAAATAGAAACGTTTCTCAGACATTATGTGGGTGTGAAGTATGGTTTATAATATTGGACATTGTGCAAGTAACACGCAAAGGTGTGAACCTTAGGTTCTGTTGACAGGCTTTTTAATGGGTTAAAATTATTAGGGCTCATCTATAAATCATTATCATTCATATCATATTTGTAGCTACTATATAAAGTTTGTACACTTTTACTAGACTGGGTCTACAGTATATTGTTTAACTTATTCTGTTGTCTAAATTTGCTACAGTCCGTAGAGTAGTAAAAGTAAGTAAAAGTTCGGAATTCAAAAGTGGTTAATATGTTTTGTAATAATAATCAAAATCTACAAAGTAACTAGTAACTAAAGTTTTCAAATAATTGTAGTGGAGTAAAAGTACAATATTTGCCTCTGAGATGTAGTGGAGTAGAAGTAAGTACATAAGTACAGTACTTGAGTACATGTACTTAGTTACTTTACACCACTGGTTCCAGATATATGTGGTGCATAGAAAAATAAACACTGCTGTTTGTCCACATGTAGTTGTTAATCTGGGGACATAAAACAGACCTGTCCCACATGACTTGAGAGGCCTGGAATGGATCGTTTCATCCACAAGATCAGAAAATAGTACTTTGGCCCAAAACCATTCAATGCTTTATATATAAACCAACAGCAGGTATTTAGAAATAAATCAAGGGCAGCCCCTCTCAGACAATGACACAGGTTCTAGTGTGTTCAGACCCTCCAGGGGCCGACACCAAGGTCTACAGGCTGTAAATGATACTGGCAGATGGAATGTGTGTGTGTGTGTGTGTGTGTGTGTGTGTGTGTGTGTGTGTGTGTGTGTGTGTGTGTGTGTGTGTGTGTGTGTGTGTGTGTGCACATGTATTACTATACTTGTGAGGGCCAAATGTCCCTTAGAGTTTGAGAAATATACATAATGAGGACTATTTTTACTGGTCCTGACATGAGAAATGATTGTTTTATGGTTAAAAAAATAGATTTTTAGAATTAGACTTAAACAATTAGGAAAAGATTCAGGTAGGGGAGGTTAGGATTTGCATTTACAGGTCAGTTTTAGGGGGTTGGGGTTAGAGTTATATATGCCTGATTTATTAGTCAGTTGTGCAGATGTGCGCCCAGGTGCAAATCAGGTTTTAGGGTTAAGGATTTTTTTTTAAAGGGAAAAGGGGGCGCCGATGGCCTTGTGGTTAAGGCGCATACCACAATACAGTGTATACTATTACAGCCCAAAACCCTAATTCTGCACCTGGTCCGGTAGCGTGCCTCACTAAGCATTAGACTGCCGACTCCAACCCCCCGTGATTGAATCCCGCTACTTGTACTCTTTTTCCGACAACCGCAGACTATTGTTTTTTGCCGATAAAGTATAAAGTAAAACATGATAAAGTGTATCATATTTTGGGGTGAGTGTTTGCCCCAACTGCCACTCAAAGTAAACTACTGGCCAATCACAGCGGGTCTTTTCCGGGACTTGCCAGAATCTAGCTGTAGAAAAATATCACGCGTCACTCCCTGTCTCTCTCTCTCCCTGTTTGCTGTCACACTCATACTGTAGTATTTGAATAAAGGCCCCCAAAAATATCTAAAAATACAAATGGAAAATAAATGTATTTATAAAAATGCTGTCCTAGAATGGAGATGTCCTCACAAGTGCAGAAATACAAGTGTGTGTGTGTGTGTGTGTCTCTCTCTCTGGTGTTTACATGCTCATCAGCAACAGACAACAGTAATGAACAGCAACAAATCATCTTAATGGGGAGCAGACAGGGAACATATCCCGCCGCTTGTGGAAGAGAAGGTTATATCTGTATCGTCTGGCTTTGAGTGATGAATGAGACGCAGGTTCATAAGTAAAGAAATATACAAAAAAGAAACAACAACAACTCACATTCTTTCGTATCACAGCTGTCGTCGGGCGAAAGAAACCTTGTATGTGTCAAAAAGAACTGTTACTTTTCAGGAAAATGAGGAGGAAAAAAAGAACCGTGTGTTCCAAATGTATTATTTAGTCAGCACAAGCTCGATCTTGTTGATACTTTTGGTTGGTTGAATATCTATTTATTAAACCACACAGACACTTTCACTTTCAACGTTTTCCAAAAATAGCAGCTCTACAAGCTCAATATACGCATCGCTTCACGACAAAAGTTGTGAGCTTGTAGATCGTGAAGTTCAAGTAGATCTTGAAAGTGTTATATATATATATAGCATCACAATCATTTTAAGTTAACCGCTTAATCCATATATACCCGGTATGTTGACTATTCAAAAATAGAAGATCTACAAGTTCACAGCGCGTCACTTCATGGCGCGCTGCGAGCTTGTACATCTGTACATTGTACATTCACATTTTTGAAGATTTTAAAAAAATATCGAAAATTGATAATTTGAAAAAAGAAATGAATAATTTTGAATTATTATACATTTTCAGGTGGGGGGGGGTCCGCGGCCAAATACATATAATTTTAGGGGGTCCTTGGCACAAAAGAGTTTGAGAACTACTGATCTTAGAAGGCATTTGTAGAATCTTAAATGGGTTAATTTATTAAAAAATAAACATAAAAAGTATGGAAATATGGAGATACAAGGTTTCTGCCCCAACGACTCCGACGCCGTCTGCCACGGATCAGCATCTGAGAGGACAAAGGAGGTCAGGTCACTCTCCCCCCGGTGTGTAAACTGGATCAGGAAAAGTAGGTAAAGAACTGTACAGTTCCGTGACAAAAGACCCATTTTTCCTGCCGCATCAGGGGACCCAGAACCGAAAAAAGAGCCCCTTTTGACCCAGATAAGCAGCGCCTCCAGGGACCGGGGGAGGTGGGGAGGAGGTGCTGAGGTGTACAGATTGGACCGAATAACTCATTCAGACCGGGAACGCATCTGTGTGTCATTTTAAGATTTCTTTGGGCTATTCAAAGATTTGCACACATTTTCACGATTTTTCAAAAATAGCAGATCTACAAGCTCGTCCGCGCTATGGGCTTGTATATCTACTACTTTTGAAAAAGGAAATGGGGAGAGAGAGATGTGGAGCGACACGCAGCAAAGGCCGTTGGGATCGGGGACTCGAACCCTACGTTGTAGCATAGGTGCTTGGACCGCTACGCCAGTGGTCCGGGCCTACATCTGCTACTTTTGATCATTCTTTTGAAAAAATCTTGAAAGTGTGAGAACTACTGATTTAGAACAGGGGGTTTTCAACGTTTTTTCAGGGCCAAGGACGCCCTAGCTGAGAGAGAGATGAAGCAGGCACCCCCTCCTCTATATTGTATAAAATTGTGTTTCAGATTAAACTTTTTTTTTTAAAACTAGGTCTGCTCTTTTTTCCCTCTACACCAAACCTCTTTACAAGCTCACGCTTGTAGATCTGCTATTTTTTGGCTAAAGTTCTCCTCAGAAAAGGGATTGCTCGGGTTCAAGTGGTTAATGTAAAAAAAAAAAAAATTCCTATCACACAAAGATTTGGCGGCCCCCCCTGTAGTAACTCTGAGGACCCCCTGTTGAAGACCCCTCAGGTCTGAATGGGATAAAGCAGTGTGGAAGGACATGAAAGCATGTAGAGAGAGGAGAGGGGAGGCCAGTGGGCTAAGGCACACACTGTCGATTTTTCACTCAAAGTCCATTTATTACCTCGATTTTTTCACCCGTTACACTATTTGCTCTAAATAGACTTCACACACCAGACACTTTGCACACACACACACACACAGTTTGCTTTTTGTGAAACGGTCTGCATTTTCTATGGCGCCTTTTATTTATAGAGCACTGACAAGTCTGACATCACTGTCCACTAGAGGCCGCTATCCCCCACTCCTGGATCACGGGAGTTGTTCTATTTTGGTTTCTATTGAAATTCCCCCCCATTTTTAGATTTAGTCATATATGAGAACTGTCTTACAAAAATAAACACATATTCACCTATTTATGAATACAGTATTATTGGGGAGAGAGAAGGGGAGTGGAAATGGTGCGCAATAACAGGGTGTCGGCCATAAGTTTGTAGCTTCATGTCGCTTAATTGGCTTCCATTGAAAATGGAGGTATGAATTAGGCTTAAAGGTAAATTTATCATATAAACAGAATAATCATTAAAGGTAGGGTAAGTGACTTTTTTTTTGTCAAAATAAGTGTTATATAGCTCCATATTCTGATAGTACATAGAATTAGTTTTCAGTAACAGGAGTCTCCCTGTCTCTCCAGCTCTTTAGGAAGAAAAAAAAATGCATTTTCAGGTCGGGATACCTATTTTATCCAATCAGGAGAGAGAACTTTGATTGATTGATTGAATATTTTATTAGGCAAAAAATGTAAAACAGCACAGTTACATTTAAAATACTTTGTCTAACAGGTCCGTTCATAAAAGTCCTTGCGGACTTGTTTCCAATGAGGGCCTTGGTATTCAATTCATAGGAACTAACACAGCATACAGATTATGCATACAGATAAGCATACAGATTATGCATGTGCAAGGGATATTGAAAGTGATGACACAAAGAAATGAGCAGACACAATCTACAAGCTCACAATGCAACATGACTATTTTCGCTGAATGTCTGCCTATTATTCATACCCAGAATAGCAATGCTAGTTCATTCATGTTGTTAAGAGGACTGAGTTTGGTTCATTTAAAAATGACTATATTATGTGAAAACCAGAGGAGGAAAGTAACTAAGTACATGTACCCAAGTACTGTACTTAAGTATTTTTATTTAACTGGAGTATTTCCAATTTTCAATACTTTTACTTCTACTCCACTACATCTCAGAGGCAAATATTGTACTTTTACTCCACTACAATTATTTGAAAACTTGAGTTTAGTTACTTTAGATTTTAGTTACAAAACATACATTAACCACTTCAGCCCGATTTATACTTAAGCTATTTGAAAATAGCCGATCTACAAGCTCACAACACATCACATCGCAACGCGTTGTGAGCTTGTAGATCGGCTATTTTCAAAATATTTGTACACATTTTATACATTTGAAAACTTGTGAAATGGGACATTCTGCACAATGAGTACTTTTACTTTTGGTAGATTATGTATTATTTTGAATATAATACTTTTATACTTCAAGTACATTTGTAATACCGAACTTTTACTTGAAACAGTATTTCTACAGTCGATATTTTTACTTAGGTAAAACAATGTGAGTACTTCATCCACCACTGGTGAAACCACTTTCATTCACTTTAACTTAATAAGATTAAGTTGATTTAATCAAACAAATGAGTCAAATTGCGTTTGTAGCATATTATTATCATGCAGAGAGCAGCAGCCTCTTCAGGATGGTGAACATTCTCATTTCACACAATGCCTACTGGCTATTGAAAAGTTATAAACCGGCAGAATTAAAAGGCCATCTAGAGTTTTACAAACCGTTAAAGGGGGTTTTGCTGATGATGAGAGAATATTGGGTATTGTAGAGTGTGGTCTGACTCTTGACCTGCTCGGCAAGTGTCTTGAGGACAATTATTGTATTGTTGCTGTCGGGCAAGAAAACTCTTATCTCCATATTTTTTATGTTTTTTTGTAAATTAACATCCTACTTGACCATACTACATACAGCGTCACACAAAAGCATCAAAAGTAGCAGATCTACAAGCTTAATACGTGCCGCGAAGCGACGCATTTTGAGCTTGTCGATCTGCTACTTTTGCAATGTTTTGTACAGTATTCTCAGACCCACTCTTATCTCTGTACTGTGCCTTTCTATACCCTCCTCCCTTTTACCAGCACCTTGAAAGCCACAGCCTGAAAATACACGACATAATGTCATTGTCAGCATTGTGGAAACATTCTTTCTCTGTCATATCTTGAAAGTGAAAGTGTCTGGGGGTTTTATAAATACTCAACCAACCAAAAGTATTAACAGGAGCTTATGACTAAGTAATAACTACACTGGATCCATTGGAACACAGGTTATTTTTTCCAATTTTCCTGAAAAGTGACAGTTATTTGGACATTTCAATCACATACGTAGCCTACAAAGTCAGACACACAGACAAACAGGCAGGCAGACACATGCTCGCACACGCGCGCGCGCGCGCACATGCTCAAACACACACCGCACTCTACAGACATTGACTAAGCACCACTGTCCTGCTCCCGGACGAGCCCCCATTGAATCTTTCCCAGACACAGGGCATGCTTTGTTCACCTGCTCTGGTCCCGGGTTGGGCCGTTCGTTCTGTGTCACACGAGTCTCCCAGACACAGAAGAATGGCTTCTTAGCAGACAGCCTAGATAGATAGATGGGCCATACAGGCAGCGTGATCCACTGACTGGACGCCAGCCAAGCTCCACTGGGCCCTAAACTTCCTCCATACATCATCTGTCTGCCTCGGCCCCGGTCAAAAAGTTGTGGTGTTTTTATTTACAGCAGAGCGGATTGAGAGCCATCGCTATGTAGGGCAATCATCCATCCCCCCTGTCCCTGCTTTCAGTGTACAGTATAAAAAATTATATATCGTTGCTGTTGGCGCAGAAACCTCTTATCTCAATTTTTTCACCTTTTGTGTTTTTTTCAAAAATTAATGCCCCTACTCAATCCATAGTACAGCGTCACACAAAAGCATCAACCCTGAAAAGTTACAGTTTTGGACACCTATGAGGTTTCCACCCGACAGAGACGATAAGATATATATTTATGACTACATTATTTATTTTTAAAACATTTAAATGTATATTTTTATGCATGCGAAAAGCTACCGCACACCGTCTTCAAATGCAAAAATAAAAGTTGTAATAGGACACACATGGTTTCTGTATCCAGACACCTTCATCAGGTTATATAACCTGATAAAGGGTTCCGGACCGAAAAACATTGTGTTTCCTATTACATTTTTGCATTTGAAGACGGTGTTGTGCAGGAGCTTTTCTTAGGCGTTGATCGGCTCTTGTCTTTTTAAGATTGTTGGTCCCTCCCTGTCAGGGACATTCAGCCAGGGTTTAAGAGCTTTCTGGATAAGGGTGTGTGGGTGCAGTACTTCTAGGAGCCTACTGCTACATTCACTCTAGCAAAGCCACAGGCTGCAAGTCATTTTCAGAGGAAGCTACAGTAGTAGCGACATAGAAGATACAAACTAACGGCAGACACTCCATGTGACACACAGGTGATCTGTCTAAGGCATTGGTTCTCAAAGTAGGGTCCGAGGACCCCCAGGGGTACTTGGAGGGGTTCCAGGGGGTCCCCAGCAAAAGCAGTTAACAGGGCATCACAATCATTTTAACCACTTTATCCATTTATATGTTGGCTATTCAAAAATAGCAGATCTACAATAGCTTGTGCATCTGCTATTTTTGAATAACATTTTGTTATTTTAGAAAATGTTTGGACAATTTTGAATCGTTAAAAGAAACATAGAAAATAAATCTTCTCTTCTGGGGTCCCTGGCACAAAACCTTTTCAGATGGGGGTCCACGGCGAAATACATATCAATTTGTGGGTCCTTGACATGAAAAAGTTTGAGAAGCACTGGTCTATGGCAAGGTTAAAATACAATGGAAAAAGAGTGAATCAAAGCTTCACAAAACAACACTTGAAAGACCACACGTAGACTGAGTACGAGCCGTACTCAGACAGACCACCTCCGGAGGACGTCTGAGTACTGTTCATTTTTTTTACAGGGATCTGACTGTTCTTTTGGAGTGTCCACATAACGCACAAAAAAATGCTGAGTCATGGTCAGAGTCCACTTCAGAGGCTGAAAGGAGGCAAGTGGGGAAAAAATACCATAGAATACAGAAAGCCTAATCATAGTTTGAGAATAGCATTGAGAAGCTCTCAATGCGTTGTGGATGACGCATTGAGAGCGTCATCCGCATTGAGAGCTTGTAGGTCTGCTATTCTCAGCATGTCGAAGTATGATGAGTCTGGCTTAAAGTGGAGGACATCCAGTCCTGTGAATGAATGAATAACAGCCATGAATGACTGAGTGATTGAATGAATGGAATGAACAAGTTCATTCATTGTTCATTCATGACTCAGATGTGTGACGGGTGTGCTCACTGTGCTGTGTGTATGTGGGTTACAGATGTGTGACTAAATGAGTGTGTGACTCACTTCCTGTCTGTGTGTGTGTGTGTGTGTGTGTGTGTGTGTGTGTGTGTGTGTGTGTGTGTGTGTGTGTGTGTGTGTGTGTGTGTGTGTGTGTGTGTGTGTGTTTCTTGTGAGACAGCGTCTTGTCTCATACAGAGCAGCATGTAAGAGCAGGCAGGCAGTCGCCATGAAACAAGCAAAACAAATCACCTCCAACTCTCAACACAGAAAGTGGAGCATATATCACTCCAGTTCTTAAATCCATTCAATCCGGGAACGCATATATGTCTCATTTTAGATGTTTAGCTATAACCATTATTTTATTATATTTTGGGCTATTCAAAAATAGCACAGAGTGCTGTGCTACAAGCTTGTATATCTACACTTTTTTTTATTTTTATCGTAAAAATGTGTGCAAATCTTTCAATATATTTGTTTTTTAAAGCGAACTCAAATCTTTGCTTCTGGGGATTCTACAAACGTCTTCTAATTCCTAACAGTTTTTTTGGGGAAAAAACTTATACTGCTATAATCAGTGGTTCTCAAACTTTTTCATGTCAAAGACCCCCAAAATTATATGTATTTGCACTCGGCACTATGAGCATGTAGATCTACTATTTTTAGATAGCAGGTCATCTGGGAAAGGATCTGCTTTCTGTCCCAAAAATAAACGTGGGGAAGCAGTATTTCATTTTTACGCACCCAAATATCTGGAACAAACTCCTAGGAAACAGCAGGTCTGCTGCCAGTCTTACATAAATACTTTAGCACTTAGCGCTTTTGTCCTTAAATTCTTACCGTTTCTTTTTAAAGTCGTCATGTTGTCAATGTCAAATATTGTTAGTCAAATGCACGTTTTAAGATGTTTTTTCATGTGTCTAGCTGAGCATCGCATCAAATGCTTCTCCTGTTTTTGTGACGTTATTTTATGTGAAGCTAACAGACTGTGTAGTAGCACTGTGCTCAACACAAATGTCCCCTTTGGGACACTGTGAAGTTTACTCTCTGTCTGTATAGTTCTAGATTGGGCACGCACGCACGCACACAAACACAGTCACGCACGCACACACGTTTGGGTGGAGCTCATTCACTACGTTGTTAAAGAGCCTCAGCTGTTCAGCTGGACCGTGACTCAAGCTTTCACTCTCACACACACACACACACACACACACACACACACACACACACACACACACACACACACACACACACACACACACACACACACACACACACACACACACACACACACACACACACACACACACACACACACACACACACACACACACACACACACACACACACACACACACACACACACACAGGTGGAGATAAAAACAACAAAAATCAATAGTTTTTACGATGCGTTGTGAGCTTGTAGGATGGCTATAGTATTTGTAGTAAAACTAATACTTTGTTCTTAAGCTTTATATTATTGAGAAAAATATATATCATAGAGCTTAAGTGGCTATGGCCCCCCTATGTACACTTAACGCTGTGTCAAGACACAGGATATGTTGTGCTTAACCATACTCAGCGACCGTCACAACCCATAAACTCCTAACAGAAGCACTTTCACACTATAGGGCATCCATATGCCCGCTCATTCACTGATCATGAATGAGTAGGAGGGGCTGCAGTAGAGCTTGTAGATTGGCTATTTTCAAATGGTTTTTATACATTTTGTAAAGCTGTGACATGTGACATTCTGTATAATGAGTACCTTTACTTTTGGTACTTTGTAAGTATATTTTTTATGCCAATACCTTTGTACTTTCACTCAAGTAAATGTTGAATACCGGACTTTTACTTGTAACAGAGTGTTTCTTCATTATGGTATTAATACTTTTACTTAAGTAAAATATGTGAGTACTTCTTCCACCAGGCCTTATCTTACTGGTGCCAATGTAATGGTCTGGTACTTGATTGAGTTACATCCACCAATGTCCAGTCAGTGAGACACAGATAAGTCATAATAATAAATCTGTGATGGACAGTCTTGAACTTGTGTCTCTCTGGAAGGAGGATCAGTGGTAGAGAGTA